>NC_069499.1:735720229-736057729 GCF_027579735.1 Bombina bombina | reverse complement strand
GAATAAAAGCCTTAAGTCAAGCAGATAAGTAATTACTATAGTTCTCTGTTCCTAAAGGGGACCAGAAAAGTGAATAAATAAAGAAGAAGGAACTACAATTTCCTAAACTGTTATACAAAGACAATTCTTTAGGTAAGACTGTTCTAATAAAAAAATATTTAAGGAGATTCACATGCAGAGACGAAAGATCAGATACTCTTCTGGCCAAGGAACTTGTCAAGAGAACGATAATTTTCCAGGATAACAAAATATCAAGCACAGACTCAAAAGGTGGAGCCTGAAGAACTCCTAAAACCAGATTAAGGTTCCGAGGAGGGAATGCTGGTCTAATAACCAGTCTGATCTTGACCAAAGACTGAACAAAGCCTTGACTGTCAAATAGCTTAGAGATCTTTTATGATACAAGATTTACAAGGCCGAAATTTGACCTTTAAGGGGACCATACTATAAGAATCACGATATGCAAGGAATTCAGAAGGCATTCCAACAAAAATGTTTAGTCTTACACCAGGAAAGAAAGGTTTTCCACACCTTGGGATAAATGTGCTTGAATCAGAGTGTGTAATGCTCGTGGGATACCCCTCTATCAGACCGAACTCGGCCAGTAGTCTTGTTATCCCGGCATCGAGCCGGAATGATAGGGAATATCTCAGAGCAGAGAAAGTTAGTAAGATGAGGAGAGCGGCACTCACCACAGGCAGGACAGTCCCCAGTAGCAACGGCAGAATAGGGCAAGGCAAATCACTGGAATGGTCAGACAGGCAGGATTCGGCAACAGTAAAGCAGTCCAAGGACAAACCACTAGAATGGTCAGGCAGGCAAGGTCTGGCAACGGTAAAGCAGTCCAAGAGCACACCACTAGGATGGTCAGGCAGGCAGGGTTCAGCAACAAAGAGGCAATCCAGAATAACAGGGGTTAATAAGCAGAGAAGTCAGACAGGCAGGGTTCAGCAGCAAATATTAGTCCAGCAATTCAGGGGTTAAACAGGTAGAGTAGTCAGACAGGCAGGTTCAGCAGCAATACATCAATCCAGCAATTCAGGGGTTAAACAGGTACAGTAGTCAGACAGGCAGGTTCAGCAGCAATATATATCAGTCCAGCAATTCAGGGGTATGGCAGGCAGAGTAGTCAGACAGGCAGGGTTCAAACACAGCAAGGCAAAGACTAAAACAATCTATCACTCCCACGAGTACACAAAGTAACACCTATACTTGGTCAGTGATAGATCAAGAAGAAGTTATTCAAATAGGCGCAGGATTCACGCCCAGGCATCAGGACCGGAGAGGACCCGATACAGTCCCTGGCAACGAGCAGGGAAGGAGACGCAGCACCCCTAGCAATGGCTAGAGCGGCGCGGCATGACAGAGTGTCAATCACTTGATCAGAGAAACCTCTTTGAGACAAGATTAATTGTTCAATTGACATGCCATCAAATTTAGAGATGTGGGGTCTTGATGAAAGAAGAGGAGGTCCTTCCTGAGAGGAAGATGCTAAGGCTGGCTGGAAGACATCTGGACTAGATCTGTGTACCAAGTCCTATGATGCCAGGACCATGTTGTAGCAATCAATATTACATATGCTCATTCTTGTTTTATCCTGGATAGCAACCCAAATGGAGGAAAGATACAAATTAGAAAGTATGATCAGGTAGTCACTAAGGCATCTATGAGAGTCGCCTAAAAGGTCCAAAGATCTCACACAATATTAGGGTAGCTTGTGACTCATGCAAGAGGCCATGAGATCTATTTCTGGCCAGCCCTAACTTCTCATAATATAGTTGAATATCTCCTGAGTTGTTACACTAGACTGCAGTAGCTACAGAAATGCAAGCTACACTAACAGCAGGATGAAACATATAGTCTGACAGCTATATGGAATACCTGTGAAGGCTTTCAAGCTTGAATTATGTGCTGTCCTCTAAATCAATATTAGTCCTCTAACCAGAGTGGAGATTGCTCCATCCAAAATTTGTACCGTTTTTTCAGTCTATGGATACAACCCTTGAAAAACATATTGCCTCTATCTTATTTCATCTACTGTATTCAAGTGAAGAAAATATAAATTGGTATCAGCATTCACCAAACAATTACTGTGCAGTATGTAGGGAGGATAAGGTTCTGAAATTATGTGCAACACTAACCAGCGGCACCTGTAAAAAAAATAAAGCATTCTAAAGATGTAACCCCCAAAACTATACTTACCTAACCTTGCCATCCTTTTCTTTTCCGACAGCTTTAATATTTAATATTAATATTGACTGTTCCAAAGTATTACACTGTCCCCCCCCCCCCTGGCTACTTCATATAGTCACCTGGCTGGCAACATTTTGCAGAAAACTGGTTAAACCTTTTATGGGGAACTGCATTTAAGTTTAGTGTCCCTTTAATGTATTTTTTTTTATATATAGTTACATCTATCTCTATGCACTAATTTTCTATTCTAAGCAGAAAGTCTAGTCAAAATTAAACTTTCATGATTCAGATAGGGCATGCCATTTTAAACAACTTTCCAATTTACTTTTATCATCAAATTCGTTTTGTTCTTTTGGTATTCTTTGTTGAAAGCTAAACCTTGGTAGGCTCATATGCCAATCTCTAAGCCCTTGAAGGTCGCCTCTTATCTAAGTGCATTTTTACAATTTCTTAAAGCTAGACAATGTTAGTTCATGGGTGCCCTATAGATAACATTGTGCTCACTCCTATGGAGTTATTTATAAGTCAGCACTAAAATGCAAATCTATTAAAAGAACTGAAGTAAGGAGGCAGTCTGCAGATGTTTAGATACACAAGGTAATCACAGAAGTAAAAAGTATATTAATATAACCATGTTGGATATGCAAGACTGGTGAATGTGTAAAAAAGGGATTATCTATCTTTTTAAACAACATCTGTAGTAGACTGTCCCTTTAAAGGGACAGTGAAGTGATACAATAACGCATCATATCCGTACAATCTGATTTTTAAAAACTTTTATTTATTTAATTTTAACAAATTGCAGATGCAGCCAATATAGACTGATTTCCTCTACAGTCATTTCCATTACCCTGCAAATATACTGTATGTGAATTATGTGAACCAGGAAGTCCCCTTGACTAACAGTGCATGTTGTAAATTATAAAACTAGCAACTACATGCACAGTGTGCCTGCAGATCATTTTTCATGTTATATGAGTATTAAAGTTTTAAATGGATTACTTTTTAACAGAAATTAGGCTTGTGTATGGGCCTGTTAATTAGTATACAAATATCAAACATGAGATAGTAAAATAGAAAACCACAGACCAAGTTTCAACCTTTTGAAAAATGCAAAAGCGAGAAAGTGCACCCCCTCTAATTAACAGTGATACAGAAAATGTATTGGCCACACCAGAGTTAAAAACGCAGAGTGATTGCAAACAAAGCACCAAACTGTAATAAAAAACTATAAAATCAAGCACTCTTTGCTGCAGCTTTCAGTCCTCATTGCAGCCGTGGCTGACAAACATATTTTAGCCCAGACAAAGTGACATGAAAGTCAGAATGGATCAGATGCAATGCCTTTCTAATATCATATTTTGTTCATTCTTTTGGTATCCTTTGCCGACAACCATACCTAGGTAGAGTCAGGGTCAGCAATATACTACTGGGAGCTAGCTGGTGATGAGTGGCTACACACATTTGTCTCTTGTTGTTGGCTCACCAGATGTGCTCAACTAGTTACCATAGTGCATTGCTGCTATGGAGATGACTTTAACTATGTGTTTAATCATTTTGCAGGTGTTAAACACATAGTTATATACACGCAACAGTGCAAACATAAAATGCCCTAATACTTAACAGCACTTTTTTTTACACTTCTATGTTCATTAAAAGTAGTAAATCAATGTACTTCAAATGTATTTAAAACACTGTTATCTGTATTAGTCAGAATCGTATCCATTAATTTAAAGATACTTCTTTTAGCAAGTTTTAAGTCCATCTTTTTAACTCTACTTTTCAAATCCCAACTAATCCACTAGATACTTGCTTACAAGTTACATTCCAAAATCTCTTTCTTGGTCTCCATTTTCTCTTGGGATTTAATTTCCCATTTCCTTCTCCCTTTTTCTAAGCCCCCCACCGTTTACATACCTATCCAGTGTTGCCCACAGAAAGTTTTGCCAGCCAGGTGGCATTTTAAAGTAGCTGGGTGGGGGCAGTGTAATATTTTCTATTATAACATTTCCTGCTATGCAAATCACATATTATCTGCATAATTTAACATACATTTATTTAAAGTGATGGTAAATCCTAGCGTTTGTGAATTGCTAGGATTTACCTTTGGAACAAATAAAAGGGACTTTCATTCATGAAGTATAAAATACTTTATGCAGAAAGCTCCTTTATTTGTTTGCAGCACTCGCCGCACTGATCTGCTAAGGCAGCCCATGGCAGAACACTATTTGGCTGAGAGGTGACGTTTCCACCTCTTAGCCAATAGCCGTGCAGAAAATCCGCCTTATACTTCATGAATAAAAGTCCCCTTTATTTGTTCCAATGGTAAATCCTAGCGTTTCACAAACACTAGGATTTACCATCACTTTAATGATAATGTGTGCATTACACATTGAAACAATTTTAATATTAGCTATTTTTTTTATTAATTTTGGCTAAAATTGTACCCAAGTGATCAGTAAAATCAGCTGAGTGGTGCACCCATTAAAAAGGGTCCTGGGGAGGACACTGCTATCTGTTAAATAAAGCAAATTAGACAATAGAAAACCTTTTTTTTTTAATTGTATGTTCTGTCTAAATAACAATATAAATCATTAGGTTTCATGTCCCTTTAACTATTAATTTATTTGTATTAATATAGGCCACAGTTTCATACAGCATTGCAAAGTATTAATCTGCCCCACCTTCCTACTTAATAATTCAACTTGGCAACATTTTATTTGGAGAACACTGATTTTCTACTTGATACCCTATTTGTGTTAAACAAATAATTGCATAGGTAGGACATTACTGTAGATCAGGGTTCTTGAAACTTTTTCCCCACAAGACCCAGTGCCATGATACCACATACCTTAGTGACCCTATTTTTATGCTTGATGTGAACATTTCTAAAGTAATATACAAGACAGCTGAAATTTTTGGCAAAGTGACTGAAATTGTGTGTACTTTATTAAATTCAACCCCCTTCCACACACACACACACACTATTACAACGCACACACACACACACACAGTATCACAACGCACACACAGACAACTCCCTCACACTGTCATACAACATACACACACTCTTATTCAACATACACACAAACCACACACTCTCATTCAACACATACACACACTCTCATACAACACATACACACACCACACACTCTCATTCAACATACACAAACACAGACTCTCATACAACACACACACACATCACACACACTCTCATATAACACACCCCACACCCACTCTTATAATACACACACACACTTTCATATAACACACACCACAAAAATATTTTATAAAACACACAAAAACACTCTCATATACAACCCCCACACCCACTTTCAAATAACATACACACCACACCCACTCACATAACACACACACTCTTATGAAACATGCACACACCACACACTCTCCTACAACTCACACACTCCACACACACAAGTTGCGACCCAGTAAACAGTAGACATCAAATAACCATTGTTACATCCAAAAACAATCTGGGGTACTTATAATGTTGTCTGGGGGTTTATCAAATCCTCCTAAGCTGTTGAATTCAATAAGTGAAAACTGGCCCTATAAATGTGTCATTAGGTATCGAGAAGTTGGATTATGATCAATAACACAGAACATGTTTTTTTTTTTTTTCTTTTTTAAACAATTTTATTGAATACATTCGGTAGTCATATATATCTTAGGCATGTCAGTAAACTGTGTATACAATTTTTAAACATACAATAGTGGAAAAGATTTTTCTACATCATAGTGCAATATATATTATTGAATGCATATATAGACTACAAAGACTACTATCGTACCAGAGTATCGGCCTTAACCCAGAATATTTATTTTAACCTTGTGATTAAGGGGTCCAAACAGACATGTGCTACGGAGGGTCTAACAGACATTCAACTTATATAAGGCAGGCTACGTCTAAATAAGGACTTGTGTCTTGACTGTTTGTGCATATGATACCTGGTCTAGCTATTAGCAGGGATCCCATTCAGATATTCTTCCCACAGGAATTGCATTAAGTGATAGTCGTCCTGTCTATATGTTTGTGTATAATGGTATTTTTCTAACATTAGATTATAAGTGACTGTATGCCTCCAGACCTCTGTAGTGGGGAGGTCCAGACTTTTCCAGTGTAATGGTATTAATCTTTTAGCTGTATTAACCATTATTGTCAATAATGCCAGTCTTAACTTACACTTAATCTTGGGGAAGTGGTTAAAGAGCAAGACCTGTACCTCAAGAGGGATAGGAATATTCATCACCTGCTCTATCTCTTTCCGGATGGTTCCCCAATAGCATGTGGCCTTTGGGCATTGCCACCAGATATGGAGTGGAGTTCCTATGTCTTAACAACCCCTCCAACAGTTCACAGGGGTGTTAGGGAATAATTGATGTAAGCGTACAGGGGTATAGTACCACCGGCACAGCAGTTTGAGGTTCATTTCTAACATGGAGATGGACGAGGAGGATTTACTCATATGTTTAAATATATCATACCATGTTTGTTCTGGGATTGAGCTATTAAGTTCTTTTTCCCATTTGTTAACATAAGATGGGAGGGTTTTATAGTGGGATAATTGGAGCTGTTTATGTACAATAGAGAGTATCCCTTTGTTTGGCAATGGGGTTATACACAAATTTTCAAAAGGGGTCAGGGAACGAGTATAATGCATTCTATGCGGGTGTTGCGATAAGAAATGTGCTAATTGTGAATATACTAACCAATTTTGAAGTTTAGGCCCCAACTTAGTTGTAAGGTCTAATTGTGATTGGACCCTTCTATCCTTATATAAAGTATAAACAGGAAAAGTGTCTAGAATGGTTACCATTTGTGATTCACGCATGTTAATAGTTAATGGAGAGGCTGTATTGCCTGCAATTGGAGTTAGAGGGGAGTGTAATGTAGAAATATAACACAGAACATGTTTAAGGGACGTTAAACACTAAGGGCTAGATTACAAGTGGAACACTAATTTTGCGTGCGCCCGTAAACGGACACATTTGCCTTTAGGGGCACACATAAAATAACCAGCCATTACGAGTGGCTAATTAATGCTACCAAAAGCTCGCAGTAGCACTTTGCGCTTAGTGAATAAACCAGAGGTCAGACCGCTGGTTAATTGAAAAAAACAACCCTTATTTGCCCCCAAAATAAAGTGTAGTGTTCCTTTATAACAACAACAAAACATGTGAGCGTCTTTTTTTTAAAACTAAATATAACTCCACAAAGCAGTTTTAAAGGGGTTAAAGTGTGCAGATGTGGGGTGTTAGAAACAAAACGTGACTGAAAAGTGCCTGTACATTGTGGTCTATGGGGACTGAGTTATTACTCTAAATACGGTATAAATGTATATGCTTATATACATATATATTTATGTGTTAATATATATACACACATATAAACACATAAATATATATATTGAATTACAAAAGAACTGAATGCGCCTCCTAGTGCCAAAAATCGGTGATAACACTCTTGGTGTTAATACTGTGTTAGAAAAGTATAATTTTATATATATATCTTACACAACCTTAGCACTCCCTGTAAGGTAATAATGGCCGGTGCAGAGTCTCCAAACATACTCCAAAGAAATAACTTGCACCCGGTTTCTTCAATAGGGATGTTACCACTTTATTCACATATTGTGGTACACTTCACATCCAAAAACATCCAACGATTCGGTCCTCCAGCTGGGACCTTTATTAAGGATGATAAAGGTCCCAGGTTGAGGACCAAAATGTTGGATGTTTTTGGATGTGAAGTGTACCACAATATGTGAATAAAGTGGTAACATCCCTATTGAAGAAACCGGGTGCAAGTTATTTCTTTGGAGTGTGTTTATATATATATGTGTGTGTGTGTGTGTGTGAATCACTGTGATCAAAACATACAGAAAATACAAAAATATATATGTATAAAGAATGTGTTATTTCAAAAGTCACCGGTATTGTAAATAACAGCGGCAAAAACCGAGAACATAAAGGGTAGAGATCAGAACAAAGTCCCCAAAAACTGATGGACGGTGTCTCTAGGCGGCTGCTTGCTTCTCCAAACTTCAACAGGACAGGAGCCAAAAGAACTGTGATAGCAAAGAAGAACAAAAAGAGAAGGCGCCACAATAGTGCAATATAATTCAGATGCGTGAGAGGTATGTACAAGAGTAATCACATTATACTCACACTCTCCAAAGCACTTAAAAAGTGCTAGATAGGCGTGCTGAACTATCACGAGCTGTTCAGAAAGCTCTCACAGGCGTATCTGCTTCTGCTGTGTCTCAGAAATGATCCCGGCCACAAGCACAGGTGTACTTGAATTGCTTACTGCAAACTGTAACACAGCTCCTACAGCGCAACACAACTATACCGAGCGGTGACAGCGCGAGAGATCCTGACCAAACAGTGACGTCACTGTTTGGTCAGGATCTCTCACGCTGTCACCGCTCGGTATAGTTGTGTATAGTTTTTAAGTGCTTTGGAGAGTGTGAGTATAATGTGATTACTCTTGTACATACCTCTCGCGCATCTGAATGATATTGCACTATTGTGGTGCCTTCTTTCTTCTTTGCTATCACATAAATATATATGTATATATTCATATATATTTACACTGTGCTGCCCATCGCTGCGTGACTTACCCCCTTCACTGTAGTAGGTTCTCTGCGTGACTATCGGCATGAGATCAACGCTCCCACAATGTAAGCGAGCTCTTGTGAGCGCAAAGCTTCCATGCAACGCAAATGCGGAGTCACGTTCCCATTGCACTCAACTTCAAATACCTTTGGACATTTGCAAGCGCTGGTATTATGAGTGAAGCGCAAATATTGGGCATGTGAAACGTAATTTTGTGCGCCACTCGTAATCTAGCTCAAAATAAATAATTGATAGAATTATGTATTCAAAGCATATATTAGTCTGAGAATAATATATAAATGTATTTTTTTTTAAAATTATATTTGTTTTTTAACTATTGAAAAAAATAGGGCAACATTCTAATGTGCATAAAGCAGTGGGTGCTGCCATATTGTAACTTAGCTTTCTTTTCTTTTTTTTTGCTAAGGCCAATTAGGGACCATTATAAATGGCTTACTTGAGTGTGCAACCAATGACTGTGTGGATGACACTTGTGTCTGCACTTCCACTTTTAACAGGAATTATATTCAGAATTAAATTACAGAAAAAGGGAACAAAATAAATAATGAATGTACAGTATATTGCAATGTTGTTTTACTACATACAATTAAACATTTTATATTAACATCTCAAAGTGTTAAATGTCCCTTTATGTATAGGACTATTTTTCAGTGCTACCCATAAACAATGGAAATGGTTGTCATCAAAAAGGGCTTATTGTCAGCCATTTGCATGCCGATAATTATCAAATGATAGATTCTGTTCAACCCCAATGTTTGAAACAATGTTGAGCCTTTATTTATCAAAAAACGTACACACTCCAGAACATGCCTCAATATGCTCTTTATGGAAAGGAGCCAAGTTTCGACCACATATACCAAGAGAAATTGGTAAATATGATAGTGGAAGTAAATAGTTTTTCTTTTCAAATTGCCCTTAGAATTGAAGGGACAAAATATTTATAAGCTAAATCAGTTAAAAGTGATGCAGTAAAACTGTAAAATTCTAACAAGAAAATATCACCTGAACATCTCTATGTAAAAAGGAAGATATTTGACCTCAAAATTTCTTCAGTTCACCAGAGTAAGTGCTCTGTGATCCAGAGGTACTCTTTTTATTGCCATCTGCATGGTAAAATACATTGCGAACCAGCTTTATCAGTACTGGGTTCACACTTTGTTTAACTGAAATCTTGTGAGATTTTATATTAATCTTCTGTAAACTGGGGAGGGAACTAAAGTCATGAGATAAGAATCCTGATTGGCTGCCTAAAGTCTCTTTAAAATGGAATGCGTCTACTGAGAACATTTGAGGCAAAATACCTTTTTTTTTTAACAAAGAGATGTTCAGATGATATTTTCTTGTCAGCGTTTTACATTTGTGCTTAAAGGGACACTGTACCCAAAAATTTTCTTTCGTGATTCAGATTGAGCCTGAAATTTTAAGCAACTTTCTAATTTACTCCTATTATCAAATTTTCTTCATTCTCTTGGTATCTTTATTTGAAATGCAAGAATGTAAGTTTAGATGCCGGCCCATTTTTGGTGAACAACCTGGGTTGTCCTTGCTGATTGGTGGATAAATTCATCCACCAATAAAAAAGTGCTGTCCAAAGTCCTGAAACCAAAAAAAGCTTAGATGCCTTCTTTTTCAAATAATGATAGCAAGAAAACAAAGAAAAATTGATAATATGAGTAAATTAGAAAGTTGCTTAAAATTGCATGCTCAATCTGAATCACAAAAGAAAATTTTTGGGTACAGTGTCCCTTTAATCAGTCAACATTTGGGTCCCATCTCCCTTTAAGCAACATATCTATGTATTCTCTAATAAAAAAAACACAGTGTATTTGTCTTTCTATAAATTGGTCTCTGTTTCTCATTTTCTGTTTTGCTCTTCTGTGTAACGGCTTATATCATGACATAGTTCATGGTTATCTGTCAGTTCATACTTCCTGTTAAGAAACAGACTACTGTCACAAAGTCATCTTCACTTCATTTTACACACAAATTACTATTTCCGTTGCATTTCGTCATCAACAAAACTACCACTTCTCAGACATTTTTTCCATTCTGCATTATCAAACAGACCAATTCCAAGATCACACCGACATTTTTGCCTTGTCACATTTCAAATGCAAACTACATAATCTAAAGTTTAGAACCTCTGTCATGTAGCACAAGCTGCCAGAATTTTTGCCTCAGTTTGGCACAATGAGTGATGAGCGTATACTTTAATGAATCAGTTCCAGTCCTATTAATAAAAATTGTAATAACAAAAGCTGATTCAGCCATTTATGACTATAATGCAGAGTAGAGGTCTATGCTGCCAGTAAATGGTTGTCTAGGACTTTGTTATTTTATTTCAAATGAGAAAATTGTCGGCACTTGATGCAGGACTGTTATGGCTTTATGGCTAAGATAAATTAAAAGTATATTCTGATATAAACTATGCTATATAGCCCCAGCACATTTGTGTATGCAACTCTGCAATATAACTTGTGTTAAGTTAACTCAGAGACTGAGATGCTGTTTATTAGTGCTGCAGAATATGTTGCCGCTCAACAAATAGCTGATAAGAAGAAAAAAAAAGAAGAATTCCTGCTGTGTCAATTACATAAGTATACATCCGGACAGGCAAGCAGGTGCATAAATTGTATGCACCAATCAGAGGCTTGCAAGGCTCCAAGATCAGTGAGTCTATTTATCTTACCAGTCTATAATGAATCAGTCACTTATAGCACCACAAACACAGGAGAATAGGGAATCTGCCATTTAGGGCAACACAGAAACTTGTCAAGCAGGAGAATAGTGAATCAGCCAGAGCCAGAGTTCTGACATCACAAATCTGTGTGTGAGAGGAACCAATTAACCTTTTCACCTGTCAAAAAGGAGTACAATTTTTCTACATCAGAACTGTTAATAGATCAAATGTAGATCTCAAAAGGAAACTAAGTGAATTGGTGCAATTCTCAAACCTGACCTAACAGTTCACAAACTAATCTCATGTAAGATCATGTGTGCACAACTTCTGAAAAAGTTGCTATTTTCCATTCAAAAAGGAATTATTATTAAGAAAAGGAAATTACATAAGGAGTTCTTATCTTGTAGCTATATAGATCTTTTGGCCTGTGAAGTACAGAATTGTAAACTGTGGAGCTATATAGTTTTGTGATATGGCATAGAGAGTTGTACAACTCTTGACTATTATTATTTCTTTCATTTTTCCAACAAAACAATCAGCATCAATTATCATGATTTTTTTTGGTGGTTCCCCTTCCTCTATTTATTTCTCTTAACTCCACCCAGAAAAATGAAGCCCCGCCCAGACTCTAACATCAGATTACCCTGATTCCTCCTCTCTGTCAGGTAGCCCAGCCCCAGAGCACCAAGACTCACAGTCCTGGGTAAAACATTTGAATTAAGTAAGGGGTGAGTAAATTAATATGATGATAATGTACTGGTGATAAAATAATATATAACATAATATAACAGAAAAACATCTATAATAGAAAGAACTCAAGTAACATGAGGTAGTGGATCACAAGGCAGGCCCTCAATAAGATTTAGAGAGATTTCCTATACTAAAGGGATACTAAACCCAATTTTTTTTCTTTAACTATGCAAATAGAGCAGCAATTTTAAGCAACTTTCTAATTTACTCCTATTATCAATTTTTCTTTGTTCTCTTGTTATCTTTATTTAAAAAGCAGGAATGTAAAGCTTAGGAGCCAGCCCATTTTTGGTTGAGAACCTGGGTTATGCTTGCTTATTGGTTTGCTAAATGTAGCCACTAATAAGCAAGCGCAATCTAGGGTGCTGAACCTAAAATGGCTGGCTGCTAAGCTTTACATTCCTGCTTTTTAAATAAAGATAGCAAGAGAACAAAGAAAAATTAATAATAGGAGTAAATTAGAAAGTTGCTTAAAATCGCATGCTCTATCTGAATCATGAAAGAAAAATTTGGGTTTAGAATCTCTTTAAGAGAGTTTGCTCACAAGCATTTCATTGAAATTGGGTAAATTTGTGTCCCTGGACAGCTGTACATGATCTTTGTAACTTTATCTCTGAGACTATCATGATTATTCAACAATCTGAGCAAGATCTTAAACATGCATAGCTGTGTACTAGCTATGGCTACAAGTGGTAACTTGCATCATACTTGCATCATACCCAGCTCACTACAGATTGCTAGACTTTCTACAGCAATATGGTTAATTAACACTACATACTGTCACAACCCTTTTTTCTTATATCCCTGGCAGTCATACAACCATATTTTAAGGCTGCACAACTTATAAAGAAAACAAGAGCTGTAAAAACTGCCCCGGGAGCCCCTACTCTAAGGGGTCGATTTATCAAAGCGTCAACTGATAATACGCTGGAATTCCGTGTCGTATTTTTCACGAGATTGATCCGCCGTAGTTATCAAAGCGTCAAGATCGGCAAATGTTGAAATTTGTGACATAAAATACAATCCTGTGAACTCAATCCGACGCAAATCGATGCTTGCGTCATTATAGATGTTTTTTAATTCAGATTCAACACTATTTGACCCTTTTCCTAATTTATCAAACATTTAACAGGTACGCTCGCGTCTATGCCGACGCGAAGTACCTAGTTTTCAATCCACCACCCTTGAGGTCGCGGATGCCATAAAACTCAATGGGAGTCTAAAAACACAGAAAGCTTACGTTCGATGCTGCAAGAGAATTAAGTATATTACATAATAAAAGTAAATTAGAAACTCTATTAAAATTGTATACCCTTTCTAAATCAAACAATATTATTACTCCACTAGTAGATATAAATACATTACTACTTATGGATCATGTTACAAATGTGTCTCTCATTACAAAGCAAGGGGACAATATTTCTACAAATTTGTTGAAAAGTTTTGCCCCCAACTTTTCGCACTAACAATATAGAGATAAAAATTAAATACACAACATAATATAGCTAACTTCCTTTTTATTTTTTGTGAACAATCTATGTGCACCATGTTTAAGCCATGTAATACAAGTCCCACTCTCTTTACTTCGCACCAAATCTGACGCAACACTTTTCGCACCAATTATGACGCAAACTCCTAAACAACCCACACACTAGTGAATTTTTCAACCACTTTTGATTGGAATATGCATAATCACATGATTTATGACATCAGCCAATCTGATTCAAATATACATTTTAAACTATCACTAACGGATCAAAATCCTCAATACTTGTGTCATTGATCACTCATCAGAACTTGTAAGTGCCATTTGTTACATTGTGTATTATACTTTGAAAGTATGTATATGTGAAATTAGTATTAAAGATAAACATTGATGCCGACATTAATACACAGTGTAATATTTTAGACAAGGATTTTAAAATTCAAATTGATGTTTGATTCGATATAATCTTAAACTGATAGCTCAAAGGCCCAGTGGCAGAATTTTTTTTCACTTTCTATGATGAGATTTTTTTAGTGAAAATGTTTCTGCGGGCCATTTTTAAATAAAATTCAATTTTAAATTAGGCAGTTACACTAAAGAACCAGTTCAATTGCAATGTGTTGGTTAAATAAAGAATAAACCATTTTTAACGTTTTATAATATAGTGCAGTAGTTGAAAATTGCATTGCAAATTAGCTGCAGACAAACTAAATTATAAAATGTCGAATAAATTTGTTTCTTTTTCTCTTGGTCCAAAATAGAAATGTAGTAATAAAAAGATGCAATGCTCTTAAGAACGTCTTAAATTCAGAACAAACAGCTTTGCAGACTGGGAAAGGCTAGGGGAGTGTTTGAAAAAAGCCAGTTAATAATCAATGCACTGCTGCTTTACAGTGATACTGCATATTTGTCTGTTAACTTCAAACAGCACTTTTCTCTTTTCTGTTTGAAGAGTAGAGTTGCAAAGTTAAAGCACTAAGTCTAACAGTTCCTGCATTGGTTCTGTTCTTTCTGCAGACATGCTGCATTTTCTGCGATGACATCTCAGATCACTGTATGTTCTGCCTTGGGGCTCAAAGGGATAGCCCATCTAACATTAAACTGTCATGATTCAGATACAGCAGAAATTAAAATCACCTCTTTACTGTCATGCTATTTTCAGTGTATTTCTTCCTTCTCTTATATTTCTTTTTCATTAAGAAATGTCATTTTATATGCCAGCCCATTTTATAACACCTATGAAGGGGTGGCTTTTAAAACTAGATTGCAATCCAGAGGGGTTACACAGGTACAGAGAGAACACTGTCCCAGCTCTTAAAATATTGATTGATTGCAAATAAATACATATGATACTCTGATTACATTATATTTGCAATTATTCCTGCTCAGAATAATAATACATTTACACTATATACATATAGTGGTATAAATAAACACATAGATATGAAAGACAACATTGTTTATTACAAAAAAAAAGAATTTAGGGACATGTAAATATGTTTGCAAAAGATTTCTGAGATAACACACACACACACAAGTATGTGCTATGTAAAAATTCTAGCATTAATAATCATTTATAAAAAAAATATGAGATAAAAGCATAACATGACTTCTAGAAATACAAATACACATTCATTTATGTGAAAGTATCATATAACATTTTGTATAAAAAATAAATATAAAAATAACTTTCTAGGTGATATTGTTTGTTGAGGTATAAATGTAGCTATTTCTTTGACATTAACAGTTAAAAAATAAAAGATTAGCTTTAGAGAAATGTGCTTGTTCATGGACAGTAATTAAATGGTATAAATAAAGTTGGGAAAACCCGAATAACCACGACATTGATGACTGTTAGTTAACACCAGTCCGATGCTCTTCGCACTGTACTTGACACACGTTTTTGACGGCTTTTTTGATAAATAAAGGTATCGTATTCAGATCATTGTCAGCGATGTCTCGCAAGCGTATTGACGCCGGCGAATGAACTGAGATTGACGCTTTGATAAATTGACCCCTAAACCTCAATGCCTATTTTAAAACAATTTACATTGTAAACTACTTTACAAAAAGTATGCTGGGGCTGTACAATATTGTTGACTTGTGTGCCCCTTTAACGTGAAATATTTTCATTTATGCTTTATCTTTTTATAAAAAAATAAATAAATAAAAAGTTGGCACATGTATTCTGTACAGAACTGTTGTATAGTGTTGTCTTGTTTAAGAATGTGCATTAGGAGAATGCACTATTATCAGATGCGAGTGCAAATTATTGTTTATGTAGCTTTAATAGATGAAAAATGTCACAGGTTGAAGGAGCCGAGTACTGGTTGTTAGAAAGAATAATATCCTCCTTATACTTAGGATGCAAATGTGCATACAGTGATGCAGAATCTAAGGGACTGGCATCTGGTTTTCAAATGTCATTCAGCAGATCGTGCAAGGATATACTAAAGAGCTAATCTGCTCTTCATAGGAAATGACAGTGTCATGAGTTTATCCGGTGTCTAAGTTAAAGGGACAGTAAAGTCATAATTAGACCTTCATGATTTAGACAGTGCATATCATTTTAAACAACTTTCCAATTTACTTCTATTATTTAATGTGCTTCCTTCTCTTTTTATCCTTTGCTGAAAGGTTTATCTAGGTAAGCTCAGGAGCAGCAGAGAACCTAAGTTCTAGCTGCTGATTGGTGGCTACATATATATATATTATTTTTATCGGTTATTTGAAGAACACCAACAGATTCCGCAGCGCTAATATATACCGATTGTCATTGGCTCACCCTTCAACAAATGATACCAAGAGAATGAAACAAATTTGATAATACAAGTAAACTTAAAAGTTGTTTAAAAATGTATGTTCTACCTATTTCCTGAAATAAACATTTTAGGTTTCATGTCCCTTTAAGAGGATTGTAAGCACTTTTGTAATTATAAGGTTTTTCTGTAGCCTTGCAATAAACTAAGATACTTGGTTAGTGCTTTAGTACATTACCACCATGTTTGCAGCAGTTGTTTTTCAATAGCTACCCACCACTTGCCTTATCTGGAGGAGCAAATCCAGACTTGTTATTGGAGTAGACAAAGCAAGTCACAGTCATTTTGTTAGCAAAATATTATTTATTTAGCAGTTCTTGTCATCTCTGCTGAAGCCAATCATGGACAGGCAAACAGCAAACAGAGGTAACTTTTACTACAAGCATTTTGTCAATGCATATATATTGTAAATACAGTATGTTTCTATTCAAAGATGTATTTCATCTAAGTACATTTTAATTTTGACCAGAATGACCCTTTAATAGTTTAGTTTTATCAATTGGCAAATTGCAAAGTGAGTAAACAGATGAAAAATGTAAATCAAAGCAATATTTTGCCTTCAAAACAGCTTTGGTTCTTCTAGGAGCACTTGCACAAAGTCAGGGATTTTGTAATCATATAATCAGATGCATTGGAGAGCGGTACAAGAATGAAGCACGGGGAGGTTCCTTGCAAGTTTGGGGCTACATTTCTGCAAATGGAGTTGGGGTTTGGTCAGAATGAATAGTATTCTCAATGCTGACAAGTACAGGTAGATACTTATACATCATGCAAAACCATCAGGGAAGCATCTGATTGGCTCCAAATGTTAACTGCAGAATAACAGCGACCCAAAACATACAGCCAAAGTAATCAAGAACTATCTTCAGCGTAAAAAAGAACAAGGAGTCTTGAAAGTGATAGTATGGCTCCCACAGAGCCCTGATCTCAACATCATTGAGTATGTGTGGGATTACATGAAGAGACAGAAGCAATTGAGGCTGCCTAAAACCTGTGATTAGTTCCCCAAGATGTTTGGAACAACCTACCTGCCGAGGTCTTTATAAAACTATGTGCAAGTGTACCTAAAATAATTGATGCTGTGTTGAAGGAAAATGGTGGTCACACCAAATGTTGATTTTATTTAGATGCTTCTTCTGTTCATATTGGCATACAATGTTATATACAGCCAAGTGTTCCTATCTGGTCAATTATCTGCTTAAGAAAAAAAATGCTTAACAAAATATAAATCTAGCTTTTAAACTTTCATGATTTAGGAGGGATTTTAAACAACTTTCTAATTTACTTATAATATTTAATTTGCTATGTTCTTTAGGTATCCTTTGTTTAAAAAAAATAGCATACCTCAGTAGGCTCAGGAGCAGCAATGCAATACTGAGATCATGAGATTTAGCTGCTAATTTGTGGCTCACCAAATGCGCTCCCAGCAGTGCATTCTTGAGCATTCAACAAAGGATACCAAGAGAATGAAGCAAATTTAATAATAGTTTGAAATTGTATGCTCTGTCTCAATCATGAAATAATATTCTTGGGTTTCAAGTCCCTTTAATAATTTATCTAAAAATATCACATTTAATAGTAGGAAATAGGTCAACCTTAAAATATGTAAAACAAGTCAATGCTAGCACACTGCATTAAACCTAAAGCATGTGTTTCTCATACGCTCATTTTACATGAGAGATCATTAAACTGCTTATTAAAAAAAGCCCCTACAGTTAGTGCTAGATTTATAACTCTAGTGCCCCAGAGCAACGGCTAATTACACTTTTCAATCTAATATTGATCATTGAGATCAGCGCTGAAATACTGACACACCACTGTGTAGCCCATAATCATACAGCATATCCTCTAAGAACAGCATATACATTCCACAGTACATTTTCTGATTGGCTCTACTATTGATAAGGAGTAAATGTAAAGTTGTATCCCTTGAGCAGCCAGGATGGTGCCCCTCTGAAAAAAGATGATTCTAAGCAGTTGCCTGTGATACAAATTGAGAATTCAGATCCTACAATAGTGCTTTTTAAGAAGTTTGTATTTCTTTAAAAAAAAAAAAAGTTAGTATATTCACAACTTGTTTTTTTTTTATTATTTCAATGATCATAAAAAAACAACACTCAGATTTATTCACACACATATATTATATTCATTTATATATACATAAAGGGATAGAAAGGTCAAACTTGAAATGTACATGAGTGCATTTCAATTGCAAATAGAAGAATTTTTGCAACATATTTCCATTAACAAAAATGCTTCTAGTAAAAGTAATTACTGTTTTTCTGCGGCATACGCACATATCTTGTGAGGGCCTTTGCACCAGTATTGAGGCTTGGAGAGCTGAAGATGGTGTGTATTGTTTCTCTGAAGACTTAGGGCTAGATTACTAGTGGCGTGCTATTTATCGCTCCCGCTCGCACGTTAATTTCACTAGAAGTAACCTTTTTGAGCGCGTGTATTACAAGATAAAAGTAAACCTTTTCACACAAGTACTAACCTATGGTGTGCAAAAAAAACAACGAATATCATGACCGCATTAACGTATTACCCCATAGACTGCAATGAAACAAGAAAAGTTAAAAAAACTAGCACCCTTACTCGCGCGCAAACCCAATCACGTTTACCCAAGTACTGTCTACCCAAGTAATGCCTAAACTTTTGTTGCCAACGGTTTAGACATTAATGGCTGTGTGTTGAGTTATTTTGAGGGTACAGAAAATTTATACTGTTATACAGGCTGTACACTCACTACTTTACATTGTAGCAAAGTGTAATTTATTCAGTGTTGTCAGATAAAAAGATATAATAAAGTATTTACAAAAATGTGAGGGGTGTACTCACTTTTGTGAGATACTGTATACAGGTAGCCCTCAGTTTACGCCGGGGTTAGGTTCCAGAAGGAATGGTTGTAAATCGAAACCGTTGTAAATTGAAACCGAGTTTATAATGTAAGTCAATGGGAAGTGAGGGAGATAGGTTCCAAGCTCCTCTCAAAATTGTCATAAGTAACCCTTAATACATTATTTTTAAAGCTTTGAAATGAAGACTTTAAATGCTAAACATCATTATAAACCTATAAAATAATCACAACACAGAATATATAATTAAACTAAGTTAAATGAACAAAAACATTTGCTAAACAGCATTATAAACCTAATAAAATAATCACACAACACAGACTTCACTTGCATTTTTCTGCAAACAGTTATTTCTATGCATTCCAATCTGGACTGATTTATAGACAGGAAGATCTTGTTCCTTTGAAATCTGCTTTATAGCTCAGGTCTGGTTAAACTGATTAATTTCAGCTTGCTTGGCTTTGCTGCAACACAAGCGGACAGCTCCACCTACTGGCTATTTTAATAAATGCACTGCTTCTCAATGCTTTTCAAGAGCAGTCACATGACTGGAAAAAAAGGTTGTTATTCTGAAACGGTGTAAATTGAACCGTTGTAAAACGAGGGTCACCTGTATATGTATATATATAATTCACTGGAATAAGTGCACTCCCACAAACAATAGATTCCAATTCGGCCAGGGTGCTATAGAAAGATCTATATCAAGGTTTAACACAAGCAGTTACTGGACTTGAAGAAGGTGAAATAAAAAGCATATATTCCATATATGAACAAGTGACGTTTTCGGGGTGTTCACCCCTTCATCAAAACAACGTTGGTCTGATGAAGGGGTGAACACCCCGAAACGTTACTTGTTTATATATGGAATAAATACTTTTTATTCCACTTTCTTCAAGTCCAGTGAGTGCTTGTGTTAAACCCCTTGATAGATAGATAGATAGATAGATAGATAGATAGATAGATAGATAGATAGATAGATAGATATAGTATAAAGTAGATCCGGACTCTCTGGACTTTGAAAAAACAAAACGTGGTTTATTGTTGTGACGTTTCGGAGATCAAACCGTCCCCTTCATCAGACCAATGATGGTCTGATGAAGGGGACGGTTTGATCTCTGAAACGTCACAAGAATAAACCATGTTTTGTTTTTTCAAAGTCCAGTGAGTGCAGATCTACTTTATACTATAAATAACCACTGTTCCTGCCACCCTGGCCGTTTACTGAGGAGGAGGTGAAAGTGCTTATCCCACAACTATCATTATATATAAATATGTATATATATATATATGTGAGTGTGTGCATATGGTTATTATATATAGGTATAGATATATACATATATATATATATATATATATATATATATATATATATATATATATATATAGGAATATCTATTTATAAATATTTAGAACATATTCCCCTATGTGGAGAACATTGGAATGTGAAATATTTACAGTACAAACACAGTTAAACGCTCTATTCATTATGAATTTTGCATAAATATGTTCTGACTGCAAAGTGCTCAAATGCACTTCCTATCTAATATATATATATATTTTTATATATATATATATATATATATATACATATGTATTTATGTGTTTATATGTGTGTGTATACATATATACAGTTGTATGCAAAAGTTTAGGCACCCCTGACAATTTCCATGATTTTCATTTATAAATAATTGGGTGGTCCAGCACAAGCCCTCCTCCATGTGCCCATACCCAGATTCAACAAACACATAAACACTTTTATTAAGATCACCTGTACGGTGACTAGAACGAGTATTGCAAAATACTGGAAAACGAACGCTCCTCCATGGGAGGAAATTAAAAATAAAATTTCACTAACCCATCGAATGTATGAATCAGCATCACATATCCTAGATACACAAGCACAATTTGAGAAAGTCTGGTTTTACTGGTCTTTAAACAGGAACTTAGCTATATAACTGTCTTACAGAAACAAAGAACATAGTAACTTCATTGGTCGGGGGGGGGGGGGGGGGGGGGGGCCAGGTGGCTTATTCTAACCTACCCTATCTTACTCTATCTTGCTCTCTATTCTACACTTTATTCTATGTGTACTTGCCCAATATAAATTTGAAATACCTAATCGGGTTTATAACTAAGGATACCGGATACAAGTACATTCTAAATCTTTCGCCCTTATTAAATTTCTATTTCTTCATCTATCTTCTTATCCTATTTCTTATTCTTTCTGTTGATACAAGAAAACATAGTTATTTGGTCTCAATGTTCTGTCCTCTCAAGAAGGTCTGGTCTTATCAACAAAATGCTATTCTTAGGGGCCAAGAGGAGATTTGATCCCCCAGGCGACCCCGACAAGGATGACCAACTGGGAGGAACAGGTGGGAGGGGCAGGGCAGAGGGGAATATATAGACTGTTATGAGTTAGTTCTAAATAATTACTTATAGATACATATTGAAGCTTTGAACACCTTAGAACTCTAGAAATTGTAGCAAGGTGATGTCATCTGCACCGACCAACCCACTTCTTTTGTTGTTGTCAATGTACCAAGACCTATGTTGTATTCAATTTCATTGATCGATTTCCTGTCTTTTGTTTATAAAATCAATAAAAATAAGTTAAACATAAATAATTGGGTGTTTGGATCAGCAATTTCATTTTGATCTATTAAATAACTGAAGGACACAGTAATATTTTAGTAGTGAAATGAGGTTTATTGGATTAACAGAAAATGTGCAATATGCATCAAAAACGAAATTAGACAGGTGAATAAATTTGGTCACCCCAACAGAAATATTGCATCATTATTTAGTAGAGCCTCCTTTAGTAGAAATAACAGCCTCTAGAGGCTTCCTATAGCCTGTAATGAGTGTCTGGATTCTAGACGAAGATATTTTGGACCATTCCTCCTTGCAAAACATCTCCAGTTGAGAAAGGATTAATGGTTGCCGAGCATGGACAGCCCGCTTCAAATCACCCCACAGATTTTCAATGATATTCAGGTCTGGGGACTGGGATGGCCATTCCAGAACATTGTATTTGTTCCTCTGCATAAATGCCAGCGTAGATTTTGAGCAGTGTTTTGGGTCGTTGTCTTGTTGAAATATCCAGCCCTGGCGTAACTTCAACTTTGTAACTGATTCCTCAACATAATTCTCAAGTATCTGCTGATATTGAGTGGAATCAATGCGACCCTCAACTTTAACAAGATTCCCAGTACCGGCACTGGCCACACAGCCCCACAGCATGATGGAACATCCACCAAATTTTACTGTGGGTAGCAAGTGTTTGTCTTGGAACTCTGTGTTCTTTTGCTGCCATGCATAATGCCCCTTGTTATGACCAAATAACTCAATCTTTGTTTCATCAGTCCACAGTACCTTCTTCCAAAGTGAAGCAGGCTTGTCCAAATGTGCGTTTGCATACCTCAAACGACTGTTTGTGGCATGTGTGCAGAAAAGGCTCCTTCCGCATCACTCTCCCATACAGCTGAACGATGCACAGGGACACCATCTGCAGCAAGACGATGTTGTAGGTCTTTGGAGGTGGTCTGTGGGCTCTTTTTGACTGTTCTCACCATCCTTTGCCTTTGCCTCTCCGATATTTTACTTGGCCTGCCACTTCTGGTCTTAACAAGAACTGTGCCTGTGGTCTTTCATTTCCTCACTATGTTCTTCACAGTGGACACTGACATCTTAAATCTCTGCAATAGCTTTTTGTAGCCTTTCCCTAAAACCACAATGTTGAACAATCTTTGTGTTTAGGTCATTTGAGAGTTGTTTTGAGGCCCCCATATTGCCACTCTTCAGATGAGAGTAAAAGAGAACAACAACTTGCAACTGGCCACCTTAAATACCTTTTCGATTGATTGGATGCACCTTACTATGAAGTTCAAGGCTTAATGGGCTCACCAAACCAATTATGTGTTCCAATTAATCAGTGCTAAGTAGTTACAGGTATTCAAATCAACAAAATGACAAGGGTGCCCAAATTTATGCACCTGTCTAATTTCATTTTGACGCATATTGCACATTTTCTGTTAATCCAATAAACCTCATTTCACTACTGAAATATTCTCCAGTTGAGAAAGGATTAATGGTTGCCGAGCATGGACAGCCCGCTTCAAATCACCCCACAGATTTTCAATGATATTCAGGTCTGGGGACTGGGATGGCCATTCCAGAACATTGTATTTGTTCCTCTGCATAAATGCCAGCGTAGATTTTGAGCAGTGTTTTGGGTCGTTGTCTTGTTGAAATATCCAGCCCTGGCGTAACTTCAACTTTGTAACTGATTCCTCAACATAATTCTCAAGTATCTGCTGATATTGAGTGGAATCAATGCGACCCTCAACTTTAACAAGATTCCCAGTACCGGCACTGGCCACACAGCCCCACAGCATGATGGAACATCCACCAAATTTTACTGTGGGTAGCAAGTGTTTGTCTTGGAACTCTGTGTTCTTTTGCTGCCATGCATAATGCCCCTTGTTATGACCAAATAACTCAATCTTTGTTTCATCAGTCCACAGTACCTTCTTCCAAAGTGAAGCAGGCTTGTCCAAATGTGCGTTTGCATACCTCAAGCGACTGTTTGTGGCATGTGTGCAGAAAAGGCTCCTTCCGCATCACTCTCCCATACAGCTGAACGATGCACAGGGACACCATCTGCAGCAAGACGATGTTGTAGGTCTTTGGAGGTGGTCTGTGGGCTCTTTTTGACTGTTCTCACCATCCTTTGCCTTTGCCTCTCCGATATTTTACTTGGACTGCCACTTCTGGTCTTAACAAGAACTGTGCCTGTGGTCTTTCATTTCCTCACTATGTATATATACATACATAATACATATTTACACAGATATATACAGTATATATACAAAACATGGATGGGGTCAGCACTCTCAGGCCGGACCGGGTACACATCCCATGACCCTGCAACATGCACAGCCCTGGATGCAAACCAGCACTCTCAGGAAGCTGCACTGTCACCAGAGCCACAGGCAGTTAACCCCAGACAGGCCTGGGTGCAAGGCCCAAACAGGGAAAATTACAAAAAAAATATTACATTAATATAACACACATATACATATGCATATTTAGACATGTGTATGTGGTTATCTCTGTTAAATCCCTTTGCGGGCCTCCTATGCTTGAGAGCACAGAAAAAAGCCGCTACGGAGCAAACGAGAAAACGAAGACTATATTCCAAAATAGACTTCAAAGAATATGTAACAGGAGTACCAGGTATAATGATAAAATAATAAACGTTATTGAAATACAGAGGGTATATTAACCCCGGGTAAGAACACACAAAAAGAAAAATATTTGAACCATCAAACAGATGAACAAAGGCTGACCGGTTTCGGCTGTTGCCTTACTCCTAGCCTGCTTAAAACTGCTTAACAGTTACAACTTTAAAAACCCTCATCTGAGTTTCTATTGGTTCAGGGGCTCACACCCCTTTTCATCCAGCTTCATTCAATTAAACACTCATTTGGTGACACCAGAATATCTATATCTATATTGTGGCTTTATAAACAGAAAAAATTAATTCTACATGTCAATGTACAAACTAAGGATTCCACACATCAACTCTGTAGATTATTAACAAACTCTTATTCGTTAAATGTTAAATCTGGATGGCGTGTGTACATGCTTAAAATCACTATGGCAGGTAATACTGTTGTAATATAGGTTGCCGTGTCCTCAGGCTAAACCCAAATCACTATATAGAGTTGTATTATCTATCTGCAATATGCGCTAATAAAGTGTGAATATCTAGTTTCTTAGAGCTTACTTTTTAACTCTGCATGGATTTAACTGCATAATGCTGCGAGGCTTGCATTTGATCAGCATAGGTCTCTGTTCAAAAATGTTCCTATTGGGTGAATATCGTTTGTTGTGACCAATTAACATGCAAGTCTCACAGCGTTATTCCAAAATGTAAAAAAGACAAAATACACCTGGGAGAGGGCTCATCTTACGCCTTTCACGCCACAGCAGGGCACTTACTCATGTCTATGAGTAAGCGTCCTGCTGTGGCGTGAAACAAATAAGATAAACCCCCTTCTAGGTGTATTTAGTCTTTTTTACATTTTATAATAAATTCTTAGTTTTCTCTGTTGCTCCATAGAGGCTTTTTTTCTGTGCTCTAAATCTTGCGGTTTGTCCACCGCATTTTTGCAGACTCCACACAGCCCCTTGTATCCCCTTGTTGCAGACCCACGCCAGCTTACACGCCTGAAGAATCCTGAGCGGTGTTATCGTTCTCTTTTCCTCATATGTTTGAGCCCTTAAAACTTTTTTATTACATTTTTTTTTAATAGTTTTTATTAGACAGTTTTATTATGAGTGTAACTGTACTTTTACTTTTTATGTATTTTATGCACATTTTAGTGAGGGTAACAGTTAACAAGAGCTCTGAAGTCATGCTATCCTGACGAGTGGTAAATTCAATTATGCTCAAACGAACGTATTACTTTCAACTGGCAATACGCACACTACTTCTGACATGCGTAAAGAGCCGCAATAAAACGCTTATCGCTTGCGCGCAACAGTTAGTGCTCCACTCGTAATTTAGCCCTTAATTTGTTTCATACAAGCCCCCACTGACTCTTTAAGATGGTGTAGTGTTTGAATAATGGTGCAAGGGCCCTCACAGAATATGTGTGTGTGCAGCAGAAAAACATTAATAACTTTTACTAGTATCTTATTTTGCTAATGGAAGTATATTGCAAAAATGTGTCTGTTTCACATTAAAATGCACCTATACACATTTCAATTTGACCTTTCTATTTCTTTAAAAGGACATTAAACTCAAAATGTTATCTACAAATAAACGCCTAGATTACGAGTCTTGCGTTAGCTTAAAAAGCAGCGTTGAGAGGTCCCAATGCTGCTTTTTAACGCCCGCTGGTATTACGAGTCTGGCAGGTACAGGTGTACCGCTCACTTTTTTTCCACGACTCGAGCATACCGCAAATCCCCTTATGTCAATTGCGTATCCTATCTTTTCCATGGGATTTTCCTAACGCCGGTATTACGAGTCTTGGAAAAAGGGAGCGGTAGACCCTCTCCTGTCAAGACTCCTACCGCATTTAAAAGTCAGTAGTTAAGAGTTTTATGGGCTAACGCCGTGACATAAAACTCTTAACTAAAGTGATAAAAAGTACACTAACAACCATAAACTACCTATTAACCCGTAAACCGAGCCCCCCCCCCCGCGCACATCGCAAACACTTAAATACATTTTTTAACCCCTAATCTGCCGACCGGACATCGCCGCCACTGTAATAAATATGTTAACCCCTAAACCGCCGCACCGCAAACACTAGTCAAATTTTATTAACCCCTAATCTGCTGTCCCTAACATCGCCAACACCTACCTACATTTATTAACCCCTAATCTGCCGCCCCCAACGTCGCCGCCACTATATTAAATGTATTAACCCCTAAACCTAAGTCTAACCCTAACCCTAACACCCCCCTAACTTAAATATAATTTTTTAAATAATCGGAAAAAAATTACTACA
Organism: Bombina bombina; assembly: GCF_027579735.1. Taxonomy (NCBI): domain Eukaryota; kingdom Metazoa; phylum Chordata; class Amphibia; order Anura; family Bombinatoridae; genus Bombina; species Bombina bombina. The sequence continues at coordinate 736,030,757 of NC_069499.1, read as the reverse complement.
ATTAAATAAATTATTCCTATTTAAAACTAAATACTTACCTAGAAAATAAACCCTAAGCTAGCTACAATATAACTAATAATTACATTGTATCTAGCTTAGGGTTTATTTTTATTTTACAGGCAACTTTGTATTTATTTTAACTAGGTAGAATAGTTATTAAATAGTTATTAACTATTTAATAACTTCCTAGTTAAAATAAGTACAAATTTACCTGTAAAATAAACCCTAACCTAAGTTACAATTACACCTAACACTACACTATAATTAAATAAATGACCTAAATTAACTACAATTAATTACATTTAAATTAAATAAATTAAAGTACGAAAAAAAAAAACTAAATTACAGAAAATAATAAAATAATTACAAGAATTTTAAACTAATTACACCTAATCTAATCCCCCTAATAAAATAAAAAAAAGCCCCCCAAAATAATAAAAATCCCTACCCTATACTAAATTACAAATAGCCCTTAAAAGGGCCTTTTGCGGGGCATTGCCCCAAAGTAATCAGCTCTTTTAACTGTAAAAAAAATACTATACCCCCCCAACATTAAAACCCACCACCCACACACCCAACCCTACTCTAAAACCCACCCAATCCCCCCTTAATAAAACCTAACACTAACCCCTTGAAGATCACCCTACCTTGAGACGTCTTCACCCAATCGGGCAGAAGTGGTCCTCCAGACGGCAGAAGACTTCTTCCGATCCGGGCAGAAGAGGACCTCCAGACGGGCAGAAGTCTTCATCCAAGCGGCATCTTCTATCTTCATCCATCCGGAGTGGAGCGGGTCCATCTTCAAGCCATCCGATGCGGAGCATCCTCTTCCATCCGACGACTAACACTAAATGACGGTACCTTTAAGTGACGTCATCCAAGATGGCGTCCCTTCAATTCCGATTGGCTGATAGAATTCTATCATCCAATCGGAATTAAGGTAGAAAAAATCCTATTGGCTGATGCAATCAGCCAATAGGATTGAAGTTCAATCCTATTGGCTGATCCAATCAGCCAATAGGATTGAGCTTGCATTCTATTGGCTGATTGGAACAGCCAATAGAATGCAAGTCCAATCCTATTGGCTGATTGGATCAGCCAATAGGATTTTTTCTACCTTAATTCCGGTTGGCTGATAGAATTCTATCAGCCAATCGGAATTGAAGGGACGCCATCTTGGATGACATCACTTAAAGGTACCGTCATTTAGTGTTAGTCGTCGGATGGAAGAGGATGCTCCACGTCGGATGGCTTGAAGATGGACCCGCTCCGCTCCGGATGGATGAAGATAGAAGATGCCGCCTGGATGAAGACTTCTGCCCGTCTGGAGGTCCTCTTCTGCCCGGATCGGATGAAGATTTCTGTCCGTCTGGAGGACCACTTCTGCCCAGTTGGGTGAAGACGTCTCAAGGTAGGGGGATCTTCAAGGGGTTAATGTTAGGTTTTATTAAGGGGTGATTGGGTGGGTTTTAGAGTAGGGTTGGGTGTGTGGGTGGTGGGTTTTAATGCTGGGGGGGTATTGTATTTTTTTTTACAGGTAAAAGAGCTGATTACTTTGGGGCAATGCCCCGCAAAAGGCCCTTTTAAGGGCTATTTGTTATTTAGTATAGGTTATCGATTTTTATTATTTTGGGGGGCTTTTTTATTTTATTAGGGGGATTAGATTAGGTGTAATTAGTTTAAAATTCCCTGTAATTATTTTATTATTTTTTGTAATTTAGTGTGTGTGTGTGGGGGGGGGGGGGGTTCGTACTTTAGTTTATTTATTTTAATTGTAATTAAATGTAGTTAGTTTAGGTAATTAATTTAATTATAGTGTAGTGTTAGGTGTAATTGTAACTTAGGTTAGGGTTTATTTTACAGGTAAATTTGTACTTATTTTAACTAGGTAGCTATTAAATAGTTAATAACTATTTAATAACTATTCTACCTAGTTAAAATAAATACAAACTTGCCTGTAAAATAAAAATAAATCCTAAAATGGCTACAATGTAACTATTAGTTATATTGTAGCTAGCTTAGGGTTTATTTTCTAGGTAAGTATTTAGTTTTAAATAGGAATAATTTAGTTAATGATAGTAATTTTATTTAGATGTATTTAAATTATATTTAAGTTAGGGGGTGTTAGGGTTAGACTTAGATTTAGGGGTTAATAACTTTATTATAGTGGCGGCGACGTTGGTGGCGGCAGATTAGGGGTTAATAAGTGTAGTTAGGTGGCGGCGACATTGGGGGCGGCAGAGTAGGGGTTAATAAATAAAAAGTAGGTGTCGGCGAAGTTGGGGCAGCAGATTAGGGGTTCATAGGGATAATGTAGGTGGCAGCGGTGTCCGGAGGGGCAGATTAGGGGTTAATAATATAATGCAGGTGGCGGCGATGTCGGGAGCGGCAAATTAGGGGTTAAAGGGACACTGAACCCAATTTTTTTCTTTCATGATTCAGATTGAGGATACAATTTTAAGCAACTTTCTAATTTACTCCTATTATCAATTTTTCTTCATTCTCTTGTTATCTTTATTTGAAAAAGAAGGCATCTTAGCTTTTTTTTTTAGTTCAGTACTCTGGACAGCACTTTTTTATTGGTTGATTAATTTATCCACCAATCAGCAAGGACAACCAAGGTTGTTCACCAAAAATGGGCCGGCATCTAAACTTACATTCTTGCATTTCAAATAAAGATACCAAGAGAACAAAGACAATTTGATAATAGGAGTAAATTAGAAAGTTGCTTAAAAGGTCATGCTCTATCTGAATCACAAAAGAAAAAATGTGGGTTCAGTGTCCCTTTAATAAGTGTAAAATTAGGGGTGTTTAGACTCAAGGTTCATGTTAGTGTGTTAGGTGTAGACATAAAAAGTATTTTCCCATAGGAATCAATGGGGCTGCGTTAGAAGCTGAACTATGCTTTTTTGCAGGTGTTCAGCCAGCTCACCGCTACCGTAAGCAGCGCTGGTATTGAGGTGATATGTGGAGCTAAATTTTGCTATCCGCTCACTTTTTTGCAGCTAACGCCGGGTTTAAAAAGACCTGTAATACCAGCGTTGTCTTAAGTGCCCGGTGAGAAAAAAATGCTTGTTATCCCCGCACACCATTACCGACAAAAACTTGTAATCTAGTTGAAAATGTTTAATTGAAGGAACATATTCTCTGCACAGTGATTGGTTGATATGTACAGCAGTTCATTTATATCTGTCTTTAATTGGCTACAGCAAAATGAGCTAAGCTAAACAACATCCAAAATGCTTTTAGATGGGTGTATCATAGGACTACAAACCAATACAAATTTTGCTACCAAAAAGAATGTTTAAAATGGCTTTAAAATGTGTATCACACAATACAGATAATTTTAAAAACGAATCCATTATACTAGTGAATGTCAACTTTCAAGAAAGAGTGCCCAGCTTTTAAAAATACTATAAAAACAGGGGCACTTTCATTCATTAAAGTTTACATTTCACCTGTTTTGTTAAAATACTTACCTTTTCTTTTTGAAGCCGGAGAAGCGATTCCCCCTCCTGCTGCTCATCACTTCATACATCATCAATGACGAATCCGGCTTCCTCCAATCACGGAGTTGCCCCAGGCAATGATTCCCCTGGGGGGGAAGCCGTGATTGAAGGATGCTGTATTTGTCATTGATGATGTAAGAAGACACGGATGGAAGGAGAGGGAATCGCTTCTCTGGCTTCAAGAAGAAAAGGTAAGTATTTTAACAAAACTGGTGAAATGTAAACTTTCATGAATGAAAGTACCCATTTTTAATAGTATTTTTAAAAACCGGGCACTCATTCGTGAAAGTTGACATTTACTTTAAGTGTAGTAAAATTATTCTACACAGTTATTGTTTAGCTCAAAGCACAAGCTGATTTACATCTGTGGCTAACTAGCCACACCAATAAAAACAGAAACATGGATTTCACCAGGCTTTTTAAGAGGTGAATATCTGAAATGCTCTTGGTATGAAATGCCTTGTATAATGTGTTAAAAATGTTATTATGATTATGATATTAATGTTGTTAACTGCCTCCTTTAATTAAATTATACCAGTATCCTGCATCCCTTCATGCGCAGTGCTGCACTTGCTATCTGAACTGTTTGTGGGTCATGGTAAATAATATGATGTAATCAGTGTAATGCAGTGTGTTCCCCTTGTATTGATGTGGCCTGTAGCAATTTTGTAAACAGAAATACAAGTAAACAGCCCTCAACTGGATTTTACAAGCACATAAAGAAATTCTAAAATTACAGATAACACTCCAAATTTTAAATGATGCAACATGTCTAAAATAGAGTTCATAGTTTGTGACACTTCTTTAGACTCTCTGTCAACTATGGTGTAGATCTGTTCAGAACAGGAAAGCAATGATTTGAAAATGACTTGCACTAAATTACATCTACAGAAGACACAGAAGCTTGCACTTAAATGTAATCAATTACAATAATTAACTAATCTTATTTCTAATGTAGTGCATAACCATGGAAGAAATACGTAACCATGGTAGATTATCCGGTGGTCCCAATAAAAAACAAATCACTACCACTGAAATGTAAAACACTCTCTCACAGGTGGAAAAATATCAATATAAATTACTAGTCAGGAGTTAAAAGTTACTAGTCCATTAAATAGCAATACTGTATATGATTTAATGCATAGAATATCTTACTTTGTAAATAAAATAATGAATGCAGCAAACTGCAATATTTCTGGTAGTGAAATCAAATTATACATCTTGTGTAAAGATATTAAATAGGTGAGGATATAAACACTGGCAAATTAAAAATATAGAAATATATGTTATTCCTAAACATTATCTTAAGAACTATGCACTCCAATAAAAAAAGAATTTAGATGCAAATATTGTTCAAATTGCCTGGGTTGAATTTCACAGAAATATATAGCAAGAAAACAATGTTCCTAAGTATGATAATCAGTAATGTTAGAACTTGTGGGTGAAGGATTAGAGGACTTTGCTAAACACAAGGAGGACCATACACAGAGAGCAAGTTCCATCCCAGCATCTCCCTGTTTCATGTTTCAGGGTGTGGCTTCTCATCTACCAACAAGGATGTGGATCTGCATTGCAAGTGACACACACATGGCCTCCCTCAGTATCAGCGCCAGCTGCGGTTGCAACATCTTGTACATAACACAAGTAAAAGCTACCGGAAGACAAGAATGCGCGGCGTAACTCAGTCTGAAAAGTGCTAACCAGAAGCCATGCAAAGGGAACTTGTGTATTTATTCTACAATATATCAACTGTGTAGGTGCAGTAATTGCCGATACCAGGGTGGGTTCAGCTTGGTGTAGGTAAGGATCTACATGTGCTGGCTCATATAGTGATAGATACCAGTCTGCGTTATAATATAACATGGGTTAGGTAGGCAGGCTGGGGTCATAGGTCTAGTATGTATAATATGTGGGTTCATCCTGTGTTGTACGGGATGATGATACAGTATATAGTATGAGTGATGTGTTTCTCAGTATAAGCTAATGTTCGTGTCACAGCACTTGGTGTCTTGGCTCCCAGTATGGGATGGCTGGGTGTTGCCTCTTACAAACATCTGCCCGTGTCTCCAGACTCACCATCACAACGGAGCTCCTGACCGCCTCAGACACGCTCTGCCTCAGTTCAGCCGCCGTGCCCGGCTTGCTCAGCCTCTTGGTGAATTTTCTCATTTCGGACATTTTTAGTTGTTGTCTCCGGTCTGTCACACTGGTAACCCTCGTGTAGTCTGATCCCCCTCCCGCCTCAGTCCGGGGCGGCTGCCTGTGTCACACTGCTCAGGACAGACTTCCCTGCTCAGCAACTCCTCCTCCACTGCTGCTCTCTCTACTGAGCTTATGTGAAAGTCTCTTGAGGAAGCGGTTACAGGAGCACACAAGCTTATCACTAATAATGCACAAATGGCAGTAGCACAGGCTTGACCGATGAAAGAGTCTGCACTCCTGAGCACTCTAATGAGTACACGGGGTTGAATCAACTCTGATTTTGTAACTACCATTTATAAATAACTTTTAAGGACGACAAGGAAGTTGGTTTCTTATTCAAGCTGTTTCTTTTCGTGAAATTCTGTTTCTTATTCATGGAAGTTGGTTTCTTATTCAATTTTTTTTTTTGCCAGATTGCTTTAAAATGGCTTTAAAATAAAAATATAGGTTTTATATAAATAATAATATGATTCATATAATGTAGTTACACAGAGGTTGAATCCCTTTATACAACAATTGGATATACAAACTGGAAAAAAGGGCATACGTTGGCACCAATACAAATATTACTATTTTGATTAAGTAACAGATATTTTCAAAGAGTCAATGACCATTTATCATTTTACTGTTAATGTATGTAGAGTAGATCCCCCTCTATGACATGCATGCAATTGTTTTTAACCTGGCCCAATGGTGATTTGGGCACAGAAATTGATGCCAACCCTGGCATAGGTGCTCTAATTCTCATTTTTGAGTAACTAACTGATATTTTCAAAGGGATAATAACCATTGGGGGGGCACCACTGATTTAACTATGAATATATTCAGGGTATATCACCGTCCATGACATGCAATTGTTTTTAGCCTGGCCCAATGGTGTTTTGGGCACAGAAATTGATGCCAACCCTGACATAGGTGCTCTAATTCTCATTTTTGAGTAACTAACTTATATTTTCAAATGGTTAATAACCATTGGGCCACTGATTTAACTATAAATATATTCAGGGTATATTACCCTCCATGACATGCAATTGTTTTTAGGAGGAACAAGTATAGAGTGAGTGCACCTAGTGTGTATATATTTAGAGATAAATAATTTTTATCTAAAGAAATAGTTTTTGTGACCTCGCTCTGTACCCTACAATAATTGACAGTTGTTCCTTCAAACGACTGTCTAATAAATGAAACGTGAATTAACCAAGGTGAGGGGAGCTTATGGTGTGGGTTAAGAAAGTTGTGTCAGAGTGTTTTTTACTATGTGTATTATCACAGTAGAAATGAAAATATAAGTAATGAAGCTTATATATAGATAGTATTTATTTAAAACACTTAAAACAAGTTAGAATTGTAAGTATAGAGCTCTAATACTTTAAAACATTAAAAACAATATACAATTAATATAAGGACAACATTGGAGAATTATGAACAGTCTTTTTGATTTGTTTTCAATTTGTTCATATAGTCTGATCAAATAATTTGATTGAATTCGTTTTTTGTTTAGAAAGTTTTTTATGAATGTTTTACTTTTACTCACGTTTTTGTCTTGGATAAAAAACTTTTAAATGGCCTTTAATATATGTCCAGGATAGGCCGTTGCGGAGACAAAGAATAAATAGATGACAGTCTTATGTTTAAGACGCCAGTCTTATGTTTAAGACGCTCTTTATCTTAAAAGGTCCTCTTTATCTTAAAAGGTCAAAAATTGCAACTTATGAAAAGAAAAATTGTAACGATGTTTCAAATTTTTGCAAGTCTTTTAAGAGGCAATTGGTGTTTCTATATTGGATATATCTGGAGAAATCGATGTGCTTAAGGTTTCTTTGCCAATTTCACTTGTAGATGTGGTGTTTGATATTTGATAAAAGGAAGGACTCGTTGGTCTCCGAGACTTTTTACCCTGTTTTTGGTAGATTTGATGTATAGGGTTTGCAGGAGTCTCTAGGAGGCTTGTAGTGTTTGTTGATATTTGGGTCTTTGGTTAAAATCGTGATCGTTGGTCTCTGAGACTGTTTACCCTATTGATATGGTGAATTTGATGTTCAGGGTTTGCTGGAGTCTCTAAGAGGCTTGTGGTATTTCTGGATGTTATTATCTTGGATCTTCAGTTTCAGATACAGGTAAATTTACTTTGAGGTTCTGAGAACCGGGACAATTTTATCTGTCCGTAGAGGTTCTTTGTAGTGAATTGCTTCTTTTTTGCGTTTGTCAGCGTTCAAACGTTAGTTATGATGAATCCGCTTGTAAGTTCAACATCCCACAGTGTGGGCATATAGCATCAAAAGAGGGTGCACACTCAGGAGGGCAAATCTACGAAACGCGTAGATTTGCCCTCCTGAGTGTGCACCCTCTTTTGATGCTATATGCCCACACTGTGGGATGTTGAACTTACAAGCGGATTCATCATAACTAACGTTTGAACGCTGACAAACGCAAAAAAGAAGCAATTCACTACAAAGAACCTCTACGGACAGATAAAATTGTCCCGGTTCTCAGAACCTCAAAGTAAATTTACCTGTATCTGAAACTGAAGATCCAAGATAATAACATCCAGAAATACCACAAGCCTCTTAGAGACTCCAGCAAACCCTGAACATCAAATTCACCATATCAATAGGGTAAACAGTCTCAGAGACCAACGATCACGATTTTAACCAAAGACCCAAATATCAACAAACACTACAAGCCTCCTAGAGACTCCTGCAAACCCTATACATCAAATCTACCAAAAACAGGGTAAAAAGTCTCGGAGACCAACGAGTCCTTCCTTTTATCAAATATCAAACACCACATCTACAAGTGAAATTGGCAAAGAAACCTTAAGCACATCGATTTCTCCAGATATATCCAATATAGAAACACCAATTGCCTCTTAAAAGACTTGCAAAAATTTGAAACATCGTTACAATTTTTCTTTTCATAAGTTGCAATTTTTGACCTTTTAAGATAAAGAGGACCTTTTAAGATAAAGAGCGTCTTAAACATAAGACTGGCGTCTTAAACATAAGACTGTCATCTATTTATTCTTTGTCTCCGCAACGGCCTATCCTGGACATATATTAAAGGCCATTTAAAAGTTTTTTATCCAAGACAAAAACGTGAGTAAAAGTAAAACATTCATAAAAAACTTTCTAAACAAAAAACGAATTCAATCAAATTATTTGATCAGACTATATGAACAAATTGAAAACAAATCAAAAAGACTGTTCATAATTCTCCAATGTTGTCCTTATATTAATTGTATATTGTTTTTAATGTTTTAAAGTATTAGAGCTCTATACTTACAATTCTAACTTGTTTTAAGTGTTTTAAATAAATACTATCTATATATAAGCTTCATTACTTATATTTTCATTTCTACTGTGATAATACACATAGTAAAAAACACTCTGACACAACTTTCTTAACCCACACCATAAGCTCCCCTCACCTTGGTTAATTCATGCAATTGTTTTTAGCCTGGCCCAATGGTGTTTCGGGCACATAAATTGATGCCAACACTGGCATTGGTGCTGTAATTACCATTTTTAAATAAGTAACTGATATTTTCAAAGGGTTAATGATCATTGGGCCACTCATTTTACTGTTAATATATGTAGGGTAGATCCCCCTCCATGACATGCAATTGTTTTTAGCCTGGCCCATTGGTGTTTTGGGCACAGAAATTTATGCCAACCCTGACATAGGTTCTCTAATTCTCATTTTTGAGTAACTCACTTATATTTTCAAAGGGTTAATAACCATTGGGCCACTGATTTAACTATAAATATATTCATTGTATATTACCCTCCATGACATGCAATTGTTTTTAGCCTGGCCCAATGGTGTTTCGGGCACAGAAATTGATGCCAACCCTGGCAATATGTGCTGTAATTCTCATTTTTGAATAAGTAACTGATATTTTCAATGGTTATTAACCCTTTGAAAATATCAGTTACTTATTCAAAAATGAGAATTACAGCACATATGCCAGGGTTGACATCTATTTCTGTGCCCAAAACACAATTGGGCCAGGCTAAAAATAATTGCATGTCCTGTAGGGGGATCTACCCTACATATATTAACAGTAAAATTAGTGGCCCAATGGTCATTAACCCTTTGAAAATATCAGTTACTTATTCAAAAATGAGAATTACAGCACCAATGCCAGTGTTGGCATCAATTTCTGTGCCCAAAACACCATTGGGCCAGGCTAAAATCAATTGCATGTCAGGGAGGGGATATACCCCGTATATATTAATAGTGAAATCAGTGGCCCAATGGTTATTAACCCTTTGAAAATATCAGTTACTTATTCAAAAATGAGAATGGCAGCACCTATGCCAGGGTTGGCATCAATTTCTGTGCCCAAAACACAATCGGGCTAGTCTAAAAACAATTGCATGTCATGGAGGGTAATATACCCTGTATATATTCATAGTGAAATTAGTGGCCCAATGGTTATTAACCCTTTGAAATATCAGTAAAGTATTCAAAAATGAGAATTACAGCACCTATGCCAGGGTTGGCATCAATTTATGTGCCCAAAACACCATTGGGCCAGACTAAAAACAATTGCATGTCATGTAGGGGGATCTATCCTACATATATTAACAGTAAAATGAGTGGCCCAATGGTCATTAACCCTTTGAAAATATTAGTTACTTATTAAAAAATGGCAATTACAGCACCAATGCCAGTGTTGGCATCAATTTCTGTGCCCGAAACACGATTGTGTCAGGCTAAAAACAATTGCATGTCATGGAGGGGGATCTACCCTGTATATATTCATAGTAAAATAAGTGGCCCAATGGTCATTAACCCGTTGAAAATATCAGTTACTTATTCAAAAAATGGTAATTACAGCACCAATGCCAGTGTTGGCATCAATTTATTTGCCCGAAACACCATTGGGCCAGGCTAAAACAATTGCATGTCATGGAGCGTGATATACCCTGAATATATTCATAGTGAAATCAGGGGCCCAATGGTTATTAACCCTTTGAAAATATCAGTTAGTTACTCAAAAATGAGAATTAGAGCACCTATGCCAGGGTTTGCATAAATTTCTGTGCCCAAAACACCATTGGGACAGGCTAAAAACTATTGCATGTCATGGAGGGCGATCTACCCTACATATATTAACAGTAAAATGAGTGGCCCAATGGTCATTAACCCTTTGAAAATATCTGTTACTTATTCAGAAATGGTAATTACAGCACCAATGCCAGTGTTGGCATCAATTTCTGTTCCCGAAACACCATTGGGCCAGGCTAAAAACAATTGCTTGTCATGGAGGGGGATCTACCCTGTATATATTCATAGTGAAATCAGTGGCCCAGTGGTCATTAACCCTTTGAAAATGTCAGTTACTTATTCAAAATAGTAATATTTGTATTGGTGCCAACGTATGCCCTTTTTTCCAGTTTGTATATCCAATTGTTGTATAAAGGGATTTAACCTCTGTGTAAATACATTATATGAATCATATTATTTAAATAAAACCTATATTTTTATATTAAAGTCATTTTAAAGTAGTCTGACAAAAACTTTGAATAAGAAACCAACTTCCATGAATAAGAAACAGAATTTCATGAAAAGAAACAGCTTGAAAAAGAAACCAACTTCATTGTCATCGTGTAGCCCTGTAATGAGTCATGAAATAATACCATTTCCTTCCACCAGCCCAGATAAATATTGGCATAGGTGGGGGCACAAGAGTTGCCCATGGCAGTACCACATATTTGTAAGAAAAGCTTGTCGTCAAATACAAAATAATTATGGATCAATAAGTATTTTAGCAGTTTTATGATGAAATCTTTAGTTGTTTTTTTTTGCTCATTTCCTGGTTTTTCTCTAGAAAGTGTGCTACTGCCTTACATCCCTATTCTGATTGTATACTTGTATACAGTGATTCAACATTGCATGTGACAAGTAAAGAGTTTGACGTGATGTTAATATCTTGTATCTTATTTAATATGTGCATGGTATCTCTTGTGTGTGAGGGAAGAGCTTCAACCATATATCTAAGCCTAGCATCCAAATATCTGCCCTTCAGTAAGGCAGCCGATTCCAGATACAATCGGTCTCCCCATGGACAACAAATGTCCTTATGCATTTTTTTTGTAGCAGATATAAGGTAGCAACCTTAAGGCTTTTAACTTCAAGAAATTTGTGTTCTTTCTTATCGATGGATCCTTCTGCTAGAGCATTGTTAATCACATTTTTTTTTTTTTTTTAATAATGAAAAACAGGTCAACAATACATACACTTCAAAATAGGATACTCACATGTATCCGATTAAATATATCAATGTTTTACATCTATAATATATATCACAAAGGGAAGGGGGGAGGGGGATCAATTATACCCATCGGGACAGCATGGGTATACGCTGTCTTACATATTGGCGTACATAAAAATTTTCATACATCAAGAGGGTCCAGATAGCAAAAAAAAAAAATAATCCCAACACTCATCAATGACTCATCAATGATCACCTCCTTCCCCCCCCCCCACCCCCCCATCCACTCCGAGCCGATCGGGCCTCCCACTCGGGGCTTTCTCATTGTAGTTGTATATTGATAATTCGTTCTATATTAGCAGTGAAATCTTTACCCTGGCTTAGGACAAAGTCTTTCCAAACCTTTAAATATGAGTTGTCTTTTTTCCTTTCTAGCCTATAGTCATGGGCTGCCATTATTGCAGTATCAGAAAGAAGCTTTTTTGCTTCCTTAACCGAAGGGACTCGAGATTTAGACCAATTATCAAAAAGAAGTTTTCTAAGATTAAGTATCGCTGTTAAGATAAATCTCTTTTTATTCCCCCATGAGAGGCTGGGGGTCAATAAAATTATAGAGTTTATTGAGAACATTACTTTAACACTTGTCGTTTGTGAGAGTAAATATGCTACCTTATGCCAAAATTGGTTCACCTTCGGACACTCCCACAGGAAGCGTCCCAAATCTGGATCACTTAAGTGACACTTAATACAAAGGTTCTTGACCTTACTATTCCACTTGGCTACCCGCCGTGGGGTAAGATAATCTCTATTAAAGATCCTAAACTGCGTTTCTCTTAGATAAGTTGAATAAGAAATGGAGAACGTTGTCCTTAAACTATTAACTAATTGATCTGTAAGGTCCGTCAAACTTAATACTTTTTCCCAATGTGACCTTGCTCATGCTATATATTTTTCTGTCTCCGCAGACCTTAAGATTTTATATATAGAGGACAGAGTACATTTTTCCCGTTTAAGATGATCCATTAATGGATGTTCTTGGAAGATCTGGGGGAATAAATACAATAGCTTACGTATATGGTCTTTAACTTGCAAAAAGTAAAACATTTGTTTCTTCTGTACTGTAGGGAAAATATTTTGAAATTCTGAAAAATTATAAAGTTTTCTAGTCTTAAAGTCGTAGAACTCTGCAACCGAAAGGGCTTTAATAGGTGACCATAGACTAAAAGTATTAACTAAATTACCTAATGGGAAATAACAGTTGCCTTGAATAGGTAGCCATTTAGAGACCGCGATAGAATGACCAAATAGCTTCATGGTATTTCTCCATGCTCTTAAGATATCTTTAAGTAAGGGATGGTTAGCAATTGTCTTACCCAAAATCTTGTTTGATGCATATAATATAAAGCCCATAGAGTGGGGGGTACAAATCTGTTCTTCTAGATACCTATCGGATAATTTAAATGACTGAAAAAGCCAGTCTATTGGAAGTCTTAATAAAGTTGCTAAATTGTACCATTCCAAATTGGGTAGTGATAACCCACCACCCAAATATGGTTGGTACAGTATTTCTAGTTTTATTCTGGGTTTCCTCCCACTCCACAGGAAGTATCTCAACGCCCGATTGAAATGCCATAGATCCATTTTTTTATAAGAAGAGGAAGCATTCTACATGGATACAAAATTTTAGGGACTATGAACAGTTTGTAAAGATTAACTTTACCCGAAATTGAAACCGGAAACGCTGCCCAACTTCTCAATTTTATCATAGTTTCTTGGAGGACTGTAAGAATATTGTCGCGATACCAGTCATCAGGGTTAACAGAAAGTTTCAAACCCAGATATTCCAAAGCATTGGATTCAATAAATTCATAGGTCTGATATTTATGCCGTTTATTCAACCAGATTACCTTTGATTTTGCCAGATTGGTTTTATAGCCAGATACGTTCCCATAATCCTTCAAAAGATCTAGGACTGAATTAATAGTGTCTTTCGGGTTACTGACATACAAAAGTAAGTCATCGGCAAATAAAGATACCTTTAGCACTTCCTTGCCTATATTAATTCCTATAAGAAGTTCCCTCAACTTAATTGCCAATGGCTCCAAAACTAAATCAAAAAGTAGGGGAGAGAGGGGGCACCCCTGACGCGTGCCTCTTGAGAGTGTGAAGGGTTGGGTTAAGTCGTTGTTAATCATAATCGATGCCTTGGCATCCGAATAGATATTACTAATAAAGGTACAGAACTTTTCCCCCGAATCCATATCTGGCCATAACTCTGTCGAAGGCCTTCTCTGCATCCAAAGATAGCAGGAAGGCCTCCGGCAGAGCAGATCCGCCACTACTGTACTGAGAAATAGCATGCAGTATTTTCCTCACATTTTTCTCAGATGATCTTCCACTCACAAATCCTACCTGAATCTCATGTATGATTTTAGGTGCGATTAATTTCAATCTTTCTGCCAGGATCTTCATCATAATCTTGTAATCAAGATTAAACAGGGATATCGGTCTATAAACTGTAAAATCTAAAGGATCTTTATTAGGTTTAGGGATTAATACAATATTTGCCCTTTTGAAATCTTCCGAAACCTTAATATTTTCTTCAAAATAACCTTTATATAGGTCTCTTAAGACTGGTGTAATTTTTTCTAACAGTATTATATAAAACTCCAGGGGCAGGTTGTCTGGGCCTGGTGACTTTCCTTTAGCTAATGATTTAATAACCCTTACTATCTCCTGATCGAGTATAGGCTTGTCCAGAGCTTCCAAATCTGGTCCTGATACCAATGGCACCTCTAAAGAATCTAAAAATTGATCAATCTCCTCTACTTGAGGTTGCTGTGATGCATAGAGGTCTGTGAAAAAATTACAAAATAACAGAGCCATTTGCTCCTGATCAGAGGTGATGCAATTAATCTTTTTAATAGCCACGATAGGTTTTCTTTGAGTTTGTGTTCTAAAGATAGAAGCTAAAAGCTTACCTGCTTTAGGGGATCTACCCTGTATATATTCATAGTGAAATCAGTGGCCCAGTGGTCATTAACCCTTTGAAAATGTCAGTTACTTATTCAAAATAGTAATATTTGTATTGGTGCCAACGTATGCCCTTTTTTCCAGTTTGTATATCCAATTGTTGTATAAAGGGATTTAA
Organism: Bombina bombina; assembly: GCF_027579735.1. NCBI lineage: Eukaryota > Metazoa > Chordata > Amphibia > Anura > Bombinatoridae > Bombina > Bombina bombina. The sequence goes on along the minus strand of NC_069499.1, from coordinate 736,015,675 downwards.
CCTCTGTGTAAATACATTATATAAATCATATTATTTAAATAAAACCTATATTTTTATATTAAAGTCATTTTAAAGTAGTCTGACAAAAACTTTGAATAAGAAACCAACTTCCATGAATAAGAAACAGAATTTCACGAAAAGAAACAGCTTGAATAAGAAACCAACTTCATTGTCATCGTGTAGCCCTGTAATGAGTCATGAAATAATACCATTTCCTCCCACCAGCCCAGATAAATATTGGCATAGATGGGGGCACAAGAGTTGCCCATGGCAGTACCACATATTTGTAAGAAAAGCTTGTCGTCAAATACAAAATAATTATGGATCAATAAGTATTTTAGCAGTTTTATGATGAAATCTTTAGGTTTTTTTTGCTCATTTCCTGTTTTTTCTCCAGAAAGTGTGCTACTGCCTTACATCCCTATTCTGTTTGTATACTTGTATACAGTGATTCAACATTGCATGTGACAAGTAAAGAGTTTGACGTTATGTTAATATCTTGTATCTTATTTAATATGTGCATGGTATCTCTTGTGTGTGAGGGAAGAGCTTCAACCATATATCTAAGCCTAGCATCCAAATATCTGCCCTTCAGTAAGGGAGCCGATTCCAGATACAATCGGTCTCCCCATGGACAACAAATGTCCTTATGCATTTTTTTTTGTAGCAGATATAAGGTAGCAACCTTAGGGCTTTTAAATTCAAGAAATTTGTGTTCTTTCTTATCGATGGATCCTTCTGCTAGAGCATTGTTAATCAACTTATTGTATTGCTCCAAAAAAGTTTCAGTAGGGTTCCCCAATAGGCGTTAATAATTGTTTTTATTGTCTAATTGTTTATTGGCCTCTACTACATACATTGTTGTCGGCCATATAATGATATTACCTCCTTTATCACTATTCTTGATTTGTACATCAGCTCATTTGAAAAGTTCCCTTAGAGCATCCATCTCTTGTTTAGGTAAATTCGCTCCTGAGAGGTTTTTAGATTCTTTAATGGCTAAGATGTCATTACAAGTTAAGAAATGTTACAGTATGAGGTGAAACATTACTAGGAGAGACAAAATGTGATTTAATCTGTAAAACTTTACGCCAACTATGATCTGTTGTATTACTACTTGTTGGTTCTTAATCCCCAAGCAGAATAATAAGTTCTTTTACTGCCGCTAAATCAGCTGAATCGAATGAGCTTGTGTCTGCATTGTTAGAGAAATATTTTTTTAGCAATTTTTTTCTGGCAAATAAATGGGTGTCTTTAATGGCTTCAAACTTGTTTATTTGGTTGGTAGGTACAAATGACAAACCTTTACGGAGTACTGAGATGTGTGTTTGTGATATTTAAACCAGAATCACCTATTTCTTTTTGTTGAACTGGGTCTTTTGACTGAAACAAACTTGCAGCTAGATTACGAGTTTTGCGTTATGGAGAAAAAGCAGCGTTATCAGGTTATAACGCTGCTTTTTCACTACCGCTGCTATTACGAGTCTTGCAGGTTTAGGGGCACCGCACACTTTTTTGGCCATAACGCAAATCAACTTACGCAAATTGCGTAAAGTCTTTTTTCAATGGGATTTTCATAGTACCGATATTACAAGCTTTTCCTGGGAGGCCAAAAAGTGAGCGGTACACCCTATACGGCCAAGATCCATAACGCATTCTAAAGTCAGAAGTTATGAGTTTTACGCTACAAAGCTGTAACATAAAACTCATAACTAAAGTGCTAAAAAGTACACTAACACCCATAAACTACCTATTAACCCCTAAACCGAGGCCCTCCCGCATCACAAACACTAAAATAAAATTATAAACCCTAATCTGCCTCTCAGGACATCGCCGCCACTATAAAAAACATATTAACCCCTAAACCGCCGTAGTCCCGTATTGCAAACACTAGTTAAATATTATTAACCCCTAATCTGCCGTCCCTAACATCGCCGCCCCCTACCTACATTTATTAACCCCTAATCTGCCGCCCCCCCAACGTCGCCGCCACTATACTAAAGTTATTAATCCCTAAACCTAAGTCTAACCCTAACACCCACTAACTTAAATATAATTAAAATAAATCTAAAGAAAACCTACTATTAATAACTAAATAATTCCTATTTAAAACTAAATATTTACCTGTAAAATAAACCCTAAGCTAGCTACAATTTAACTAACAGTTACATTGTATCTAGCTTAGGGTTTATTTTTATTTTACAGGCAAGTTTGTATTTATTTTAACTAGGTAGAATAGTTACTAAATAGTTATTAACTATTTAATAACTACCTAGTTAAAATAAATACAAATTGACCTGTAAAATAAAACCTAACCTGTCTTACACTAACACCTAACCTTACACTACAATTAAATAAATTACCTAAATTAAATACAATTAACTTAATTAAATACAAATGCCTAAATTACAAAAAGAAACACTAAATTACACAAAATAAAAAACAAATTACAAGATATTTAAACTAATAACACCTAGTCTAACAGCCCTATCAAAATAAAAAAAAAACACAAAATAAAAAAAACCCTAGCCTAAACTAATCTACCAATAGCCCTTAAATAGGCTTTTTGCAGGGCATTGCCCCAAAGAAATCAGCTCTTTTACCTGTAAAAAATATACAAACAACCCCCAACAGTAAAACCCACCACCCACACAACCAACCCCCCAAATAAAACCCTAACTAAAAAAACCTAAGCTCCCTATTGCCCTTAAAAGGGCATTTGGATGGGCATTGCCCTTAAAAAGGGCATTTAGCTCTATTGCTGCCCAAACCCTAATCTAAAACTAAAACCCACCCAATAAACCCTTAAAAAAGAACTAACACTAACCCCCGAAGATCTACTTACAGTTTTGAAGACCAGACATCCATCGTCAACGAAGCCGGGAGAAGTCTTCATCCAAGCCAGGAGAAGTGGTCCTCCAGACGGCAGAAGTCTTCATCCAGACGGCATCTTCTATCTTCATCCATCCAGCGCGGAGCGGGTCCATCTTCAAGACATCTGGCGCGGAACATCCTCTTCTTATGACGAATCCAGATGAATGAAGGTTCCTTTAAGTGACGTCATCCAAGATGGCGTCCCTTAGATTCCGATTGGCTGATAGAAGGTTGAAAAAATCCTATTGGCTGATGCAATGAGCCAATAGGATTGAACTTCAATCCTATTGGCTGATCCAATCAGCTAATAGGATTGAGCTCACATTCTATTGGCTGATTGGAACATGTTTATTATAGTGGTGGCGATGTCCGGAACAGCAGATTAGGGGTTAATAAGTATAATGTAGGTGTCGGCGATGTCGGGGGCAGCAGATTAGGGGTTAATAAGTGTAAGATTAGGGGTGTTTAGACTCGGGGTTCATGTTAGGGTGTTAGGTGTAAACATAAATTTTGTTTCCCCATAGGAATCAATGGTGCTGCGTTACGGAGCTTTACCCTGCTTTATTGCAGGTGTTAGGCTTTTTTTCAGCCGGCTATCGATTTTTTCTCCTTTTTGTTAGAAATTAATTTGGCAAATTTTTCAACCTCGCCGTTTATTTTATTATATGATCTTTGAAAATCATCTCTAAGTTCAAATTGTTTCAGTTCATCACTTATTGTAGATAATTCAACAGTAATATCAGTCAATTTATCTGTTTCATGTTCCACTAAATAGCCTATTAGTTTAAAGGAACATTCAGTGAGAGCACATTCCCACTTGGTTTTAAGTTCTGGCTTTAAATCATTAAAAGATGGGAATAATTTGAGGCGTAACCCTCTGGGGAATACATTGTTAAGGGGACAACATTGTTTACATTCCAATATTCCATTGTCTTTTAATTTGTTTCTTTCTGATTCTTTTCAGATCTTTTAATGACTTCAACCATTCCCCATTATTTCCCCCATCATTGACACTTTTATTTTTCAGGTCTGTAGTGAGATTTTCAATATCATCTGACCACTTTTGCATCTCAGCTCCTAAATTAAAGGATGCCATTTAGTGTGTATATGGTTCTGTGCTCAAGTACCTAAAGAAAGTGGAGATTAAGGGCTAGATTTATTAAAGCTGAGGCGTACAGGGGCGCGTATACGCTCCCCTATACGCCTCAGCTCGCCTGTGGCGGGGCGAAAATACCTGCAGGTATTCGGCATTGCACACGAGCGCAATTTTGCGCTCGCGTGCAATCCCACCCCCTGCCCGCGCACAGCCAATCACGCGCGGGCAGGAGCTGTCAATCTCCTCGGTCTGAATTGATAAATGCTGCTTGATAAATGACGGCGAGCAAGTTCTTGTGAGAACTTGCAGCCGTAGGGCGTTAATAAATCTAGCCCTAAATTCCCCATAAGACTAAATGCTATAAATAGAGAAAGGACGGTGCTGGCACTAGGACCCAGTACATAAGGAAAAAGGGCTAATAGTGAAATACAGCCCGGTGCTACCCCTAATTACTAAACAGTGCTAACAGGAAAAAAAAAAGAAAAAAGGATTGGGGTTATACTAGCACTCTTTCCTAATAAAGAGTAAAGAGATCACAATTAAAATGATCTAATTTTACTTAATATATGTTAAAACAAGGAGGAAGTATCCCCTAAGAATATTAAGTGTGAAACCAACCAAATGATGCTTAAAACAAAATCTTGCAATCACCCCCTTGTTTCCTGGCCGATATCAGGAATCATCGGCTTCAGGTGCCATGGTTGAGAGACATGAATAAAGTTTAAAAAAAGTACATAAACACTTTTCGGCCCTGTCCTGGCCTTTGTCAATGTGAGTATGAACAAGTCGAAGCCCAGGTGCCACCCCTTTAACTACTCTTTTCCTATAATCGGAATCTCCAATGACCTACCAGTGTTAGGCAACACCCATCACATAGCCAATCAGTGCTGCTTGTGTGTGTAATAGTCATCTGAGTGCCTATTGGTCCTTATCGTTATCGACTCTATGTATTCTGTAGTATTATATTGTGACTATTAATAAGAATATCAATGCAAACATAAAAAAATGCAGAAGGATATAACCCATATCAACATACCACATACACTAAACTGCACCCACACACATGCTTTCACTGCCAACACATAAATTAAAGGAACAAAAAGTTAATAATAAATCCCAAGATATTAGAGGTTAAAGTTCTATATTGGGTTTATTTAGCATTATTACTAATTATCATTTTGATCCTGATTATAAACTGGTTTAATGTAATCCACCTTAAACATAGTGGGCCAGATTATGAGTGGAGCGCTATTTAACGCTAACCCTTGAGCGTTAACTGAACTTACTCTGCTGAGCTGAGGAGATTGTGAGGTAAAATATCTTCCTTTTTTACATAGAGATGCTCATGCGATATTTTCCTGTCAGCTTTTTACAGTTATACTGCATCAGTTTCAAGTGATTTAGCATATGAATATTATGTCCCTTTAAGGAAGAAGCCAAAACACATCAAATGTGTGTGTTTGTATGTTTTCAGAATGAATGAATTATAATTGAAGACTATGTTAGCATGGAGGACAGAGTTTATAGTTTTAAACTAATTCATTTGAATACCCACTGCTTAATTTTGAAAACCAGTAAATGCACACTATATTTACAATTATTCAACTTTTTTTCTCCTTTTTTGCTGGCTATTAGGTAAATATACAACATTTCTTTGGGTTTTTGGATTTCTAATCATGATGTAATTGATAGTATAACTAAATACATTACATGAGTTTTATACTGATATCAATGTATTTGTTTTTTCATGATCATTTGACATCACTGATTTTAATGTTCACTTCACAATTTAAACCTAGTAACAATCAAACACTCATAAAATATTACATGTTTTGATTAAGCAGCTAGGTTTATATTTACAGTGAGTTTGGGAATATGGAAGGCTTTATACACCTGGAATAGCTGCAAAACAAGTCTAGCCAACAACACATTCCAAAAGCTGCATTTAGTAACACTTCTGTGTAAGCCTTGTAGCCAATAGGGTGTTGTGTTAGAATTTGCAAGTCTCTATAGCAGCAAATATGAACAATAGAGGCTTTACTCAGTGCTAGATTATGAGTGGAGTGCTATTTATCATTTCCGCTCATGTTTTAACTTTCTATTTCGTCTTTATGCGTGCGTCGGGCACTGAACGTATTACAAGTTGAAAGTAAAAAGATTTTGCTTGCGTGCTAACCCAACACAAACAAGAAGCTGAACGTAGAATATTGCGACTATGTTAAAGTATTCTCCCATCAGTGTTCCCTCTAAGGTCACATTCTATGAGCAGTCCAGCAGTGAAACAGTTATTTATGGAACCACACCCTGCAGTTAGCAAACATTAAACAATGCAGACCTCAAAATATGGCTCCCTTATTAACTTTTTTACTGCCGGGCCACTCACAAAATGTGGCTTTAGAGGAAACACTGTCCCCCATAGACTTCATTGGAGCATGAAAAGCTGAAAAAACACCCAAAAAGCCACGCAAGTCACAACGCCCAGCAGGTCATGCAAACCTAATCACGTTTTCTCAAATGTGCTAACCAGACCGGAAATAAGAAAATTTCACATTCCAGTGTTCTTCACATAGCAGAATATGTTCTATGTATTCATTAATATGGGACTATGTTCTAACATTTTATTAAATATGAAAATTGCATAAATATGATTTTTTATTTTTTCAGCTGCTTGATTGCAATGGGCTCCATTGCACACACACACACACACATATATATATATATTTATGTGTATATATGTCTAAATACATATATACACATATAAATACATATGTACACACACACACACACATATATATATATTTATGTGTATATATGTCTAAATACATATATACACATATAAATACATATGTACACACACACACACACACACACACACATATATATATATATATATATTTATGTGTATATATGTCTAAATACATATATACACATATAAATACATATGTACACACACACACACACATATATATATATATATATATATATATATATTTATGTGTATATATGTCTAAATACATATATACACATATAAATACATATGTACACACACACACACATATATATATATATATATATATATATATATATATATATATATTTATGTGTATATATGTCTAAATACATATATACACATATAAATACATATGTACACACACACACACACACACACATATATATATATATATATATTTGTGTATATATGTCTAAATACATATATACACATATAAATACATATGTACACACACACACACACACATATATATATATATATATATATTTATGTGTATATATGTCTAAATACATATATACACATATAAATACATATGTACACACACACACACACACATATATATATGTATATATATATATATTTATGTGTTTATATGTCTAAATACATATATACACATATAAATACATATGTACACACACAAGGAAGCAGGAACAAGAGGCAGTTTAAATAGCACTTTTGGCGCCAAACAGTACACGTTCCAGTAGCCATGATTTGTTACTGCAGGAAACAGGATGTGCTTCAGCTACCATGCTATGACCAGAAAGGAGGTAAGTATTACAGGCTAAAGGGATAGTCTACTTAATTTTTTGTATTGTGTCTAAAGCTAGATAACGCCATTACTACCCATTCCCCAGGGGTTAATGGAGAAACATAAAGCAAAGAAGGGGAGCAGCGCTAAGAGAAGCAATAGGGTATCTACTATGATATAAATTAATAGAGGGTGATAGCTAATAGCTAGTGCAAGTATTTGTTATAGCAAATAGTGAACTAAAATTAAACAATTATAGTATGCAAAGAAATATAAATGATATATAAAACAATTGAGTATGGGTAAGAGAATGAGTTTATTCTGAACAATACTGTATCACAATAAAATATTACAATAAAACAATGATAAGGATACCTCTACACATAAAATATCAAACTATTGCAATAGTCTATGATGGACCAAGTGGTATAAAATATATAAGATATCTAAAAAATATATATACAATATCTAAAAAAATATGGAAAATATATAAAAACAATGAGATGAAATGCATGCCAGCAAAATAGGGGAAACAAGTGTCCAAGTGCTATTTATCCATTTTAGTTTCCAAAAATATAAGGAACAGGGTCAGTGATAAAAATAAATAGATTTTCCAATGGTTGTGCACATACATAGGAAGGTGTCCTTTAAGTGATGGGAGTGCTATTCCAAATGTGATCAAATGGTGATATAAAGTACCTTAACCCCGCTGGGTGAATAGTGTTGAAGTATCCTGTGTGTCAGCCAATATAGCTGTGTGATCACACAGGCATCCGTTCCTGGATCTTGTGATGAGTCTCTAAGTAAGAGAGTGCAGTCACTTAATGGCTTCGCTGGACGCCTGTTTCCAGAGTATTGCTGAATATTTCTTCTTCTTTACTTGGTTCCTTGAGATGTAGCCATTAACAGCGCCTGTTCAGTCAGCTCTGTGAGCTGTTGGAGATTCAAAAAAGTGTGAGCCCATCAGGGTACCCACTCCCCAGCTTTTCACAGACAACATTGTTATGGTAAAACACTTTATAACCTTTAAACCTCTAAATTTCTAAGCCTCTGCAGGCCACCTTTTATCTTAGTGCATTTTATCAGCTTTTCACAGCAAGATACTGCTAGTTCCTGCATGCCATATAGTACAGGGGCGTATTATGGCCTAGGCCAACAAGGCCGGTACCTAGGGCAGCAGATTTGGGAGGGGCAGCACATCTGCCCTATCCTCTAACAGCGATAAAGTGCAGGCTTTTACAGAGAAGACAAGGCATGTGCGCTGATTAAGGTCGCTCTTCACAGGCAAAAAGGCCTAAAACTGTTGCTTCATTTAGAGCCGCCGGAATTTTTGCAGTGGAAGCGTTCTTGGTGAGAAACTTGCCCTGGGATATGCTTACAAGGTGAGGCTCGAGAAGACCTTGTGCCGATATGCTGCCGCCCCTTGTCAGCTGTGGTGGATCTGGGACCGCAGTGCTTATTGCAGGTCTTAGTAACTAACAGACTGGATGCGTCTGTGCACTGCTTAGATCAGCTTGTGATGTCTAATTGTAAACTCTCAGCGCTAATGTATGTTCGCTACTAATAGCTAGCTTTCTCTGCATTCATGAACCCATGGAGTAAATAGGAAATGGACACTTAAAACGTTTCATTTCTTGAATGATGGTAATTACTGTATGTTGTTGCTCGTAAAGGGCAGTAATAGTTTTCAAAGTGTATTCTTCTTTACTTCCCTTCCTCTCTCCCTTCTTTACCTTTCTCCCTCCCTTCCTCAACTCAATCCCTCCCTCAACTCCCTCCCTTATTTTTTTCCCTCCCTCCCTCCCTCCCTTCTTTCTCTCAACTCCCTCCCTTGCTCCCTTCTATCCCTTTCTATCCCTCCCTTCTTTCCCTCCCCCATTTTCTCCTCTCCCTGCCCACTTTTCTCTCGTCCCTTCCTTCTTTCTTTTCCCTCCCTTTTCTCCCCTCCCCTTCTTTTCTCTCCCTTCTCTCAGGGAGAAAATGGTATGCGATGCATGCAATTGAACCCACCTGTATGCAAGTGCTTTGCTAGCCATTTTCTTTTGAATTGTTATGGAAAAAAAGAAAGAAAAAAAAAAAAAAACATTTTACACACTGACCCAAAAAAATATTAAGGGAAAAAAAAGCCTAAAACCTTTTCCTTTTTTTTGGGGGGGGGGGGGGCAGCAGAATTTTGAGTGACTAAGGCAGCACAAAACCTAAATACGCCCTTTGCATATAGATAACATTGTGCTCTCTCCTGTGGAGTTACTCATGAGTCAGATACAATGTAATCACAGAAGTAAAAAGTATAAAACAGTGTTGGTTATGTAAAATTAGGGAATGGGTAATAAAGGGATTATCTATCTTTTTAAACAATAATATTTTTGGCGTATGATGCGTATTATTCAATTTAAGATTGTTAAAATCAAAATTTAAATAAAAATGTTGGGTCATATAAAAAATAAGTTAAAATATTTTTAAAGTTATTTTAATAAACAATGTATTTTTTGTAAAATAAAGCAATATTTTTTATTTGTGATCATTTATAAATATTACATGGTTACGGTTTATTGGAAAACGGATGTATACTCATGTAAGTGCTTGATATATTTTGTAGCCCCCTTTTGTGAAAACTAGAGTTTTAACATGATGATTACAGAGGTGTTGGTACCCCCACAAAAAGCCCTGCTCATGAATAACTAAGTAACAAACCTGGCTGCCTCTGAGGACTTCCTTCCACTTGCCTGGATTTTTTGGCTCGTCCTCATTATCAAGTGTAGGCTTGCCTAGAGGCCCATCGAGCTGTGCCAGATTGTGAATGCAGCAGCAAACTAAAATTATATTCATGAACATTTAATGTATTGTAAAGCACCACAGGAATGATCCATACACTATTTAAGTACACCAAATGTGTATTCTGTCATTGATCTAGATTGATTATGGAACAGATTATATGCTGCCTAGTGGATTATGATTATGCAAACTTGGTGAGAGCAAACAAATCTTTGCACCCATGTCACCGGGAAGGGGGGGAATCGTGAAATTTAAAGTTCAACGTTTAAGAGATATCATGAATCATTATGGCATATTTAAAAAAAAAATAATAATTGACAAACTTAAAAATATGCAGATAATAAAATAAATCAAGCACATAAAAATCATTAAACAGTGTTAGTTTTATCAATTACATGTCTCCACTTACACTATTTATATTTTATTGTATGCATATAAATAACCAGAGTCACAAAATCACTGTAACATGCGCTCGCCTGTAAGTCCGGTGAAAGGGCAGGGATTCGGCACAATAGAGAGCATGCGCACAAAACGCGTCTGCATGGAGATCAGTTCAACTACCTGATTGTCTCTGTCACTGCTGGCTCTTCTCGCATGGATGTTTTGTATAACGTTCGTTTTAAGGAATAAAGTTTTGGATTTTTATATTAGCCTTGCCTGGAGCTCTTCTCTTCATCTACTTTTCTCATATGGTAATTTGGAATTCATATGGTATGAGCGCTATCAGTTTTTTGTACTTACATATAAATAACCATGTATCATCCTATTATATAAAAGGCCAAGTGTGTTTGTCCAAAGCTGTCAAGCGCAGTAGAGACAGCACGAGGACAAACACACCTGGCCTTACCTGACATGCTGTTGCGGCGAAAGTGGGCATGGCTGGATTGGAGTTTGGGCGTGGTCGGGCTGGAGCATGGGCGTGGCCGAACAGGAACGTGGGTGTGGTGGAGGCGTGGCCGGGCACGGTCAGCGCGAGAGAGGGGAGAGAAATAGAAAGAGAGGGATGAGACAAAAAGAGATAGGAAAGAGCTAAAAAGAAGGGGAAGAGCGAGAGAGAGCAAAATAGAGGGGTAGAGCAAAAGAGAGGGGAAAGAGCAAAATAGAGGGAAGAGAGAGAAAAAGAGAGGGGGGAGAGAGGAAAAGAGGGGGGAGAGAGCAATAGAGAGGGGGAGAGAGAGAAAAAGAGAGGGGGGAGAGAGAAAAAGAGAGGGGGGAGAGAGCAATAGAGAGGGGGAAAGAGAGAGCAAAAGAGAGAGATGGAGAGAGAGAGCAAAAGAGAGGGGAGAGAGATAGAGCAAAAGAAAGGGGGGGAGAGAGAGCAAAAGAGAGGGATGGAGAGAAATAGCAAAAGAGAGGGATGGAGAGAGAGAGCAAACAAAAGGGAGAGAGAGAGACAGAGCAAAGAGAGGGGGGAGAGCGAGCACAAAAGAGAGGGGGAGAGAGAGCGTAAAAGAGAGGGGGGAGGGAGAGAGCGCAAAAGAGAGGGGGAGAGAGAGAGCGCAAAAGAGAGGGGGAGAGAGAGCATGCAAAAGAGGGGTGAGAGAGAGAGTGCAAAAGAGAGAGAATGCAAAAAAGAGGGGGAAGAGAGCACAAAAGAGAGGGAGAGAGTGCAAAAGAAAGGGGGGATAGAAAGCAAAAGAGAGGGGGAGAGAGGGAGCAAAAGAGAGGGGGAGAGGGAGTTCAAAAGAGAAGGGGGAGAGAGAGCGCAAAAGAGGGGGGAGAGCGCAAAAGAGGGGGAGAGAGAGCGCAAAAGAGAGGGGGGAGAGAGAGCACAAAAGAGAGGGGGAGAGAGAGCGCAAAAGAGAGGGGGAGAGAGAGCACAAAAGAGAGGGGGAAGAGAGAGTGCAAAAGAGAGGGGGGAGAGAGAGCGCAAAAGAGAGAGGGGAGAGAGAGCGCAAAAGAGAGGGGGGGGGAGAGAGAGAGCGCAAAAGAGAGGGGAGAGAGAGAGCGCAAAAGAGGGGGAGAGAGAGAGCGTAAAAGAGAGGGGGGAGAGAGAGCGCAAAAGAGGGGGGAGAGAAAGCAAAAAAGAGAGGGAGAGAGAGAGCAAAATAGGGGGGAGAGAGCAAAAGAGAGGTGGAGCGAGAGAGAGCGCAAAAGACGGGGAGAGAGCACAAAAGAGAAGGGGAGAGAGAGCAAAAGAGAGGGGGAGAGAGCACAAAAGAGAGGGGGAGAGAGAGCAAGGGGTGGGACCGTTGTACTGCAAAAAATGGCCCGTGTGAACGGGTTTTAGGACTAGTATATCCTAAACAAATAATAATACCTGTGTACTATATGGCAACAATTAAGTGCAATATTTCTATATTACCTATGCAATGTAACAGATTCAAAAATGCAATTATCAAAATATTTATCCAATATATGATATTGGAAAATTGCATTATAATGCATTAGGCACTTCAATATTACACACATATTGTAATATACATAATAATCAGAGATAAATAAAAGCATAATTAATAGATAACTTTTTTATTGGAGGTTGTCAGCTGTATATCAAATTGAGGAACTAGGCATTTAATTATATATAAATCAGACAAAGGTTTTTGCATACAGATATGTAGGATTTTTGCAAAATAAACGGTGCTCTGACAAAATGCAGGCTGACATTTGGCCGACAGCATTCTGTCCGATGGACATTTGGCTGACGGACAGAATGCCGAAGCATGTTCCAAGTTCGGCCGAGGGCAGATACGCTCCGGAGTGCTCTGTTCTATTCAGAGCCTCGGGCGCCGCAACTGCCTCTGGGAACCTAACCATTGGTCCCAGCCCGCACGTCTTGTAATTCTCTGTCTGTGAAATTATCTATCTATCAAATCTATCTATATATCTATCTATTGAATCTATCTATCAAATTTATCTATTTATCTAATCTATCTATCAAATCTATCTACCTTTCTCATAGCCGGACTGTTATCTGACAGCCACTTGTGTGTCGGACTATTATCCGTTGGCCAAATGTCTGTCGGCTAACAGTCCGGCCACAAAATAAACACATCACATGATTTGTGGGTGCCTGGGTTCAAGGAAGATAATAATTATATTCCTATTATAGTGGAAAAAATTACATTATTTCATTTGTTAGAGCGTGTCATTTTATCATTATCAACTCTATAAATCTATGTTTGACCCATGCAAATGTGTTAAACACATAATTAAAGTACTGCACATGAGTGCTAGTTGCACAGCTGGGTCGTGCAACTAGCACTGCTGATCAGATAAGTGTCAGTTTCCATTTCGGACCACCAGTTCTCTGTGGTGGTGGGTTAAACACATAGATCTGCAGGATCAATATTGTTAAAATGACATACTCTAACAAATGAGAGCATATAATTTATTCACTAGAATGGTCCTTTAAACATAGTATAAGTTGAAATAGAAACAGAAAAGACTCATCTACTAACAGCACAGACTAGGGCCTGCCCACACAGGGGTCTAAACAAACCACAGTAATTGATCTTTGACATCAGTGTTATGGGATATGATAAAGAGGAATCTCTGGGAAGCACTGGAACTATCTTTAAGCACATATGTTTTAAGACGGCACAAAAGTGTTAAACATAAGCACACAATACAAGGGACATACAACTGCCATGAGAAAATTACTTTTCCCTTAATGCTCTATTTTGTGGCTATAACTGCATATTTAACCGCAGTCATGGTGTTAAACACAGTGTTAAATTTAGTTCTGGAGCAGCACTTAACCAGTATTACTTTTCCAAGCCAGATGTGACCTTAAAGGGACACTCAAGTCAAAATAAACTTTTAAAATGTCAGGTACACAAGCTCACAGGGTATACGTATACTAGTCTGTAATTGGCTGATGTCTGTCACATGATACAGGGGACTGGAAAATGGGAGGAAAAATATATTTGTCAGAAAAAAATTCTACTGCTTAAATGAAATTCAGAGTAAGTATTATTGCATTGTCTTTTATTTTGCACTTGATAATTATGTAATTCTAATGCATTGAGTGGTTTAGCACATAGGTATAAGCAAGCAATAGTGCAATAAAAACTAACTAATGCGTTATGTACAAATACTCTGCTACTCTAATCTATCTTTAGAAACTGCTGTAACTTTGCTTGGTCAATACCTGTGTAGAAGCTGCTGCTCCCTCCTAAACCATCTTTGGATCAAGCCTATGCCTAAATACAAGTGTATAACTGTTTGCTCCAACCTTAATATTAGTAAATGCTACAGTTCTACTACTCACTGCCTAAATTCCTGTGTATCAACCTGTTAGTACTTCCAGACTGTGTTTATTGGAAACTGCTACATTCTACTCTCCTTTTGTATGAATACCTATGTATTGTCCTGCTGTGCTTGTTTAATTTTGCTGTTGGCAAATTGCAACAATGTTTGCCATATACTGGACTGAGCCTGTGATAGTAGTTTGTGTGTGCCTTGCAATAGCTCTTGTTCCAGCTACTTTGTTTGCTATATACTGTAATAGCTTTTGTTAGCAGATAGCAGGTATTACAATGTTCACATTTGGGTCTTACAGCTTTCACTAGTTAACCATTAGATCTAATACCATGATTATGCAAGTACATAATAAGAAATCACTCATAACATATTTTAGTATATTTACATTTGACAAGCACTTATGATAAAGTATGACACTTGGTACAGAGATAGCCTCAGATCTCTTAAGATTTTTTTTAAAATGAACATTAAAATAAATTATAGGTTCTTACTGCCAAATATCTCCTCTCTGCCCTTATTCTGCTTCATTTTCTCTCTCCTCTTGTTTCTCTTTTTTCCCTATTTCTTTCATTCATATTTCGTATACTTATTTAATTTATCCCTAATAATAAAATGGTTAATTTAAATGTCAACCAATACATTTCCATTATACTATTCATTGTTAAAGGGACATGAAACCCAAC
Organism: Bombina bombina; assembly: GCF_027579735.1. Lineage (NCBI taxonomy): Eukaryota > Metazoa > Chordata > Amphibia > Anura > Bombinatoridae > Bombina > Bombina bombina. Next base: position 736,000,502 of record NC_069499.1, on the reverse strand, counting down.
ATTCTTTTTCATGATTTAGATAGATCAGTCAGATCAGAAAGTGATGCAGCATAACTGCTAAAATCTGAAATGAAAATATCACATAAACATCTCTATGTAAAAATGGAAGATATTTTGCCTCAAACTTTCTTCAGCTCAACAGAGTAAGTGATCTGTGAACAGTTATACTTCAGCTACTGTCCAGCTACAAGTTGAAGAAAAAAACAATAGCCAATCAACATCAGCAGTGCTGAGGTCATGCTTTGCTTTGATAAGATCTCATTAGATTTCACTGAAATCTTGTGAGATTTCATTGTAAACTTCATTAAAGGGACAGCATACACCAATTTTTATTTAACTGCATGTAATAGACCTAACTATAAAGAAGAAAATGCACAGATACTGATATACAAATCCTGTAGAGCAGGAGTCTGAAAATCAGCACAATGTTATTTAAAAATAAGCAAAACTATAGAATTTTACAAAAACTATTTAAATGGATCATCTACATAACATTTATGCAAAGAATATCTAGTGTACAATGTCCCTTTAAACTGAATAGGACAATAACATGACTGTGCCTGCACATGCCAGATGCACACTCCCTTGCAAGGCCTGGTAGTAGCATCCTGATTGGCTGCTTAAAGTCTCTTTAGAGTGGGGTGTTCCGATGATATATGCTAGTCAGATTTTTACAGTTATGCTGCATCACTTTCAAGTGTTTCAACATTTGGGTATCATGTCCCTTTAATAACTTTTCAATTTACTTCTATTATGAAATGTGCATCATTCTCTTGGCATCCGCTGTTGAAGGAGCAGCAATGCACTACTGGGAGCTAGCTGAACACATTTGGTGAGCCAATGACAAGAGGCATATATGTGTGCAGCCATCACCCAACAGCTAGTTTCCAGTAGTGCATTGCTGCTCCTGAGACTACCTAGGTATACCTATTAACAAAGGATGCCAAAGAACAAAGCAAATTAGATAACAAGTTAAATGGAAAATGGAAAATTTATGCTCTATTTGAAACATGAAGGTTTAGTTTTAACTTTACTGTCCCATTAAGATTTTTTTTTGTTTACATTCATATGTAAACTAAATCACAGTTCAAATGGCTAAAAATATCACCAAAGTATATTTTGTACCACAACAATAAAAGCAAAAGAACAGGGGTCACCACATGGCATGATTCTGCAATGTGACACAGCCTCCCCCCCCCCCCCCGTCCTTTTGCTTTTTATAGACTTTCTTCTGTCCAGTTCCAGACAGCATAATGTGGTAGCAGCCTCTAGCTCTGCATGGAAGATTTTATTTTAATACATTAATTAATGCAGAAGAAATATTTCCTTTCAGCAGTGATTAATAGTTAAGCTTTTGTGTGGCCCTTTATAGCCTCTTTCTTCAGGAACATTTTATTTTTTATTTAGCTACATAAATCTCATGATTTCTGGGGTCTTATGAAGATGCAGAATGTCTCTAAAAATTCTTTTAGGTCTATTATATGTTGTTCTCGGAAGCTGTTAAGGCAAAATATCCAATACACTAGCATCCTAAATCTAAATGAGCCTTTTGGCATTTAAAAAAAAATCACCAAAAGAACAATCAGCTGTAATGCATTAGCCATAAATGCTCAAATAAAAAAGGTTAATGGATGCAACAGGACAGGAAGCCAAAAAAGATTTACTTACCAGCTCATTGCAAAAGAATAAATGGTTTCCATTATCAACTGCATTGTGGTCAAACCCTATGTTTAAAATTCTTTTGTGTATTAATTGCAACATTATATCCATATAGTCACTATATAATGTAGTTCTTACGTTGCCTCTTTTTCATTACTACCTTGTTTATATTTGTGCAAAGTTTTATCAAATATCCAAGTGAATTATTCAACTCAGATTACAGTTGCAGTGCATTTATCCCATGCGCTAGCGTTAGGGCAAAAATGCCTTTTTGTGCACACTTACGGCTAGATTTAGAGTTTGGCTTTAGCCGTCAAAACCAGCGTTAGAGGCTCCTAACGCTGGTTTTGGGCTACCGCTGGTATTTAGAGTCAGTCAGGAAAGGGTCTAACGCTCACTTTCCAGCCGCGACTTTTCCATACCGCAGATCCCCTTACGCCATTTGCGTATCCTATCTTTTCAATGGGATCTTCCTAACGCCGGTATTTAGAGTCTTGGCTGAAGTGAGCGTTAGAAATCTAACGACAAAACTCCAGCCGCAGAAAAAAGTCAGGAGTTAAGAGCTTTCTGGGCTAACGCCGGTTTATAAAGCTCTTAACTACTGTGCTATAAAGTACACTAACACCCATAAACTACCTATGTACCCCTAAACCGAGGTCCCCCCACATTGCCGCCACTCTATTAAAAATGTTTAACCCCTAATCTGCCGACCGCACACCGCCGCCACCTATGTTATCCCTATGTACCCCTAATCTGCTGCCCCTAACACCGCCGACCCCTATATTATATTTATTAACCCCTAATCTGCCCCCCACAATGTCGCCGCCAGCTACCTACAATTATTAACCCCTAATCTGCCGACCGGACCTCACTGCTACTATAATAAAGTTATTAACCCCTAATCCGCCTCACTCCCGCCTCAATAACCCTATAATAAATAGTATTAACCCCTAATCTGCCCTCCCTAACATCCCCGACAGCTAACTTCAAGTATTAACCCCTAATCTGCCGACCGGACCTCACCGCTACTCTAATAAATGTATTAACCCCTAAAGCTAAGTCTAACCCTAACACCCCCCTAAGTTAAATATAATTTAAATCTAGCGAAATAAATTAACTCTTATTAAATAAATTATTCCTATTTAAAGCTAAATACTTACCTGTAAAATAAACCCTAATATAGCTACAATATAAATAATAATTATATTGTAGCTATTTTAGGATTAATATTTATTTTACAGGCAACTTTGTATTTATTTTAACCAGGTACAATAGCTATTAAATAGTTATTTACTATTTAATAGCTACCTAGTTAAAATAATTACAAAATTACCTGTAAAATAAATCCTAACCTAAGTTACAATTAAACCTAACACTACACTATCAATAAATTAATTAAATAAAATACCTACAATTATCTACAATTAAACCTAAGACTACACTATCAATAAAGTAATTAAATACAATACCTACAAATAAATGCAATTAAATAAACTAACTAAAGTACAAAAAATAAAAAAGAACTAAGTTACAAAAAAATAAAAAAATATTTACAAACATTATAAAAATATTACAACAATTTTAAACTAATTATACCTACTCTAAGCCCCCTAATAAAATAACAAAGCCCCCCAAAATAAAAAAAATGCCCTACCCTATTCTAAATTAAAAAAGTTCAAAGCTCTTTTACCTTACCAGCCCTTAAAAGGGCCTTTTGTGGGGCATGCCCCAAAGAAAACTGCTCTTTTGCCTGTAAAAGAAAAATAAACCCCCCCCAACATTAAAACCCACCACCCACATACCCCTAATCTAACCCAAACCCCCCTTAAAAAACCTAACACTACCCCCCTGAAGATCATCCTACCTTGAGTCATCTTCACTCAGCCGAGCCACCGATGGAACTGAAGAGGAGATCCGGAGCGGCAGAAGTGATCCTCCAAGGGGCGCTGAAGAAGTCTTCCATCCGATAAAATGATCCTCCAAGCGGCGCTGAAGAAGTCTTCCATCCGATGAAGTGATTCTCCAAGCGGCACTGAAGAAGTCTTCCATCCGGGCGATGTCATCTTCCAAGCAGGGTCTTCAATCTTCTTTCTTCAGGATCCATCTTGCAGACCTCCGACGCGGAACATCCTGCTGGCCCGACGGACTACCGACGAATGAAGGCTCCTTTAAGGGACATCATCCAAGATGGCGTCCCTCGAATTCCGATTGGCTGATAGGATTCTATCAGCCAATCGGAATTAAGGTAGGAAAATTCTGATTGGCTGATTGAATCAGCCAATCAGATTCAAGTTCAATCCGATTGGCTGATCCAATCAGCCAATCAGATTGAGATCGCATTCTATTGGCTGATCGGAACAGCCAATAGAATGCGAGCTCAATCTGATTGGCGGATTGGATCAGCCAATCGGATTAAACTTGAATCTGATTGGCTGATTCCATCAGCCAATCAGAATTTTCCTACCTTAATTCTGATTGGCTGATAGAATCCTATCAGCCAATCGGAATTCGAGGGACGCCATCTTTGATGACATCCCTTAAAGGAGCCAACATTCGTCGGTAGTCCGTCGGGCCAGCAGGATGTTCCGCGTCGGAGGTCTGCAAGATGGATCTTGAAGAAAGAAGATTAAAGACCCCGCTTGCAAGATGACATCGCCCGGATGGAAGACTTCTTCAGCGCGCTTGGAGGATCACTTCATCGGATGGAAGACTTCTTCAGCGCCGCTTGGAGGATCACTTCATCGGATGGAAGACTTCTTCAGCGCCCCTTGGAGGATCACTTCTGCTGCTCCGGATCTCCTCTTCAGTTCCATCGGTGGCTTGGCTGAGTGAAGACGACTCAAGGTAGGATGATCTTCAGGGGGGTAGTGTTAGGTTTTTTAAGGGGGGTTTGGGTTAGATTAGGGGTATGTGGGTGGTGGGTTTTAATGTTGGGGGGGTTGTATTTTTCTTTTACAGGCAAAAGAGCAGTTTTCTTTGGGGCATGCCCCGCAAAAGGCCCTTTTAAAGGCTGGTAAGGTAAAAGAGCTTTGAACTTTTTTAATTTAGAATAGGGTAGGGCATTTCTTTATTTTGGGGGGCTTTGTTATTTTATTAGGGGGCTTAGATTAGGTGTAATTATCTTAAAATTGTTGTAATATTTTTTAAATGTTTGTAACTTTTTTTTTTTTGTAACTTAGCTTTTTTTATTTTTTGTACTTTAGTTAGTTTATGTAATTGTATTTAATTGTAGTTATTTGTAGTTAATTTATTTAATTAATTTAATGATAGTGTAGTGTTAGGTTTAATTGTAACTTAGGTTAGGATTTATTTTACAGGTAATTTTGTATTTCTTTTAGCTAGGTAGTTATTAAATAGTTAATAACTATTTAATAACTGTTCTAACTAGCTAAAATAAATACAAAGTTACCTGTAAAATAAATATAAATCCTAAAATAGCTACAATGTAATTATTAATTATATTGTAGCTATCTTAGGGTTTATTTTACAGGTAAGTATTTAGTTTTAAATAGGAATAATTTTTTAAAGTATAGTGTAGTGTTAGGTGTAATTGTAACTTAGGTTAGTTTTTATTTTACAGGTAAATTTCTCTTTATTTTAGCTAGGTAACTATTAAATAGTTAATAACTATTTAATAGCTATTGTACCTAGTTAAAATAAATTGAAATTTGCCTGTAAAATAAATATTAATCCTAAAATAGCTACAATATAATTATAATTTATATTGTAGCTATATTAGGGTTTATTTTACAGGTAAGTAGTTAGCTTTAAATAGGAATAATTTATTTAATAAGAGTTAATTTATTTTGTTAGATTTAAATTATATTTAATTTAGGGGGGGTGTTAGTGTTAAGGTTAGACTTAGCTTTAGGGGTTAATAACTTTATTATAGTAGCAGCGAGGTCCGGTCGGCAGATTAGGGGTTAATACTTGAAGTTAGGTCTCTGCGATGTTAGGGAGGGCAGATTAGGGGTTAATACTATTTATTATAGGGTTATTGAGGCGGATTAGGGGTTAATACATTTATTATAGTAGCGGTGAGGTCCGGTCGGCAGATTAGGGGTTAATAATTGTAGGTAGGTGGAGGCGACGTTGGGGGCGGCAGATTAGGGGTTAATAAATATAATATAGGGGTCGGCTGTGTTAGGGGCAGCAGATTAGGGGTACAAAGGGATAATGTAGGTTGAGGCGGTGTACGGAGCGGCAGATTAGGGATTAAAAAAAATATGCAGGTGTCAGCGATAGCGGGGGCGGCAGATTAGGGGTTAATAAGTGTAAGGTTAGGGGTGTTTAGACTCGGGGTTCATGTTAGGGTGTTAGGTGCAGACTTAGGAAGTGTTTCCCCATAGAAAACAATGGGGCTGCGTTAGGAGCTGAACGCTGCTTTTTTGCAGGTGTTAGGTTTTTTTTCAGCTCAAAATGCCCCATTGTTTTCTATGGGGGAATCATGCACGAGCACGTTTTTGAAGCTGGCCGCGTCCGTAAGCACCGCTGGTATTGAGAGTTGCAGTGGTGGTAAATATGCTCTACGCTCCCTTTTTGGAACCTAACGCAGCCCTTCTGTGAACTCTAAATACCAGCGGTATTTAAAAGGTGCGGGAGGAAAAAAGCATGCGTAGCTAACGCACCCCTTTGGCCGCAGAACTCTAAATCTAGCCGTTAAAAACTACTCATATTACAAGTGGGTAGTAAATGAGGCCTCAAGGTCGCAATCGCATTTTGCGCATTGGTACTACAAACTCAGACCTCTGGTTAAGTGAAAAAAGTTGCTCAAAAAACATCAAAAATACATTATAATGTACAGTAACACTCATATTAACACTGTGTGATAAAAATTATTTTATAATAAATATTGCACGGATAAGTTACAAGGGCTCAAAGTGAGAACCTGTGAGGCTGAAAGTGCATTTACATAGGGAACCTATGTGACACATTTAATAACATAGAAATCTCTCTAAATATATATGTATATGTGTATATAAGCCTGCCCAGAGGGGAGTCTATGTGTTGTAAATACAACCCCACAAGCTACAAAAAATAGAAATACATTTAGCCCTCAGTTTACGCCGGGGTTAGGTTCCAGAAGGAATGGTTGTAAATCGAAACCGTTGTAAATTGAAACCCAGTTTATAATGTAAGTTCCAGGCCCCTCTCAAAATTGTCATAAGTAACACCTAATACATTAATTTTTAAGCTTTAAAATGAAGACTTTAAATGCTAAACAGCATTATAAACCTAATAAAATAATCACACAACACAGAATATATAATTACAGTTAAATGAACAAAAACATTTGCTAAACAGCATTATAAACCTAATAAAATAATCACGCAACACAGACTTCACTTGTATTTTTCTGCAAACAGTTCTTTCTATACATTCCAATCTGGACTGATTTATACACTGTTCCTTTGAAATCTGCTCGATAGCTCAGGTCTGGTTAAACTGATTAATTTCAGCTTGCTTGGCTTTGCTGCAACACAAGCGGACAGCTCCACCTACTGGCTATTTTAATCAATGCACTGCTTCTCAATGCTTTTCAATAGCAGTCACATGACTGTAAAAAAAGGTTGTTATTCTGAAACGGTGCAAATTGAACCGTTGTAAACCGAGGGCCACCTGTACAGAAAAAAATAAACACATTATCCAAAATAAAATAAATAAATAAACCTAATCCCTATGAAAAAAGCCCCCCCAAAATAAAAACAACCCCTAATCTAATGCTAAACTACCAAAAGCTCTTTAAAGGGCTTTTTGTAGGTAATTGCCTTAAGTTAAACAGCTCTGTTACATTAAAAATAAACAAAGTCCCCCCTAACAGTAATTCCCCCCAACCCACCAAACACCTCAAAATAAAAAAAAACTAACACTAATAAACCTAATCTACCCATTGCCCTTAAAAGGGCATTCAGCTCTTTTTCACTGCCCTTGAAAGGGCATTCAGCTGTTTTGAGATTTGCCCAACAAAAAAACTTATCTAAAAAAAACAAAACTCCCCCAAAAATTTAAAAAAAAACCTAACACTAAAGCCCCAAATAGGTACTCACGGTTTCAGAAATCCGGCGGAGAAGGTTTTCTTCCAGGTGGGTCCATCATCTTCATCCACAGTGAAGGCAGCGCAAAGATCCAGAGCGGTCTTCCCAGATGTGGCACGCAGCGGCGGTCCTCATCGGCAGCGGTCCTCGGCGACATGGAGGCTCCTCTTCATCCGATGTCAGTGGTATACTGAATATTGAATGCAAGGTACCGCAATCAATTTGGGGTACCTTGCGTTCCTATTGGCTGAATTTTTCAAAACAGCCAATAGGATTAGAGCTACTAAAATCCTATTGGCTGTTCAAATCAGCCAATAAGATTTCAGTAGCTCTCATTCTATTGGCTGCTGAATTTTTCAAAACAGCCTATAGAATGAGAGCTACTGAAATCCTATTGACTGTTCAAATTAACCAATAAGATTTCAGTAGCTCTCATCCTATTGGCTGATTTTGGTAAATTAGGTTTAATGCGTTGTGGGGGTTGGCGGTTTAAGGGTTAATAGATGTATTAGGTAGTTTGCGAATTTAGGGGTTAATAATTTTATTGGGTAGTTGTTTTTTTTTATTAATACTCTGTGTGGGCGGTTGGTTGGGTTTTTTTCTTAATACTTCGTACGGGCAGTTAGGTTTTTTTTTTAAATACTTATTGCGGGCGCTTAGGGTTTTTTTTAATACTTATTGCGGCAGTTATTTATTTTATTTTTTTATTTGATATTTTTATTGAGGACAAAGAGTATACACCATCTATAGACAATATTCAAAATAATATCTTCCAATCTTAAATAGAGTAAATATATTTTTCCTTCCCCAAATTTGATATATTAGGTCACACTTGGACTTTTCAAGTGATTTTGACAAAGTCCAGGGGATGTTATATCTCAAGAACAAAGGAAATCAGCATCTTACTTAGAGGAGAACGATACAGATGTGATATAAGCAGATTGTAGTACAGATACTGAGACCAGAGCTAAACATAGTATATACACATACTGTATTGACACAAACCATTAACCATGGAACAATTATAGTATGTATTAATAAAACTCACTGTTGTAAATAAGTGACATAAAATAAGAAACTACGCATGTAGATTTTTTTAGATAAGTAATGCATAACTACTTTGGAATGAGAGTAACCCCATTCATGCAGGCTAATCTATAGACTCAGTCCGAGAGCATAAGTTGAATTTCCATATTTAGCTAAAGGAAAAGGGTGATTAACTATAGGTAAGTTGCTATGTTAATGAGTTATATTTATGTCTGAAGATAGCGTTAATGACATAGGGGCAGTGTTCTGTATATGTTATGTCTATCTCACGGTCCCGGCCGCAGACCGTCAGACAAGACAACGTTAATGTGTCTGCACCACCGCCTGATTTGGCTTTCCATAAGTTTTGATAGCCCACCTTCTGTGTAATTTGAGTAATATTTTACCCAGGGGCCCCCCACTAACCCCCAGAGCACACATATGTCTACAAAGTATGAAGAAGAACAAGGGCATATCGCCAAACAACTATATATGTATGCTAGGTTAGGACTTCAGTCAAAATAAATGCATGAATTGTAAGCACCTTAATGGAAATACTGCTTTTCTCAACCCTTCCGTTTTGTGTAAGGAACTGTGGTGAGTTTGTAAACAGAAAAATTAAAATAAACAATATAGGGGGCGGAGCCAACTTCTGCAATGGCAGGACGCAATTCAGAGGAGCTCCAGAGCTCAACTTGGAACTTTTAGTTAAAACCTTGATTTACCTATTCCCTACAAAGTATAACTCATATCTCAGCAACTGGACTAACTATGCAAGGATTATGGGGACTCTGAGAGCGTAGTATTTTAATGCTAATCTAATCTGAAGCTAACTCAACAGCCACGCGGTAGCCTGCTATCTTAACATGGATGCTTTCCTACGAGCCTGACCTGTTAATTGTTAAACCTCAGAGATATGCCTGAGTGAATCGAAGACCGCTCACCAAGAGCAACTTTAAAACCCATTGGATAACGAAGATAGGGCACACTAAGCTACTCTACAACTAATTCAATTTGGTGAGAGTCGTCACTTGCGCTGTCGATGGAGGTAACAACTTCCTCTTCAAATATGGACCTAACGGCATATATTTTTGCCGAACTCAGCTCCCTACTTGAATAACACCAGAAGGATTTTGATAATATCCTAGAAGCTGCACTTGCCGACCCTCCTAAAGTCGACCTCCCTCGGGTCTTACCAGCTGAGCGTATGAATACTGAGGATTGGTGTCCATCACGAGCACTGTCTAGTGCAGATACCATCAGGCAGCATGTTTCCTCTCCTGAATATCGTGAACCAGTAAGTCATGAAAGTGAGATATATGACGATGGCCCGACTAACAAAGCTTGCACCCCGTACCAGACTGCCAGGTTCAACTCACCCAGACGGTCATTACAAGCTTTCCTGCTGCTTACAAAGAAAAAGGGCCATCAGAGATTGCACACCCCTCTAACGTTTTGGACTTGGTGTTCATCGTACCTGCTGGATGCATGGATATCGCAAGCTGCTCTATTGTCTCTTGCAATAAACCCGGTCAATACCGGGCTTGCAAGATCTGGAGTGGGCTAAACCGGATAATTTCAAGTGGTCCTTCTGGCTAAGTCCCTATTTAGTGATCTTCCAGCTAGACTTTCAGAAACATTGGAATGGACGAGATATAATAACTTTTTAAAGTGCCCTAGAACTATCGATATAATAAGGCTTGGGAATAGACTGACACACATGTGGGCCCTACCAAAGTTCTCCACTTAGCAATTACTAGTACTAAGGGTGTAAATTGCGCAGTGGTCATGTAATCTTCTATTTGCTATTAGTTAATACATACTGCTTTATTTAACGTTACACCCTGCACAATGGAGTCATACATTAATGGTGTTGTTATTAATTCTAGGCTTTATGTATACATATTCTTTAAAATGCTCAGAGACCTAATATTACTTCACTTGTAATACCATATAACTAGACCCTTTTATTATCTAACTAATTTCAGGGTAAATCGTTTATGCTGATATGCTATATATACACATATAGGGTCTTATACTTATACTGCAGTTTTGCATGAGGATGGGGCACTTGGCTCATTGCTTTCCTGTTTATAAATGCAAGCTCGTTTTTTGCCAAACGTTTTGTTAGATAGCGGCTCTAATATACACAGTATACCAAGGCCTCTAGTTATCAACGTGTCTACTTACCTGCCTTTGCCGGCTTAATACGCCCGCCTAAGCTTGCCTACCATCACCGCCGCGGACCTGAAAAATTATGCCAAAGTTATCAATAAATCTGTAAAAAAGCCACGCACCAAGTACGGGGCGATGAGCAGCAGACTGTGATAGTTATCACTCATCCGATCTCGCTGCTCTTCGGCTTTTTGACAGCTTTATTGACAAGCTGTCACTAAGCACCCACTCTAACTACACTGTTCTACCCCCTATACCGGCGCCCCCGGAGCCCCCCGCAACAAAATAAAGTTATTAACCCCTAAACCACTGCTCCTAGACCCCGCCGCAACTCTTATAAATGTATTAACCCCTAAACCGCCACTCCCGGACACCGCCACCACCTACATTATACCTAGTAACCCCTATCCTGCCCCTATACTGCCGCCACCTATAATAAAGTTATTAACCCCTATCCTGCCAATCCCGGACCTCGCCGCAACTAAATAAATAGTTTAACCCCTAAACCGCCGCTCCCGGACCCCGCCGCAACCTATATTAAACTTATTAACCCCTATCCTGCCCCCCCTACACCGTCACCACCTATAATACATTGCTGATCGGAACAGCCAATAGAATGCGAGCTCAATCTGATTGGCTGATTGGATCAGCCAATCGGATTGAACTTCAATCTGATTGGCTGATTCAATCAGCCAATAAGATTTTTCCTACTTTAATTCCGATTGGCTGATAGAATCCTATCAGCCAATCAGAATTGAAGGCACGCCATCTTGGATGACATCACTTAAAGGTACCGTCATTCATCGTTAGTCGTCGGGAAGAAGAGGATGGCTCCGCGTCGGCTCGTCTGAAGATGGCTCCGCTCCGCTCAGGATGAATGAAGATTGAAGACGCCGCTTGGATGAAGACTTCAATCGGATGGAAGACTTCTTCAGCGCCCCTTGGATGATGACTTCATTCGGATTGAAGACTTCTTCAGCGCCCCTTAGATGATGACTTCTGCCGCTGCGGATCTCCTCTTCTGTTCCATCGGTGGTCGGCTGGCTGAAGACGGCTCAAGGTAGGATGATCTTCAGGGGGGTAGTGTTAGGTTTATTTAAGGGGGGTTTGGGTTAGAGTAGGGGTATGTGGGTGGTGGGTTTTAATGTTGGGGGGGTTGTATTTTTATTTTACAGGCAAAAGAGCTGTTTTCTTTGGGGCATAATCTGCCGACAGGAGCTCACCGCTACTCTAATAAATTTATTAACCCCTAAAGCTAAGTCTAACTTTAACCCTAACACCCCCCTAAATTAAATATAATTTAAATCTAACAAAATAAATTAACTCTTATTAAATAAATTATTCCTATTTAAAGCTAAATACTTACCTGTAAAATAAACCCTAATATAGCTACAATATAAATTATAATTATATTATAGCTATTTTAGGATTTATATTTATTTTACAGGTAACTTTGTATTTATTTTAACCAGGTACAATAGCTATTAAATAGTTAAGAACTATTTAATAGCTAAAATAGTTAAAATAATTACAAAATTACCTGTAAAATAAATCCTAACCTAAGTTACAATTAAACCTAACACTACACTATCAATAAATAAATTAAATAAAATACCTACAATTATCTACAATTAAACCTAACACTACACTATCAATAAATAAATTAAATACAATTCCTACAAATAAATACAATTAAATAAACTAACTAAAGTACAAAAAATAAAAAAGAACTAAGTTACAAAAATAAAAAAATATTTACAAACATTAGAAAAAAATTACAACAATTTTAAACTAATTACACCTACTCTAAGCCCCCTAATAAAATAACAAAGCCCCCCAAAATAAAAAAATGCCCTACCCTATTCTAAATTACAAAAGTTCAAAGCTCTTTTACCTTACCAGCCCTGAACAGGGCCCTTTGCGGGGCATGCCCCAAAGAATTCAGCTCTTTTGCCTGTAAAAAAAAACATACAATACCCCCCCCAACATTACAACCCACCACCCACATACCCCTAATCTAACCCAAACCCCCCTTAAATAAACCTAACACTAAGCCCCTGAAGATCTTCCTACCTTGTCTTCACCATGCCAGGTTAACGATCGATCCAGAAGAGCCTCCGATGTCTTGATCCAAGCCCAAGCGGGGGGCTGAAGAGTGACGTCCATCCTCCGGCTGAAGTCTTGATCCAAGCGGGCAGCAGAGGACATCCGGACAGGCAAACATCTTCATCCAAGCCGCATCTTCTATGTTCTTCAATCCGATGACGACCGGCTGATCTTCAAGACCTCCATCGCGGATCCATCCTTCTTCTCCGACGACTTCCCGACGAATGACGGTTCCTTTAAGGGACGTCATCCAAGATGGCGTCCCTCGAATTCCGATTGGCTGATAGGATTCTATCAGCCAATCGGAATTAAGGTAGGAAAATTCTGATTGGCTGATGGAATCAGCCAATCAGAATCAAGTTCAATCCGATTAGCTGATTCAATCAGCCAATCAGATTGAGCTCGCATTCTATTGGCTGTACCGATCAGCCAATAGAATGCGAGCTCAATCTGATTGGTTGATTTGATCAGCCAATCGGATTGAACTTGATTCTGATTGGCTGATTCCATCATTGGATGACGTCCCTTAAAGGAATCGTCATTCGTCGGGAAGTCGTCGGAGAAGGATGGATCCGCGATGGAGGTCTTGAAGATCAGCCGGTCGTCATCGGATTGAAGAACATAGAAGATGCTGCTAGGATGAAGATGTTTGCCGGTCCGGATGTCCTCTTCTGCCCGCTTGGATCAAGACTTCAGCCGGAGGATGGACGTCACTCTTCAGCCCCCCGCTTGGGCTTGGATCAAGACATCGGAGGCTCTTCTGGATTGATCGGTGAACCTGGCATGGTGAAGACAAGGTAGGAAGATCTTCAGGGGTTTAGTGTTAGGTTTATTTAAGGGGGGTTTGGATTAGATTAGGGGTATGTGGGTGGTGGGTTGTAATGTTGGGGGGGGGTATTGTATGGTTTTTTTTACAGGCAAAAGAGCTGAATTCTTTGGGGCATGCCCCGCAAAGGGCCCTGTTCAGGGCTGGTAAGGTAAAAGAGCTTTGAACTTTTGTAATTTAGAATAGGGTAGGGCATTTTTTTATTTTGGGGGGCTTTGTTATTTTATTAGGGGGCTTAGAGTAGGTGTAATTAGTTTAAAATTGTTGTAATTTTTTTTATAATGTTTGTAAATATTTTTTTATTTTTTGTAACTTAGCTCTTTTTTATTTTTTGTACTTTAGTTAGTTTATTTAATTGTATTTATTTGTAGGAATTGTATTTAATTTATTTATTGATAGTGTAGTGTTAGGTTTAATTGTAGATAATTGTAGGTATTTTATTTAATTTATTTATTGATAGTGTAGTGTTAGGTTTAATTGTAACTTAGGTTAGGATTTATTTTACAGGTAATTTTGTAATTATTTTAACTATTTTAGCTATTAAATAGTTCTTAACTATTTAATAGCTATTGTACCTGGTTAAAATAAATACAAAGTTACCTGTAAAATAAATATAAATCCTAAAATAGCTATAATATAATTATAATTTATATTGTAGCTATATTAGGGTTTATTTTACAGGTAGGTATTTAGCTTTAAATAGGAATAATTTATTTAATAAGAGTTAATTTATTTCGTTAGATTTAAATTATATTTAATTTAGGGGGGTGTTAGTGTTAGGGTTAGACTTAGCTTTAGGGGTTAATCCATTTATTACAGTAGCGGCGAGATTCGGTCGGCAGATTAGGGGTTAATAATTGAAGTTAGGTGTCGGCGATGTTAGGGAGGGCAGATTAGGGGTAAATACTATTTATTATAGGGTTATTGAGGCGGGAGTGAGGCGGATTAGGGGTTAATAACTTTATTATAGTAGTGGTGAGATCCGCTCGGCAGATTAGGGATTAATAAGTGTAGGCAGGTGGAGGCGACGTTGAGGGGGGCAGATTAGGGGTTAATAAATATAATATAGGGGTCGGCGGTGTTAGGTGCAGCAGATTAGGGGTACATAGCTATAATGTAGGTGGCGGCGCTTTGCGGTCAGCAGATTAGGGGTTAATTATTGTAGGTAGCTGGCGGCGACGTTGTGGGGGGCAGGTTAGGGGTTAATAAATATAATATAGGGGTCGGCGGTGTTAGGGGCAGCAGATTAGGGGTACATAAGTATAACGTAGGTGGCGGTCGGCAGATTAGGGGTTAAAAAAATTTAATTGAGTGGCGGCGATGTGGGGGGACCTCGGTTTAGGGGTACATAGGTAGTTTATGGGTGTTAGTGTACTTTAGAGCACAGTAGTTAAGAGCTTTATAAACCGGCGTTAGCCAAGAAAGCTCTTAACTACTAACGCTCACTTCAGCCACGACTCTAAATACCGGAGTTAGAAAGATCCCATTGAAAAGATAGGATACGCAATTGACGTAAGGGGATCTGCGGTATGGAAAAGTTGCGGCTGAAAAGTGAGCGTTAGACCCTTTAATGACTGACTCCAAATACCAGAGGGCGGTTAAAAACAGCGTTAGGAGCCTCTAACGCTGGTTTTGACGGCTACCGCCCAACTCTAAATCTAGACCTAAGATAGCTACAATATAATTATTATTTATATTGTAGCTATATTAGGGTTTATTTTAAAGGTTAGTATTTAGTTTTAAATAGGATTAATGTAGTTAATAAGAGAAATATTATTTAAATTTATTTTATTAATATTTAAGTTAGGGGGGTGTTAGGGTTAGTGTTAGACTTAGGTTTAGGGGTTAATAATTTTATTACAGTGGCGGCGGTGTAGGGGGGGCAGGATAGGGGGTTAATAAATTTATTATAGGTGGCGACGGTGTAGGGGGGGCAGATTAATAAATTTAATATAGGTTGCGACGGGGTCCGGGAGCGGCGGTTTAGGGGTTAAACTATTTATTTAGTTGCGGCGAGGTCCGGGATCCGCAGGATAGGGGCTAATAACTTTATTATAGGTGGCGACCGTGTAGGGGGGCAGGATAGGGGTTAATAGGTATTATGTAGGTGGCGGCGGGGTCCGGGAGCGGCTGTTTAGGGGTTAATACATATATTACAGTTGCGGCGGGGACCGGGAGCGGCGGTTTAGGGGTTAACATATTTATTATAGTTGCAGTGGGCTCCAGGAGCGGCGGTTTAGGGGTTAAACTATTTATTTAGTTGAGGCGAGGTCCGGGATCCGCAGGATAGGGGTTAATAACTTTATTATAGGTGGCGACCGTGTAGGGGGGCAGGATAGGGGTTAATAGGTATTATGTAGGTGGCGGCGGGGTCCGGGAGCGGCGGTTTAGGGGTTAATACATATATTACAGTTGCGGCGGGGACCGGGAGCGGCGGTTTAGGGGTTAACATATTTATTATAGTTGCAGTGGGCTCCAGGAGCGACGGTTTAGGGGTTAATAAGTTTATTAGAGTGGCGGTGGGCTCCGGGAGCGGCGGTTTAGGGGTTAATACGTTTATTAGAGTGGCGGTGGGCTCCGGGAGCGGCGGTTTAGGGGGTAATACATTTATTTAGTTGCGGCGGTGTAAGGGGGCAGATTAGGGGTGTTTAGACTCGGGGTACATGTTAGGTTGTTAGGTGTACACATTTCCCATAGGAATCAATGGGATGTCTGGCAGCAGCGAACATGAACTTTCACTATGGTCAGACTCCCACTGATTTCTATGGGATCCGCCGCCTCCAGGGCGGCGGTTTGAAACCAGGTACGCTGGGCCTGAAAAGTGCCGAGCGTACCTGCTAGTTTTTTGATAACTAGCAAAAGTAGTCAGATTGTGCCGAACTTGTGTGCGGAACATTTGCAGTGACGTAAGAATCGATCTGTGTCGGACTGAGTCCGGCGGATCGAAGCTTACGTCACTATATTCTACTTTTGCCGGTGTCTGGGGCTTGATAACTAAGGCGAATCAGCCTCGCCACAAATACGCTGCAGAATTCCAGCGTATTTGAGGTTGACGGCTTGATAGCTAGGGGCCCAATTGTTATTAATAGGGAATATGCTATAACAGTTTGTGTCCACAAGAGTGCATATCTAGTTTCTGTTTTAAATTTGGTCCATCACATTTACTAAAGTAAAGCTAAACTATCATCTCCCTATTTATCTCTTAGTTTAAAAAAAATAAACAATATATAACAAAACATTTCCACCCGAACAACCCCTGAACCCCATGTGCATAGATAACAACATTCTAAGACAGAAAAATAAATTATGCTTAGGATATGCCAAGAGTAGGATACATAGCTAAAGTCCCAATGTTCTCCACTCTGTTTGCTCTATATGGCGTTTGCTAGATAACAGTAGACACCCATGGTAGGTGTCCCATCTTAGATTTTGATCTTGGTGCGGTCAAAGATGAGCTGATATGTCTTCTGCGCTATTTTGTGGAATCCATATCTTGTTGAGAAGATTTCTGGAAGATCGCTACAGATCAGGGAGCCTGAGACATCAGAGATCACGGTCCCCCCGGAGCTCCCCCCAGGACTCCAAGGCAGTTCCGCTGGTTCCGATTTTAGCCCACTCCGATGAAGCAGACTTGCCATCTCCAGGCGATGACCATATGTTTCCTCTGCACCTTCTATATATCCTTTACTGCTGCATCTCAGTACTTCCATTTTTACGGGCACCATCTTGGATTGATGGTTTCGCTGCTGCAGCTCATCTCTCTGTACTGGGAGAATACACGCTGTACTTGGACTGTTCCGGTAGGCGCCATCTGTCAACCTGGTCTGTTCCGCTGGTATGGGCAGAGGTAATAGGGTATTATCTAGCTGCAGGGGCACTCCTTTTATCTGTGTGTTGAGAGCAGTAACCCTCGTGGGCTCCGTGTACAGTTCGGATCTCTGGCCCATAGTTTGCTGTGTAGCTTGCACTGGGTATGTAACTACAGGTATTCTTGTTATAAGAAGTTGTAGCTCTCTCTCAGACAGCGCCTTCTCTATTAGTGGTTGGAAAATTTCTTCTAGTCTGATGAGTAGCATGTCCCATCTGTCAGGGAGAGGTTTACCTCACATTGTGGCTGTAGAGAGTAGCGTCTTAATTTTTATTAGGTGGCATAGGAGTCCGCTGTTAACAGCAACGTTGTAAGAAGTTGCAGGCAATCCAGTGTGTTGATACTAAGCAAAAATGCAGACAGCTCTGGCCATACACCCCGGGGAATCTGGGGGGGAGGCGCCGCCTGTAGATTTGCCGCTGCTACAGGCCTCAAGAGTCCATTTCCGGCCCTGCGGTCATTAATACAGCAATCTTGATATTTATAGTGTGAGTAATCTTGTATGTTCACGAGTCTAGTCGTGTGAGCTCTCGTTGCAGTAAATATTAAGCAAGAAAGATGCGACCGTTCAGAGCCGCTACTTGGACACGCCCCCAGTTATTTTTTTTTTAATACTTATTGCGTGTGGTTCGGTTAGGTGTTTTTTTCATACTTATTGTGGGCATTATTTTTTTTTGTAATGCTCCGTTTGCCTTTGCTGCACCCTGCCATTTACAGAAACCACCTGGATGCAGGGAAGAAGTATTTTGTGGATGCGTGTGCAACTGCCGACGGCGACGGACATTACAAATGCAATTATAGTATAGATACTTGTGTATATGTATATTTATACATATATACACTATGGCTGGGCGATATGGGCAAAAAACAACAACGCAATTGCGATTTAATCGTGATTTTCTTATAAATGACTATAACACCTTCATTTTGCATTCTAAAGTTTATTTAACACTACAGAATCTTAATGTACATGTTTTCCAATGTCCAATACACTCTTGAAGCATAAAAATACAAACCACAAAATAGTTAAAATAAAATTTGCTGCCTGTGATGTGATTAAATAGTAGCTACCCACAAGCCAGTTATTAGGTCTTATGACACACAACATGTTTTCTTGGACAGTGGTATGATTAACAAATGAAGCAGTATAAGCCACATACACACACAATCATATATATATATATATATATATATAAAAAAACATTGTAGATGCAGTTAAGTTAACCCAGCAGCAGAGGGGACTGCAGTTTTAGCCTTTTTGGGAGCCGTGGGGTTAACTGCATCTGCTATGTATTTGAGCCGTTTCTCAGAGGAGCAGGAGATTGTGTGAGAGGTTCCATAATGTTTACATACCCTAGGTTTCAGACTACAGACGTCCCTAGGGGGAAATATAAGTAAGTGTCTTTCTCTCCTGTTCATTCCAGCATGGGCTCTGCTTTTAGACTTCTAGATTGATCGGCTGCTACTGAGAACAGAAAGTGAAAGTAAAACAGCCATTTTACAAATGTGTGCTAAAAGCAACCACTAGATGGAGCTGGTTTGCAAGAAATCACAAACAAATCAATATTACAGCCACTTCTGAGGATTTTTTTATTTAGGGAAAAATCGCGACTCTCGCGGTTTTAAAATTGCGGCGGTTAAACGTGGTTTTAAATTGCATATGAGATTAATTGTACAGCCCTAATATACAAATATAAACACTCAAATACATGTGTATACTTTCATATACATATATATTAGTATGTAGTTGTGATCGGGTTATGCAAGCTGTGGCTGTTAGACTGTCTGCATAAAAACGAAGCTCCATTGAAGTCTATGGGGGAAAACTTAAACCGTGATTTAGTGTGCTTTTGAGCACGAGGATGCGATAGTGACGGAGCGATGTTTGCACTTCCCAAACATAATCTTGCGCTCAGTTGCACGCGCAGATTACGGTTAGCGGACTCTAAAATATGCAGACAACTCGTAATCTAGCCTAATATGTTTAGTAATAAAAGAAAATATAAAGAAGAGGCATTTCAAAATTAGATTTATGGTCTATGACTTTTATAGATTTTAAAGGTATTTTAAATCCTCTATTTTTATCACCAAATCATATAGATCACAACCACGTGTCACAATCTGCCACTTTCAACCATGCTGCTGCAGCTCTCAGATCTGTTTTCCTGTTTGCTGTGTCATGTTGCCTAGCTACGTGATGCAGTCCCTCTGTGTCGGCCCGTTCTGATGATGTTAGGCGGGTCTTTAAATTCCCTGCATCTCAGATATTAACTGCCTGTGGATTCATCTGTATCCTGGGTACGTTCTATTCTATGTTATATTGTGCCTGCCTGAACTGTAATTCAACGTCTGCTTTGCCTGACAACTCTTTTGGATTAACCTTTGCCTGCCTGAATTGTATCTGACCTCTGCTTTGTTTATACAACACTTTTGGATTTATATATTCCTGCCTGAATATATTACTGATCTCTGCTTACCTGATCATTCACATGGACACTCCTTTACCTACCTTTAAGCCAACCTGACCTTGGCTCTGCATCCAGTACGCAGCTCCTCTTTGTGTTTAATTTATTCTGTTTATTCTGCACTGCATCACTTAATACTTTCAGAGTGGGTCACGTCCTGGGTTTCTCTCAGTGTGCTAGTGTGTGTATTACATTCACTCTAGCTATTGGGTCTAATTCTGGACTGATCTCAAACAGCTGACAGTACAAACGGGCAATAATATGGACCCCACTGAGCTGGCCAGGGCCGTGACCCACCAAGGATAACTTCTGGGTTCCCATGCTGCCCATTTACAATACTTGAATTCAAAATTAGATCTGATAGCTGCCATGCTACAATCTTTGGCCACTCCTATACAACCTAATCCTACTGCAGCAGCTACACCTAGCTCCCGTCCAGCTGTCCAAGATGTCCACCCTGAAGATACACATATAGGTCCGATGTGCACTATTGCAAAAGTAAAGGATAGTGAAAAAAGCGCTGGACTCAATAACTCCTATGCCTCTCTAAAATCAATCCTCTTTCTGGATAGAGTGTGGGGGTAAATAAAAGTTTAGTGTTTTAAGAAAGGCGCTGTAAAGCTCTAGAGGTTAAAATCTAGAGAGCGTACACTTATATCCCAGTGAAAGGGATATAGTGAAAAAGACCTCTAAAGGATAGATAAAGGAGATACTGCATTTTGTATTAACTCTATACACATTTTATTTAGAAAAAATTAAAAGCTTAAAAATCAATATGATCAAATGAAATCTTAAAAATCTGTGTTGCAACACAAATATTAATGCTATGTTATATGATCATATTTAGCAGGTAACAATATGACAATATTAAAAACTCCAAAATATTCAAAGATATAACAAGCTCTATTATTAGCTTTGTTAATATCATAATGTCTATTCCTTTAGGGGTGAAACCATATCTAGGATATCAGAGAAATGACTCGTGTCCAACAACGTATCCAATCTGGGTGGTAATAAACTGTATATGGATCGCTTAATAAGCGGTTAATATCTTCGCTAGCAATCCTTTTACAGTGTAAGTTCTCTCAGTCTTATTGTTGCAAATCTTATAGTTACTCCCTGTTTTGAAGTTACAATACGTATCAATGTGTATCGATAGATGTGGCCGGCAACTATCATACTATGAGAGTTTGTGTAATCTTTAGTGTGGTCTTAAGACCTCCTCTGGGGGTAGTTTACCTTTTCTTGATGTGGCTTTTTAAAGTTGTTTCAAGTTGTCTGTCTGCATTGGTCTGAGTGAGCGTCTGTAAACCTGGAGGTAAGGTAAAAGAGAGCCTGCCGTGCAGGTAGTCTTACCTTTCACTGGATCTTTTGCACTAGTTTGCTCTCACAATGATAGTAGATGCGTCTTTAGATGAATCACAATTTGACGTATTAGGATATTCAGAACTTTTAGAGATGGGTCGGTAAGTGTCCTGCTCTTAGGTCATTACGTACGCAGGAGTTAGTTTCCTTCCCAAGTGGATATAATCTTTTAGCAAAGGTTTATTTTTCGTCCAAGTGCAGATAATCTTCATAGTTCGCCAAGGTTAATTTTCTTTACGGCAGGTATTCTGACAGGTTCTATCTTTATTTACACAGCTGATCTAAACGTTTCACCCCACGTTTGGGCTTTTTCAAGATCTTGCTAAAAGATTATCTCCATCTTGTGTAGATGCTGATATTATGCCGTTATGTTTTGCATATAGAACTAATCCTACCAGAATACTTCTAAAACCTTTAGTAGGGTACTCAGATAAACACTCATAAACTTATTTATCTTTCAATTGTCTCAATGATTCTGAAACATATTTGTCTCTATCTTAAACTGCACTCCCCCCCCCCTTGTCTGATGCACAAATTACAATTTCATCATTATTACTAAGGTCTTTTAGTGCTTTCCTTTCTAAACATTTGTGGGTATCTGTGTTCACTTTTAGGTTCCTAAGGCGTTCCTCAACAGTATGTTGAAAAACCTCTAAGGCCTGTCCCCTTGTATGTACAGGATAACATCTACTCTTTTCTTTAAATGACCACTGGTAACTCTTCACAGGTAATGTCTCATGCCCATGGTCCACACCTTCAGACAAAAGATCCTGTAAATCAATCACAGCACAGTGATCGTAAAGTTAAAATTCAAATTCAAAGGATCATCTTCAATGGAAGCACCGGCCATGGTAAATGACATACTGCGTGTTGCATCATGAAAAAAAGTGCTTTTATAATGTTAATTTACGCACAAATTTGTTTACATCCAACACAGTGGAGAGTAAGTCAAAATGACAGGAGGGGTCAAAATTCAGTCCTTTTGGTAGAGCTTTATACTCCATATCTGTTAAAGTCACTGATGACAACTTTAACACATTTTTGTTCAGGCATACTTCTTGCGCTGCTGCAACCTGGTTGGATAGATTTGTTTGTCCATTTTTCTCACAGTTTTTGTTTTATCTCGCTCTCCTCTGTTTTTTTCTTCTTCTTGCCCCCTACCGTGAAGGGCACCCAAATCCCAGGATACCGCTTCCCAACAAATATGATGGCAACCCTGAGGACTGTCGTGGGTTTTTGAACCAATGCCGACTTCAATTTCTAAACAGTCCTGTGCTGTTTACCACTCCCTCTTAAAAGATCATCTTTCTTATCTCTCTGATGAAAGGAAAAGCCCTGGCCTGTGTTTTTCCACTGTTGGAAAAGGATGACCCAATCCTCCATAATGTGGATTCTTTTATTTCCATATTCTCTTCCGTTTTTGACAAACCTGGGCAATCCGCTGCTGCCGAGGCTAGTTTGCTAGACCTTCGTCAAGGAAATCTTTCTGTAGTAGCACAATATGCCATCAAGTTTCTTATTCTGGCTGATGAGACCTCATGAAATCAGGGAGCCCTAAGAGCAGCTTTTGTAAGGGACTGCAATGATTGTTTAAAGGACAAACTTGTGTTTCGGAATCTTCCGGAATCCCTAGAAGACCTAATTAATCTCTGCATCAGACTTGACGCCAGGTATAGTGAATGACAACAAGAAAGGGACAGAAACCGAAAACCTATGTCCAGAATGTCTTTCCGCCTTGCTCCCCGCTTCTCCAATCCTGTTTCTTTATCCTCTTTCCCCCCTGGAAGTTGGTACTATAAAATTGACAGAGACTGAACGACTTTGAAGATGGACTCTTGGTCTGTGTTTATATTGTGGCTTAAAAAGCCATTTGTTGCGAGAGTGTCCTACTAGACCAGTAAAAGCTAGGTCTTAACTCCTGTGTGAGGGACTGAGTTAAGCCAAAAAGAGCTTTAGATAATATTTTTTTGTTCCTGTAACTATCCATCTGGGTAATCACAAAATTCATTCCAGAGGTCTTATTGATTCAGGAGCAGGCAGTGTTTTCATTGATTCCTCATTTGCATCATCCCAAGGTATACCTCTCCGTTCCCAAGTCCATTCTGTCAAAGTTTCTACTATCAGCGGGGATCCGTTTGGCTCTGGACTCATTTCATTCTCCAGGAGTATTGCACAGCGAATTGATTAGCTTTGATATGATATCAGCTCCACAGTTTCCCATAATCCTGGGTCTTCCCTGGCTTCAGTTACACAACCCAGCATTCTCTTGGACTCAAGGTGAACTTTCTTCCTGGGGCTCCACTTGTTTCAACCACTGCCTACAATGTCCTACCAAACCACCTGTTACCACAGTCACTGCATAAGACATACCTCAATCATTGCCAGTACCTTTCCAAGGATACCTAGATGTGTTTTCTAAGTAGGAAGGCTGAACGCCTTCCCCCTCATCAAACCATCAATTGTTCTATAGACCTTCTTCCTGGGGCACCTTTAACCTGTGGAAAGACCTACACTCTGTCGAGACCAGAACATCTTGCCTTGGAGGAATACATCAAGGACAATCTGGCTAGAGGTTTTAATACATCCCTCTTCTTCCCCAGTTCGGGCTGGATTCTTTTTTGTAGAAAAGAGGATGGCGGCCTTCGTCCCTGTATAGACTATAGGGGTTTGAACCAGATAACGGTCAAAAACAGTTATCCCCTTCCGCTTATTCCGTAGCTTTTTACCTATCTTCAAGGCGCTTCTATATTCACCAAATTGGACCTGCGGGGTGCATATAATCTCATCAGAATGTGCAAAGGAGACGAATGGAAGACAGCTTTCAATACTCGATTCGGACATTACGAATATCTGGTCATGCCACTCGGGCTCTGCAATGCCCCGCAGTATTCCAACATTTTGTGAACAAAATATTTTGTTACTACTTAAACAATTTTGTTATCATCTATCTGGATGACATCCTCATCTTCTCCCAGTTTCTTCAGGAGCACATATCACATGTAAAAATGGTTCTTCAACGGCTTAGAGATAATCACCTGGTAGCTAAAATAGAGAAATGTTCTTTTCATCAGGATTCCGTCCCCTTCTTAGGTTACATAATTTCCAAGTCTGGTTTTGAAATAGATCCCACTAAACTATCAGCTATTATCGAATGGCCCAGGCCAACCTCCCTTAAAACGCTCCAAAAGTTCCTTGGTTTTGCTAATTACTATCGGAAGTTTATAAAAGGTTTCACCACTATTTCTTCACCTCTTACTTCCTTAACTAAGAAGGCACATAACTGTAAAGACTGGCCTGCTGAATCCATTGATGCCTTTGACATTCTCAAAGCAGCATTCTCTTCTGCTCCTATCCTACGACATCCCGATCCTGACCTCCAATTTATCTTGGAGGTTGATTCTTCCTCTGTAGCCGCAGGAGCGGTTCTTTCTCAATGTAATCCTTAATCTGGTAAGATCCATCCGGTGGGTTTCTGGCTTTGGATGAGTGGAGGCTTTGGCTAGAAGGAACGACTCAACCCTTTTTGATCCTTACTGATCACAAAAATTTGCTCTACCTCCAAACTGCTAAACATCTAAACTCCCGCCAGGCCAGGTGGTCACTGTATTTTTTTCAGATTTCACTATGTCCTTTCCTACTTCCCTGGTGCAAAAAATATCAAAGCTGATGCTCTTTCCAGACAGTTTCTACCAGTTGATTAGATATAACAGGAGTCAGGTTCCATCCTTCATCCTCATAAGATATTAGCTCAACTAGGGGGCGGAGCTAGCTACCTAGCTGAGTAGTCGCAGCAGAGAAGAGCTCCTGCCTGAAAAGTTGATAAAAGTTAATATCATTTGTCTAAAAGCTTTTGGAATATCCCTTTTTCACCCTAAACTGGCTTTCTACATTGTGGGTTTGTGTGCTGAACCTAATTTTACTCTATCGGACGTTTATTTGAAAGGCCTACACTGAGACCGGTCACAGCTAGAGTGGAGCATTTGTTACCGGAGTGCATCTCTCCCAACTGCCGTCAGCCACATTCCTCTGTCATCCAGCTCCGGAGGGTCGGGGCTCCGCTCCGGAGCTGCAGCAGCTGCAGACATCACATCTCCTCATCTCCAGCTACAGACCGGCCCTGCACTTACCATCGCACACGGGACCCGGCTGCGGTCCTGCAACACCTACCAGAGCCTCTCTGAAACTGAATTGTAACACGGGGACCGGCTTGTATTAAGACACAAGAGGGGGCTGAGCCGGTAAGTGACTGTAGTCATAAGTGATCCAGAGTAGTTTGGCGCAAAAAATTGCTATCTTGTCTTCTCCCACGCCAGCCTCCCATAGAGCAGCGTCAGACCCGATCACCTCTCCACACCGGATAGTGTCTCTGGCTACTTCTTTAGGGCCACAACCCCAAATAAAGTTTGGTAGCAGTACCGGGGGATTAAAGCATCAACATACCCTGCAGTACTCCTCACTCCTGTCTAAGTCCTGGTGACGCGGTACCAAAAATGACACGTCATATAGAAGGCAGATTTCTCACAGGGACTGGTTCTGCCTTCAGCCTGCAAATTAGCCCCCAGCTGCCCCAGAGTTTTATGTAGAGAAGGCCCTCTAGGAAATACCACGTTTTGGACATAGGGGTACATGATCCATCTATACCCCATGTGGCACTAGTATCCTAGTTGCAGAAAAGGTCAGGCCAGACTTAATACTAGACTATCTCCACTTAGAGACTCAGGACACAATCCCACTCAGCTTTCCCACGTGTGACATTCTAAAATAACCCTGTATGGGGTAGACCCAACACTACTTCTAGTTAACTAACGCTGGACCAGTAATACTCCGGTAACCATCACTTCCAGAAATCTGATAACTGGAAAAGGAAATTACTAATAAAATAAAGAAGGACAACAGGCAGCACAACAGCACTTCCTTGTCACCACACACATACTTCATACTGCCGCAGGACAGAGGCGGTCAGCAGCCTTTTTGGAGGTGGCACAAGGCATTAGCTCCTGAGCACAGTTAAGACACAGTTATTACAAGCCTCTCTCCTCCCATTTCCCACTGAGGAGTTCTCAGTGGGTCATATCCCATTTCCCTGTTCCAGCATCGTCATTAGGTGACACCTTCCCCCGGGAGAGAGGCCTCATTATCATCAAGCCAGCAAGCTTCTTTCAGTCATTTTTCACAAATAAAGAGACCAGGTCTCTCTCCCTCCTTTCCCGCCGGCAGTCATTGCCTGCGGGTCATACCCCAGACACCTTTTTCCAGCATCGTCCTGAGGGGACACCTCCCCCGGAGAGAGCCCTATACCCTAGAGACCCATATAAACTCAAGAGGAGTTAAATTTTGACCTCCTTAGGTAGCACAAAATACGTGGACTCTTTTTTCAGCCAAGGTGTACCCTACTCCCTTGTTCGCCTTTTCTTACATGAACTTTCCAGTGTTCGCCAGTATGTAAACAACCACAGTAGGGTTAGTGCTCCCACCAGTCCATGAAAACCTAACAGCATACCAAGAGCAAGCAGGTTCCCATTGATATAGAGCAGCGTCACGTATAACTATAGCTGCTGACCCCATCTCAAAATGTCTCAATCCCACAAAAAGAAGCAAAAACCCCATAATACTTTAAAAAGAACGGTGGCAGACCACTTCCAACATCCTACCAGGACGGCCCGTACGAGGTCTGAAGACGAGGGCTCTGATACGGGGAGTCTCTTAGACACCCAACCCGATAACTCTTTAACACAACGGATTTCTCGCCTACCAACAGCTGACGGCACCACCAACAACCTGAAGAACTATATTAGGTCACTATTAGAGTCTCACCATGACTCTCTGACGAAGAAATTTGAAAAATCACACGCTGACTTAAAAAGAGACATTGGTATTATTGGAGAGCGCACAGATGCACTAGAGCATAGACAGGAAGACCTTGCCATAGATCATTCAAACCTCCTTGCTTATTCACAAAGTCTAGCGGGTCAGATTTCGGACCTGGAACTAAAATTAGCAGACCTGGAGGACCGCTCACGTCGCAATAACATACGGATCAAAGGGATCCCAGAGACTGTCCTACCTCAGGAGCTAGAAGCATACCTACAAGATCTGTTTAAGGCCATACTCAGATCTGATCAGTCTAGTGAGGCTCTCATCGACAGAGCGCATAGAGCGCTTAGACCTAGATCAGCATACGAGGGAAAACCTCGAGATGTTATAGCTAAACTCCACTATTATACGTTTAGAGAAAAGGTCCTTCGAGTCTTAGCTAAAGAAAAGTCCCTCCCGGACAAATATGCCGAACTGCAGATCTACCCAGACCTCTCGCCACACACGCTTCAACTACGTAAACACTACCAACCGTATACAAGGCTCTTAATAGAAAAGGGCTTTAAATACAGGTGGGGATTCCCAGTAAGATTATTTATAACCAAAGGCGGCCAGCAGTTCATAGCTACCTCACCACAACAAGCTCGGGAGTTATTGCAAAAATGGGAACTACTGCCAGCAGACCAAGAAGATAGAACCTCTGAAGCTGTTAGAGGAAACGGCCTTATGGCCTCAGCACCTGCATGGAAACCACTCCCGCAAAGACCTGCTACAACATCGAAAAGATCTCTAGAGCCCAGAGAACTGTCCTTATCCGAGGATACGTAAGGAACCTGCTTACAGATTACTGATCACAGAAAACAGCTTGACTGAACCTCTGAGCAAAATTTAGAGACACTTGAGGGGAATCCCCACACACCTCCCCTGGGAGGACCCAAGACCACAGATGAAGATGGGTGAGATTTACAGAATTTATGTAGACTTTATCTGATTGACTCTATACCACTGCGCTTAGCAGCTCAGGGGTTCACCGCAATATATGCTACCTGGTTAACATACTACCTGATCGTCTATTTAGTAGCCTAAAGCTAATTTCTTGACATTGTTTAATACTGTGTTTTATGTTAAAATATGTTCTAGTTTTGATTTGTATAAAATGAAGGAAATAGACTGAAATAATGGTTTACCCGAAGTATACCCCCCTCTTTACTCTTCCACTTCCCTTAAGCTGTCAGAATAAATGTTTTGCCTATTGACCTGCAGTCTACCCACACTACACTTGACCTGACCACTTGACAAGACCTCCCCAGGTGCCTTTCCATTGGCCCATTCAACGGGTTACCTCCTAATCCAACACCTACACAACATCATAGCCCAGTTTAACCCAGGACTACGTCAGCCTACTATCGACTATTTGGGTGAAGCATGACTTTAACTGATCACCTGGACGGAATGCCTACACTAACTCAGGTCCAGTAGTAGACACCACTATCTTTACAACCGATTATCCCAGACTGTTATTCGGTAAGACCAAAACCACCTACCTAACAGCATACCAAGAGCAAGCAGGTTCCCATTGATATAGAGCAGCGTCATTGCCTGCGGGTCATACCCGAGACACCTTTTTCCAGCATCGTCCTGAGGGGACACATCCCCCGGAGAGAGCCCTATACCCTAGAGACCCATATAAACTCAAGAGGAGTTAAAGTTTGACCTCCTTAGGTAGCACAAAATACGTGGACTCTTTTTTCAGCCAAGGTGCACCCTACTCCCTTGTTCGCCTTTTCTTACATGAACATTCCAGTGTTTGCCAGTATGTAAACAACCACAGTAGGGTTAGTGCTCCCGCCAGTCCATGAAAACCTAACAGCATACCAAGAGCAAGCAGGTTCCCATTGATATAGAGCAGCGTCACGTATAACTATAGCTGCTGACCCCATCTCAAAATGTCTCAATCCCACAAAAAGAAGCAAAAACCCCATAATACTTTAAAAAGAACGGTGGCAGACCACTTCCAACATCCTACCAGGACGGCCCGTACGAGGTCTGAAGACGAGGGCTCTGATACGGGGAGTCTCTCAGACACCCAACCCGATAACTCTTTAACACAACGGATTTCTCGCCTACCAACAGCTGACGGCACCTCCAACAACCTGAAGGACTATATTAGGTCACTATTAGAGTCTCACCATGACTCTCTGACGAAGAAATTTGAAAAATCACACGCTGACTTAAAGAGAGACATTGGTACTATTGGAGAGCGCACAGATGCGCTAGAGCATAGACAGGAAGACCTTGCCATAGATCATTCAAACCTCCATGCTTATTCACAAAGTCTAGCGGGTCAGATTTCGGACCTGGAACTAAAATTAGCAGACCTGGAGGACCGATCACGTCGCAATAACATACGGATCAAAGAGATCCCAGAGACTGTCCTACCTCAGGAGCTAGAAGCGTACCTACAAGATCTGTTTAAGGCCATACTCGGATCTGATCAGTCTAGTGAGGCTCTCATCGACAGAGCGCATAGAGCGCTTAGACCTAGATCAGCAGACAAGGGAAAACCTCGAGATGTTATAGCTAAACTCCACTATTATACGTTTAGAGAAAAGGTCCTTCGAGTCTTAGCTAAAGAAAAGTCCCTCCCGGACAAATATGCCGAACTGCAGATCTACCCAGACCTCTCGCCACACACTCTTCAACTACGTAGACACTACCAACCGTATACAAGGCTCTTAAGAGAAAAGGGCTTTAAATACAGGTGGGGATTCCCAGTAAGATTATTTATAACCAAAGACGGCCAGCAGTTCATAGCTACCTCACCACAACAAGCTCGGGAGTTATTGCAAAAATGGGAACTACTGCCAGCAGACCAAGAAGATAGAACCTCTGAAGCTGTTAGAGGAAACGGCCTAATGGCCTCAGCACCTGCATGGAAACCACTCCCGCAAAGACCTGCTACAACATCGAAAAGATCTCTAGAGCCCAGAGAACTGTCCTTATCCGAGGATACGTAGGGAACCTGCTTACAGATTACTGATCAAAGAAAACAGCTTGACTGAACCTCTGAACAAAATTTAGAGACACTTGAGGGGAATCCCCACACACCTCCCCTGGGAGGACCCAAGACCACAGATGAAGATGGGTGAGATTTACAGAATTTATGTAGACTTTATCTGATTGACTTAGCTTAGCAGCTCAGGGGTTCACCGCAATATATGCTACCTGGTTAACATACTACCTGATCGTCTATTTAGTAGCCTAAAGCTAATTTCTTGACATTGTTTAATACTGTGTTTTATGTTAAAATATGTTCTAGTTTTGATTTGTATAAATTTTTGACTGAAATAATGGTTTACCCGAAGTATATCCCCCCCTCTTTACTCTTCCCCTTCCCTTAAGTTGTCAGAATAAATGTTTTGCCTATTGACCTGCAGTCTACCCACACTACACTTGACCTGACCAATTGACAAGACCTCCCCAGGTGCCTTTCCATTGGCCCATTCAACGGGTTACCTCCTAATCCAACACCTACACAACATCATAGCCCAGTTTAACCCAGGACTACGTCAGCCTACTATCGACTATTTGGGCGAAGCATGACTTTAACTGATCACCTGGACGGAATGCCTACACTAACTCAGGTCCAGTAGTAGACACCACTATCTTTACAACCGATTATCCCAGACTGTTATTCGGTAAGACCAAAACCACCTACCTACACCCGATTACGTTCCCCTGCAATAGAGCAACATATTCACTGACAGCTCACAATCCCTTCCTGGTTAACAGTCGACAGTTCAGTCCGGTTTGTTATGATAGATACTGTTTAATTTGTTTTGTACGCTATTTCAATGTTTATATCTTTAAATTTACTAATGGTTTTTATGGCTGGCGGGGGACATGGCCTCTCTCTGCTTACCTCCGCCCCACAAAATTAGTTGTGCCTTCCTGGTAAGAATTCCAGTGGAGACACTCATTGTGAAAGTGATTGATTGACACTTTTTTTAGTAGAATAGCCTTCCTAGGTTTACTGTACTCTTACCTGAGACAAGCACCATAGACCTAGGGGATATCAGTACCTACCTCCTGGGAAGTATCTTCCATCAGACCTACCCCCCACCTATCCTTGTCCCTATCCAGCCCTTTTAAAAACAAAAATTACCACAATGGCACCTATCCGTGTGGCCACTTTAAATGCACAAGGCCTAAACTCCCCCACAAAGAGAAAACTCTTGCTTAACTACTTACATGTACAAAAGGTTCATATACTGTTTCTCCAGGAGACACATTGGTCAGGAGAGGCACACACAATCAAGAGGTCCCAACAATACCCAACCTGCGAGATGGCATCTAATGTAGAAGGAAAGTCGTGAGGAGTCGCCATTCTGATAGGTAAAGACTTGACATACCAGACAGAATACACAGAGAGGGACCCCAAGGGTAGATTTTTTTATATTGGTTTGTAAACTCAATGAAATACTATACACACTAGTTTCAATATACACGCCAAATACGTAGCAAATTCCATTTGTTAGGAAAGTTTTAACTAGAGTGGAACAACTTAAGCAAGGACATTTAATCATAGGGGGAGACTTTAACATGGTGTGGGACCCCCAAAAGGATAAACAATCCTCCCTCACTGTACACGCAGATAGAAACATTTCATCAACTTCCAATGCATTCCGCAAGCTTATGTACCAATTTAACCTATATGATGCCTGGCGGTGTTTGGCCCCCACTGAAAAAGACTTCACACATTATTCCAAAGCCCACAATTCTTATTCAAGAATTGACTATAAATTATGTGACGCTTGGTCTCTAGATCAGTGGGAGAATCCGGCCATCCAACCATGCACATGGTCAGACCACGACATGGTATGCATAGACTTGGTAGAACTACAGTCCCTAACCTCCAGACCCCCTTGGAGGCTCCCAAAAAAGTTTCTAAATGAAGGGGAACTCCCAGCACTCACCAAGACAATAACTGACTTTTTAACACACAACGACACAGGTGACATAGGCCTAGACGTGGTATGGGCTGCACTTAAGGCCTACCTTAACGGACATTTCCTTTGTAGAGCGAGAGATCACTCACTTGCTAAGAGACCGCAAACAAATCACACCCGGAAGCCCAAATAGCCCAACAGATAGGACTTATCAGAGAGGAAATTGCTAGAAGGGAAACATTAAAAGTACAAGATAGCTTACATAGACTCAAACAACTATACTATTATAAAGGCAATAAGGCAGACAGATTGCTGGCAAACTAGCTTAGGAAGCGCACGCAACAGAGTAGAATAGCTTCCATCAGCACCCAAAAAGCTCCAGTACACTCACCCAAAGAAATAGGAGAAGCTTTCGCAGCATACTACTCCTCCCTCTATAGCATAGCAACATCTGAGAAGACAAACAGAGCTAGCCTCGCAGACATTAGCAACTTCCTGGAGAGTCTAAATTTGCCCACATTATCAGACGAAGCTAGGGCTTCACTAGCTAGACAATTCACAATAGAAGAGGTTAAGGCGGCCATAGCTAGTTTATCCCCCCACAAGGCTCCGGGTCCTGACGGATACACAGTCACCTTCTACCAGGCCCTCAGCCCAGTGTTGTCCCCACTCCTACTCCGTTTTTTTGAGAGCATGGCCAACGGAGGAAGTTTTAGGCCGGAATTTCTGGAGGCCAATATTATTACAATACCCAAAGAGGGCAAAGACCCCACGCTATGTTCAAGCTATAGGCCCATTTCCCTCATCAATGTAGATGCCAAAATCTATGCCAAAATCCTAGCCAACAGGTTAAATGAACACCTACAGGCTCTGGTCCATCTGGACCAGGTGGGATTTGTACTCAGCAGACAAGGCTCAGATAACACCTGTCGTCTCCTAAACATATACGCGGAGACAGCTGACCTGGGTCTCCCCATGCTCACCCTGTCGCTCGACGCCGAGATGGCATTTGACAGGGTGAGGTGGGACTATCTGTTTCAAACCCTCATAGCATTTGGCATACCAGACACATATGTTAAGGCCACCAAGGCATTATACTCCACTCCCACCGCGGTAGTAAGGGGCTTGGGGTTCTGCTCTCCATCAGTGAAGATAGAAAATGGGACTAGACAGGGGTGTCCCCTGTCACCCCTTCTATTTGTCTTGGCAATAGAGCCACTCGGGACCGCCATTAGGAAGTGCCCGGCGATTCAGGGACTTCAGCTTCATGACACCACTCAGAAGTTGGCCCTGTTTGTGGATGACCTAACAGTCTTCCTTTCGGAAACCCCTACATTCCCTTCCTCCCCTTTTTGGCCTGCTGGAGAGGTTTGGTGAACTCTCATATTATAAAATCAATGTTAATAAAATAGAGGCATACTCAATAAACGTTCCCGCTGAAGATAAACATAAGATCCAACTTCTTTACGCTTTTAAATGGTCCACCAAGGGGATACGACATTTGGGGGTATTTTTATCCCACTCCAAAACCCTGACCATCAAAGAAAACTACGAGAATCTGCTGAAAGAGATTACCCTGGATCTCAACTCTAGACGATTCAGTGAGATCTCATGGCTGGGCAGAGTGGCAGCCCTTAAAATGTTGGTGCTTCCCAAGCTCACATATTTATTCCGCTGCATACCTATCCCAATCCCCATGTCACTGATCCGAAAGTTTCAGACCCTCTTCAATACCTATACCTGGCTCAATAAGAGACCTCGAGTTGCGGCCCACATCCTTCAAGCCCCCATTGACAGAGGCGGCATAGGCCTTCCTAATGTAAGGAAATATCATGAAGCTGCAATGATTTCTCATGCCTCGGCGTGGGGCAGTAACCTTCCGGAAAACAGATGGAGGGAACTAGAACAGGCCTCATTACCAGCATATGTGAACTTGGAGGACCTTCTCTGGCTTCCTCCACATTGGCAGTCAAAAATCTGTGTTTCCAATAATATAGTAAAAGGATGCGAAGAGAGTTGGCTGAAATTGAAGCACAACAGGCTCATAGCCCCCCCCACCCCACCCCTCTCCCATTCACTCCATGCAAGGGCTCCTTGTGGGGCTGCCGGACGGCCACATCAATTCGTGGCCCTCCACAGAAATAGGTTCTTTACAAGATTTCTATGAAAACAGACAGCTGAACACTCATCTCTCCATGCTGACATCATCCAAGCTGAATTCAAAGTTTCACTTTGATTTATTCCGATCCCTAATGAAATCGTGGGGGTTCTTAGAGGACCAGCTTCGTGATCTGTCCCCTTGGGAAGTACGTTGGAGAGCGAATCTCCAACTATATAAACCCCTCTCGGTACATTATAAATGCTTAATGGAAGAAGATAGCTCCTCTAAAACAATTCATATGGAGGCTTGGGAGAGAGACCTGCAGCAAATATACCCACTTGAAACATGGGAAAAAGCTGTAAGCCATACAAAAAAAGCTACACACTGTGTCACTCTATATGAGTTACACTTTAAAATACTCACGAGATGGCACCTTGTTCCTACAAAACTGCAGAAACTTTACCCCGACCACTCTCCAAACACCCCTAATCTGCCCCCCTACACTGCCGCAACTAAATAAAGTTATTACCCCCTAAACCGCCGCTCCCGGAGCCCACCGCCACTCTAATAAACTTATTAACCCCTAAACCGCCGCTCCCGGACCCCGCCGCCACCTACATAATACCTATTAACCCCTATCCTGCCCCCCATACCACTGCCACCTATAATACATTTATTAACCCCTATCCTGCTGATCCTGTACCCCGCCGCAACGAAATCAATTGTTTAACCCCTAAACCGCCGCAACCTATATTAAACTTATTAACCCCTAATCTGCCCCCCCCCACACCGTCACCACCTATAATAAATTTATTAACCCCTATCCTGCCCCCCTATACTGCCGCCATCTATATTAAACTAATTAACCCCTAAACCTAAGTCTAACCTTAACACCCCCCCTAACTTAAATATTATTTTAATAAATCTAACTAAAATTACTATTATTAACTAAATTAATCCTATTTAAAACTAAATACTTACCTATAAAATAAACCCTAATATAGCTACAATATAACTAATAATTATATTGTAGCTATTTTAGGATTTATTTTTATTTTACAGGGAAATTTCAATTTTAACTAGGCACAATAGCTATTAAATAGTTATTAACTATTTAATAGCTACCTAGTTAAAATAAAGACAAATTTACCTGTAAAGTAAAAACTAACCTAAGTTACAATTACACCTAACACTACACTATCATTAAATACATTATTCCTATTTAAAAATAAATACTTACCTGTAAAATAAACCCTAAGATAGCTACAATGTATAGAATAGTTATTAAATAGTTATTAACTATTTAATAACTACCTAGCTAAAATAAATACAAAATTCCCTTTAAAATAAATCCTAACCTAAGTTACAATTAAACCTAACACTACACTATCATTAAATAAATTAAATTAATTATCTACAAATACCTACAATTAAATAAACTAACTAAAGTACAAAAAATAAAAAAACTAAGTTACAAAAAATAAAAATATATTACAAGATTTTTAAGCTAATTACACCTAATCAAAGCCCCCCAAAATAAAAAAAATGCCCTACCCTATTCTAAATTACGAAAGTTAACAGCTCTATTACCTTACCAGCCCTTAAAAGGGCCTTTTGCGGGGCATGCCCTAAAGTATTCAGCTCTTTTGCATGTAAAAAAAAATACAACCCCCCCAACATTAAAACCCACCACATACCCCTACTCTAACCCAACCCAATCCCCCTTAAAAAAACCTAACACTAACCCCCTGAAGATCTCCCTACCTTTAGCCGTCTTCAGCCAGCCGACCACCGATGGAACAGAAGAGGACATCCGCAGCGGCCGAAGTCTTCATCCAAGGGGCGCTGAAGAGGTCTTCCATCCGATAGAAGTCTTCATCCAGGCGGCGTCTTCAATCTTCATCCATCCGGAGCGGAGCCATCTTCAAAGCAGCCGACGCAGAGCCATCTTCATCCACCGACGCCTACTCGCCGAATGAATATTCCTTTAAGTGACGTCATCCAAGATGGCGTCCCTCGAATTCCGATTGGCTGATAGGATTCTATCAGCCAATCAGAATTAAGGTAGGAAAAATCTGATTGGCTGATCCAATCAGCCAATCAGATTGAGCTTGCATTCTATTGGCTGATCGGAACAGCCAATAGAATGCAAGCTCAATCTGATTGGCTGATTGCAAGCTCAGATCTCTGATTAATTTTATAAATCTACTCCATATGCCCCCAAAATACTGTCTAGTTTAGTTTATTAAAAAATAAAGATGGCAGCATCTTTATTTTTTAATAAAATTATTGCACTAACTGTACTATTTCTCTATGTGGAACAAAATCCTTAGCTTGAGTGCCACACTACTCCACTAATAGACCCTAGGGCAAAGGACGAAACAAATAATGGTCCCAACTTATGTTTACTAATTTCTAGAATAAAAGTGCCCCCCCCCCCAACAATTTTCTATGCCATAGAAAAACTGGGTGTGGCCACTATAATACCTCATATTCATGTTTTGTTTGATTGTATTATATGTTGTTTTAGTTTAGTTTTTAGTTTTAGTTAGACCAATAACCATACCTATGGCCACACAAACTCAATCTTACTTGTCATAATATGATTGAATTACATCATCTATAACATGTGTGACATTGATACTAATACATTGTATTATTTGTGTGTTATATACACATATTAACACATAAATATATATGTATATCTGCATATACATATATATATATTTGCTGCCATACCCTTTTGCTGGCACATAGGAGCCTATGGAAGCACACTCTCAGGAGCACAGGTATTACACAGTGGAGCGCAAATAACACTTTCATGAAAGCGATATATAGCACTCCACTTGTAATCAGGCCCTTAATGTTGCCGAGAGATGCAGAAATCAAGCAGAACAAACTATAATGATTGCCTTACAGGTCATAGATTTCATGCTTCATAAACAAACCAGTATGCGAATTGTGGATCTTGCTACAGTAAGGAGGTCATTATAAGGATTTGGATTCTAACCAATCCTCGACTGGAAATATGCATCCTACATGGATATATTTTTCAGCATATTACAGAAAATTCCATAGACACTAAGGGAGACACAAAGACAAACCAGGGCATCAATAACTGGATTTTATATATGAGGCAGAGCTGAGCTTCTAAAATCTGAAAAATAATGGCAGCGCTATCGTCTTTCTCGATTCTTGTTCTGTTTAAAGTTCTCTCCTCTGGGATCCTTACTGAATGTCCTTGATCAACGGAACCTCAGCAAAAGAAATAACCAACATAGAGCTTGATTATGTTCCAATCAGCCAATAGAATACGAGCTCAATCCTATTGGCTGATTGGGCAATGGAAAAGAGCTAAATGCCCTTTTAAGTTCAATGCCCATCCAAATGCCCTTTTCAGGGCAATGGGTAGCTTAGGTTTTTTAGATAAGATTTTATTTGGGGGGTTTGGTTATGTGGGTGGTGGGTTTTACTGTTGGGGGGTTGTTTGTATTTTTTTTTTACAGGTAAAAGAGCTGATTTCTTTGGGGCAATGCCCCGCAAAAGGCCCTTTTAAGGGCTATTGGCAGTTTAGTTTAGGCTAGGTTTTTTTTTATTTTGGGGGACTTTTTTATTTTGATAGGGCTATTAGATTAGGTGTAATTAGTTTAAATATTTGATCATTTCTTTTTATTTTGTGTAATTTAGTAGGTTTTTTTTTGTATTTAATTAATGTAATTTATTTAATTGTAGTGTAATGTTAGGTGTTAGTTTGAGGGAGGTTAGGTTTTATTTTACAGGTAAGTTTGTATTTATTTTAACTAGATATTTATTAAATAGTTAATAACTATTTACTAACTAGTCTACCTAGTTAAAATAAATACAAACTTACCTGTAGTGATGTCGCAAACCTAAAATTTTGGGTTCGCGAACGCAAACTTCCAGAACTGTTCGCGAATGGGCGAACCGGGCAAACCGCCATAGACTTCAATAGGCAGGCGAATTTTAAAACCCACAGGGACTCTTTCTGGCCACAATAGTGATGGAAAATTTGTTTCAAGGGGACTAACACCTGGACTGTGGCATGCCGGAGGGGGATCCATGGCAAAACTCCCATGGAAAATTACATAGTTGATGCAGAGTCTGGTTTTAATCCATAAAGGGCATAAATCACCTAACATTCCTAAATTGTTTGGAATAACGTGCTTTAAAACATCAGGTATGATGTTGTATTGATCAGGTAGTGTAAGGGTTACGCTCGCTTCACAGTGACAGACCAAACTCCCCGTTTAATGCACCGCAAACAACCGCAAACAGTCCATTTGCACAACTGCAAACTCCCCATTTGCACAAGGTTGGATACCAAGCTAGCCATGTCCCGTTCCTTGTCCTCACTGATGTCATTGAAGGTCTCTTCCTCCACCCAGCCACGTACAACACCAAGGGTCCCCGAAAGGTGACAACAAGCCCCCTGGGACGCCTGCTGTGTTTGGTCTTCCACCTCCTCAAAGACACCTTCCTCCTCTGACTCCTCTTCTTCAGACTCCTCTCTCTGCATTGCCTCTCTCTGCGTTATTATAAGGTGTGTTAAGTAGTACTATTCCTATCAGTTTAATCCCTGTTACGTCAGGGGACGTGTATATGGCATCGATTTTAGGAACCGGGAGATGGAAAAAGATGATTGGTCGGTCCTCCTACTTCAAATTTGGGGCACTGCGCATGCAATCTAATGTGCCACCAGATAGGAGTGGTGTGTCAAGTAGTACTATTCTTATCAGTTTAATCCCTGTTACGTCCCCTATCAGGGGACGTGTATATGGCATGGATTTTAGGAACCGGGAGATGGAAAAAGATGCTTGGTCGGTCCTCCTACTTCAAATTTGGGGCACTGCGCGTGCAATCTAATGTGCCAGCAGATAGGAGTGGTGTGTTAAGTAGTACTATTCTTATCAGTTTAATCCCTGTTACGTCCCCTATCAGTGTTGTTTTTTTTTTTTAATGTACACTACTGTTACACCAGATATGAGTTGCACTGGTGTGACACTGTGCCCTGGCAGGCAGGCACTGAAAGCACACGTGTGAAGGAAACTGACTGCTATTATTTCACAGTCAAAAAAGTGTTGTTTTTTTAAATGTACACTACTGTTACAACAGATATGAGTGATGGCACTGGTGTGACACTGTGCCCTGGCAGGCAGGCACTGAAAGGCACACGTGTGAAGGAAACTGACTGCTGTTATTTAACACAGTCCAAAAAGTGTTTTTTTTTTTAAATCTACACTACTGTTACACCAGATATGAGTTGCACTGGGGTGACACTGTGCCCTGGCAGGCAGGCACTGAAACGCACACGTGTGAAGGAAACTGACTGCTATTATTTAACACAGTCAAAGAAGTGTTGTTTTTTTTAAATGTACACTACTGTTACACCAGATATGAGTTGCACTGGGGTGACACTGTGCCCTGGCAGGCACTGAAACGCACACGTGTGAAGGAAACTGACTGCTATTATTTAACACATTCAAAGAAGTGTTGTTTTTTTAAATGTACACTACTGTTACACCAGATATGAGTTGCACTGGGGTGACACTGTGCCCTGGCAGGCACTGAAACGCACACGTGTGAAGGAAACTGACTGCTATTATTTAACACAGTCAAAAAAGTATTGTTTTTTTTAAATGTACACTACTGTTACACCAGATATGAGTTGCACTGGTGTGACACTGTGCCCTGGCAGGCAGGCACTGAAACGCACACGTATGAAGGAAACTGACTGCTATTATTTCACAGTCAAAAAAGTGTTTTTTTTTTTAAATGTACACTACTGTTACACCAGATATGAGATGCACTGGTGTGACACTGTGCCCTGGCAGGCACTGAAACGCACACGTGTGAAGGAAACTGACTGCTATTATTTCACAGTCAAAAAAGTGTTTTTTTTTTAAATGTACACTACTGTTACACCAGATATGAGTTGCACTGGTGTGACACTGTGCCCTGGCAGGCAGGCCCTGAAACGCACACGTGTGAAGGAAACTGACTGCTATTATTTCACAGTCAAAAAAGTGTTGTTTTTTTTAAATGTACACTATTGTTACACCAGATATGAGTTGCACTGGTGTGACACTGTGCCCTGGCAGGCACTGAAACGCACACATATGAAGGAAACTGACTGCTATTATTTCACAGTCAAAAAAGTGGGTTTTTTTTAAATGTACACTACTGTTACACCAGATATGAGTTGCACTGGTGTGACACTGTGCCCTGGCAGGCAGGCCCTGAAAAGCACACGTGTGAAGGAAACTGACTGCTATTATTTCACAGTCAAAAAAGTGTTTGTTTTTTTTAAATGTACACTACTGTTACACCAGATATGAGTTGCACTGGGGTGACACTGTGCCCTGGCAGGCACTGAAACGCACACGTGTGAAGGAAACTGACTGCTATTATTTAACACAGTCAAAAAAGTGTTGTTTTTTTTAAATGTACACTACTGTTACACCAGATATGAGTTGCACTGGGGTGACACTGTGCCCTGGCAGGCAGGCACTGAAACGCACACGTGTGAAGGAAACTGACTGCTATTATTTAACACAGTCAAAAAAGTGTTGTTTTTTGTAAGTGTACACTACTGTTAAACCGGATATGAGTTGCACTGGGGTGACACTGTGCCCTGGCAGGCACTGAAACGCACACGTGTTAAGGAAACTGACTGCTATTATTTAACACAGTCAAAAAAGTATTGTTTTTTTTAAATGTACACTACTGTTAAACCAGATATGAGTTGCACTGGGGTGACACTGTGACCTGGCAGGCACTGAAACGCACACGTGTGAAGGAAACTGACTTCTATTATTTAACACAGTCAAAAAAGTGTTGTTTTTTTTTAAATGTACACTTCTGTTACACCAGATATGAGTTGCACTGGGGTGATACTGTGCCCTGGCAGGCAGGCAGGCACTGAAACGCACACGTGTGAAGGAAACTGACTGCTATTATTTCACAGTCAAAAAAGTGTTGTTTTTTTAAATGTACACTACTGTTACAACAGATATGAGTGATGGCACTGGTGTGACACTGTGCCCTGGCAGGCAGGCACTGAAACGCACACGTATGAAGGAAACTGACTGCTATTATTTCACAGTCAAAAAAGTGTTGTTTTTTTTAAATGTACACTACTGTTACACCAGATATGAGTTGCACTGGTGTGACACTGTGCCCTGGCAGGCACTGAAACGCACACGTGTGAAGGAAACTGACTGCTATTATTTCACAGTCAAAAAAGTTTTTTTTTTTTAAATGTACACTACTGTTACACCAGATATGAGTTGCACTGGTATGACACTGTGCCCTGGCAGGCAGGCAGGCCCTGAAACGCACACGTGTGAAGGAAACTGACTGCTATTATTTAACACAGTCAAAGAAGTGTTGTTTTTTTTAAATGTACACTACTGTTACACCAGATATGAGTTGCACTGGTGTGACACTGTGCCCTGGCAGGCAGGCACTGAAATGCACACGTATGAAGGAAACTGACTGCTATTATTTCACAGTCAAAAAAGTTTTTTTTTTTTTAAATGTACACTACTGTTACACCAGATATGAGTTGCACTGGTGTGACACTGTGCCCTGGCAGGCACTGAAACGCACACGTGTGAAGGAAACTGACTGCTATTATTTCACAGTCAAAAAAGTTTTTTTTTTTTTAAATGTACACTACTGTTACACCAGATATGAGTTGCACTGGTGTGACACTGTGCCCTGGCAGGCAGGCCCTGAAACGCACACGTGTGAAGGAAACTGACTGCTATTATTTCACAGTCAAAAAAGTGTTGTTTTTTTTAAATGTACACTATTGTTACACCAGATATGAGTTGCACTGGTGTGACACTGTGCCCTGGCAGGCACTGAAACGCACACATATGAAGGAAACTGACTGCTATTATTTCACAGTCAAAAAAGTGGTTTTTTTTTTTAAAATGTACACTACTGTTACACCAGATATGAGTTGCACTGGTGTGACACTGTGCCCTGGCAGGCAGGCCCTGAAAAGCACATGTGTGAAGGAAACTGACTGCTATTATTTCACAGTCAAAAAAGTGTTTGTTTTTTTTAAATGTACACTACTGTTACACCAGATATGAGTTGCACTGGGGTGACACTGTGCCCTGGCAGGCACTGAAACGCACACGTGTGAAGGAAACTGACTGCTATTATTTAACACAGTCAAAAAAGTGTTGTTTTTTTTAAATGTACACTACTGTTACACCAGATATGAGTTGCACTGGGGTGACACTGTGCCCTGGCAGGCAGGCACTGAAACGCACACGTGTGAAGGAAACTGACTGCTATTATTTAACACAGTCAAAAAAGTGTTGTTTTTTGTAAATGTACACTACTGTTAAACCAGATATGAGTTGCACTTGGGTGACACTGTGCCCTGGCAGGCACTGAAACGCACACGTGTTAAGGAAACTGACTGCTATTATTTAACACAGTCAAAAAAGTATTGTTTTTTTTAAATGTACACTACTGTTACACCAGATATGAGTTGCACTGGGGTGACACTGTGACCTGGCAGGCACTGAAACGCACACGTGTGAAGGAAACTGACTTCTATTATTTAACACAGTCAAAAAAGTGTTGTTTTTTTTAAATGTACACTACTGTTACAACAGATATGA
The DNA here is from genome assembly GCF_027579735.1 of Bombina bombina. Lineage (NCBI taxonomy): Eukaryota > Metazoa > Chordata > Amphibia > Anura > Bombinatoridae > Bombina > Bombina bombina. The sequence continues at coordinate 735,957,450 of NC_069499.1, read as the reverse complement.
GTGATGGCACTGGTGTGACACTGTGCCCTGGCAGGCAGGCACTGAAACGCACACGTGTGAAGGAAACTGACTGCTATTATTTCACAGTCAAAAAAGTGTTATTTTTTTAAATGTACACTACTGTTACAACAGATATGAGTGATGGCACTGGTGTGACACTGTGCCCTGGCAGGCAGGCACTGAAAGGCACACGTGTGAAGGAAACTGACTGCTATTATTTCACAGTCAAAAAGTGTTGTTTTTTTTAAATGTACACTACTGTTACACCAGATATGAGTTGCACTGGTGTGACACTGTGCCCTGGCAGGCAGGCACTGAAACGCACACGTGTGAAGGAAACTGACTGCTATTATTTAACACAGTCAAAGAAGTGTTGTTTTTTTTAAATGTACACTACTGTTACACCAGATATGAGTTGCACTGGGGTGACACTGTGCCCTGGCAGGCACTGAAACGCACACGTGTGAAGGAAACTGACTGCTATTATTTAACACATTCAAAGAAGTGTTGTTTTTTTTAAATGTACACTACTGTTACACCAGATATGAGTTGCACTGGGGTGACACTGTGCCCTGGCAGGCACTGAAACGCACACGTGTGAAGGAAACTGACTGCTATTATTTAACACAGTCAAAAAAATGTTTTTTTTTTTTTTAAATGTACACTTCTGTTACACCAGATATGAGTTGCACTGGGGTGATACTGTGCCCTGGCAGGCAGGCACTGAAACGCACACGTGTGAAGGAAACTGACTGCTATTATTTCACAGTCAAAAAAGTGTTGTTTTTTTAAATGTACACTACTGTTACAACAGATATGAGTGATGGCACTGGTGTGACACTGTGCCCTGGCAGGCAGGCAGGCACTGAAACGCACACGTGTGAAGGAAACTGACTGCTATTATTTCACAGTCAAAAAGTGTTGTTTTTTTTAAATGTACACTACTGTTACACCAGATATGAGTTGCACTGGTGTGACACTGTGCCCTGGCAGGCAGGCACTGAAACGCACACGTGTGAAGGAAACTGACTGCTATTATTTAACACAGTCAAAGAAGTGTTGTTTTTTTTAAATGTACACTACTGTTACACCAGATATGAGTTGCACTGGGGTGACACTGTGCCCTGGCAGGCACTGAAACGCACACGTGTGAAGGAAACTGACTGCTATTATTTAACACATTCAAAGAAGTGTTGTTTTTTTTAAATGTACACTACTGTTACACCAGATATGAGTTGCACTGGGGTGACACTGTGCCCTGGCAGGCACTGAAACGCACACGTGTGAAGGAAACTGACTGCTATTATTTAACACAGTCAAAAAAGTATTGTTTTTTTTAAATGTACACTACTGTTACACCAGATATGAGTTGCACTGGTGTGACACTGTGCCCTGGCAGGCAGGCACTGAAACGCACACGTATGAAGGAAACTGACTGCTATTATTTCACAGTCAAAAAAGTGTTGTTGTTTTTTAAATGTACACTACTGTTACACCAGATATGAGTTGCACTGGTGTGACACTGTGCCCTGGCAGGCACTGAAACGCACACGTGTGAAGGAAACTGACTGCTATTATTTCACAGTCAAAAAAGTGTTATTTTTTTAAATGTACACTACTGTTACACCAGATATGAGTTGCACTGGGGTAACACTGTGCCCTGGCAGGCACTGAAACGCACACGTGTGAAGGAAACTGACTGCTATTATTTCACAGTCAAAAAAGTGTTTTTTTTTTTTTTAAATGTACACTATTGTTACACCAGATATGAGTTGCACTGGTGTGACACTGTGCCCTGGCAGGCACTGAAACGCACACATATGAAGGAAACTGACTGCTATTATTTCACAGTCAAAAAAGTGGTTTTTTTTTAAATGTACACTACTGTTACACCAGATATGAGTTGCACTGGTGTGACACTGTGCCCTGGCAGGCAGGCCCTGAAACGCACACGTGTGAAGGAAACTGACTGCTATTATTTCACAGTCAAAAAAGTTTTTTTTTTTTTAAATGTACACTACTGTTACACCAGATATGAGTTGCACTGGGGTGACACTGTGCCCTGGCAGGCACTGAAACGCACACGTGTGAAGGAAACTGACTGCTATTATTTAACACAGTCAAAAAAGTGTTGTTTTTTTTAAATCTACACTACTGTTACACCAGATATGAGTTGCACTGGGGTGACACTGTGCCCTGGCAGGCAGGCACTGAAACGCACACGTGTGAAGGAAACTGACTGCTATTATTTAACACAGTCAAAAAAGTGTTGTTTTTTTTAAATGTACACTACTGTTAAACCAGATATGAGTTGCACTGGGGTGACACTGTGCCCTGGCAGGCACTGAAACGCACACGTGTTAAGGAAACTGACTGCTATTATTTAATACAGTCAAAAAAGTGTTGTTTTATTTTTAAATGTACACTACTGTTAAACCAGATATGAGTTGCACTGGGGTGACACTGTGACCTGGCAGGCACTGAAACGCACACGTGTGAAGGAAACTGACTTCTATTATTTAACACAGTCAAAAAACTGTTTTGTTTTTTTAAATGTACACTTCTGTTACACCAGATATGAGTTGCACTGGGGTGACACTGTGCCCTGGCAGGCAGGCACTGAAACGCACACGTGTGAAGGAAACTGACTGCTATTATTTAACACAGTCAAAAAACTGTTGTTTTTTTTAAATGTACACTACTGTTACACCAGATATGAGTTGCACTGTGGTGACACTGTGCCCTGGCAGACAGGCACTGAAACGCACACGTGTGAAGGAAACTGACTTTTATTATTTAACAAAGTCAAAAAAGTGTTGTTTTTTTTTTTTTAAATGTACACTACTGTTACACCAGATATGAGTTGCACTGGGGTGACACTGTGCCCTGGCAGGCACTGAAACGCACACGTGTGAAGGAAACTGACTGCTATTATTTAACACAGTCAAAAAAGTGTTTTTTTTTTTTAAAATGTACACTACTGTTACACCAGATATGAGTTGCACTGGGGTGACACTGTGACCTGGCAGGCACTGAAACGCACACGTGTGAAGGAAACTGACTTCTATTATTTAACACAGTCAAAAAAGTGTTGTTTTTTTTAAATGTACACTACTGTTACACCAGATATGAGTTGCACTGGGGTGACACTGTGCCCTGGCAGGCACTGAAACGCACACGTGTGAAGGAAACTGACTGCTATTATTTAACACAGTCAAAAAACTGTTGTTTTTTTTAAATGTACACTACTGTTACACCAGATATGAAGTCTCAAACGGCTCAAGCACCAGTGGTATAAATTAGGTGTGCAAAGCTGGAGGAGCCACTGCTCAAAGACTCCCAAACATCAGAATCAAAGAAAGTCCAGCAGCACCACAATAGTTTATCTTTCAAATTTTATTAGTACCTGGAGGTAAAAACATGACGTTTCGGGCTCAGTAGCCCTTAATCATATGACCCTCATGCTGTATACAACATCCTTAAATACCCCACACCACAGGTGTGTACAATCACATTTTAATCTTGTACCTGTTACAATTCTATACTACTCTCGCCACCTAGTGGTGTAAATCAATTAATACATCAAATAAACTCTATAAAAAAGTCTAACAGTGTTACATACTCGTATTTAAACTGCATCTTACATTTCATATCAAAATCACAGGACAATACACTATTTAATATTTACAAGACTGGTAATGAGGGATAACTCTTCATCTTGATCCTTTATATCTAGAAAAAGGAAATATTGTAGAATCTGCAAAATCACAAAAAGATATTAAAATCAATTTCACGGTTCATTCCCTTTGGGTACAGACAATCTAGCCTATAAATCCACATAGATTCTCTCTTTTTTAAGATCAGTTCTCTGTTCCCACCTCTCCGTGGGACAGGGACATGATCTATCATTTGGAATTTCAATTGTGCAATTGAATGGCCAAAGGTCAGAAAATGATTGGAGACAGGGGCATTAAAATCTTTACACCTAATGTTGGACTTATGCTGTATGATTCTGTCCCTCACCCTTTGGGTGGTCTCTCCAATATAAATCCACCCACATGGGCATTTAATTAAATAGATTGCATAATCTGTATTGCAGGTATAGAAGCCATTAATTTTAAATACTTTACCAGTTAGAGGATGTGTAAAGTTACGGCCCTTAGCCATGTAATTACAATTACCACACCCTAGGCAGGGATAACAACCCAAATTCTTTCCAGAGATAAAACTTTGTTTCAATTTCTTACTCCCTACAAGTAAGAAATTGAAACAAAGTTTTATCTCTGGAAAGAATTTGGGTTGTTATCCCTGCCTAGGGTGTGGTAATTGTAATAACATGGCTAAGGGCCGTAACTTTACACATCCTCTAACTGGTAAAGTATTTAAAATTAATGGCTTCTATACCTGCAATACAGATTATGCAATCTATTTAATTAAATGCCCATGTGGGTGGATTTATATTGGAGAGACCACCCAAAGGGTGAGGGACAGAATCATACAGCATAAGTCCAACATTAGGTGTAAAGATTTTAATGCCCCTGTGTCCAATCATTTTCTGACCTTTGGCCATTCAATTGCACAATTGAAATTCCAAATTATAGATCATGTCCCTGTCCCACGGAGAGGTGGGAACAGAGAGCTGATCTTAAAAAAGAGAGAATCTATGTGGATTTATAGGCTAGATTGTCTGTACCCAAAGGGAATGAACCGTGAAATTGATTTTAATATCTTTTTGTGATTATGCAGATTCTACAATATTTCCTTTTGTAGATATAAAGGACCAAGATGAAGAGTTATCCCTCATTACCAGTCTTGTAAATATTAAATAGTGCATTGTACTGTGATTTTGATATGAAATGTAAGATGCAGTTTAAATACGAGTATGTAGCACTGTTAGACTTTTTTATAGTTTATTTGATGTATTAATTGATTTACACCACTAGGTGGCGAGAGTAGTATAGAATTGTAACAGGTACAAGATTAAAATGTGATTGTACACACCTGTGGTGTGGGGTATTTAAGGATGTTGTATACAGCATGAGGGTCATATGATTAAGGGCTACTGAGCCCGAAACGTCATGTTTTTACCTCCAGGTACTAATAAAATTTGAAAGATAAACTATTGTGGTGCTGCTGGACTTTCTTTGGTTACACCAGATATGAGTTGCATTGGGGTGACACTGTGCCCTGGCAGGCAGGCAGGCACTGAAACGCACACGTGTGAAGGAAACTGACTGCTATTATTTAACACAGTCAAAAAAGTGTTGTTTTTTTTAAATTTACACTACTGTTAAACCAGATATGAGTTGCACTGGGGTGATACTGTGCCCTGGCAGGCACTGAAACGCACACGTGTTAAGGAAACTGACTGCTATTATTTAACACAGTCAAAAAAGTGTTGTTTTTTTTTAAATGTACACTACTGTTACACCAGATATGAGTTGCACTGGGGTGACACTGTGCCCTGGCAGGCACTGAAACGCACACTTGTTAAGGAAACTGACTGCTATTATTTAATACAGTCAAAAAAGTGTTGTTTTATTTTTAAATGTACACTACTGTTAAACCAGATATGAGTTGCACTGGGGTGACACTGTGACCTGGCAGGCACTGAAACGCACACGTGTGAAGGAAACTGACTTCTATTATTTAACACAGTCAAAAAACTGTTTTTTTTTTTTAAATGTACACTTCTGTTACACCAGATATGAGTTGCACTGGGGTGACACTGTGCCCTGGCAGGCAGGCACTGAAACGCACACGTGTGAAGGAAACTGACTGCTATTATTTAACACAGTCAAAAAACTGTTGTTTTTTTTAAATGTACACTACTGTTACACCAGATATGAGTTGCACTGTGGTGACACTGTGCCCTGGCAGACAGGCACTGAAACGCACACGTGTGAAGGAAACTGACTTTTATTATTTAACAAAGTCAAAAAAGTGTTGTTTTTTTTTTTTTAAATGTACACTACTGTTACACCAGATATGAGTTGCACTGGGGTGACACTGTGCCCTGGCAGGCACTGAAACGCACACGTGTGAAGGAAACTGACTGCTATTATTTAACACAGTCAAAAAAGTGTTTTTTTTTTTTAAAATGTACACTACTGTTACACCAGATATGAGTTGCACTGGGGTGACACTGTGACCTGGCAGGCACTGAAACGCACACGTGTGAAGGAAACTGACTTCTATTATTTAACACAGTCAAAAAAGTGTTTTTTTTTTTATATGTACACTACTGTTACACCAGATATGAGTTGCACTGGGGTGACACTGTGCCCTGGCAGGCACTGAAACGCACACGTGTGAAGGAAACTGACTGCTATTATTTAACACAGTCAAAAAACTGTTGTTTTTTTTAAATGTACACTACTGTTACACCAGATATGAAGTCTCAAACGGCTCAAGCACCAGTGGTATAAATTAGGTGTGCAAAGCTGGAGGAGCCACTGCTCAAAGACTCCCAAACATCAGAATCAAAGAAAGTCCAGCAGCACCACAATAGTTTATCTTTCAAATTTTATTAGTACCTGGAGGTAAAAACATGACGTTTCGGGCTCAGTAGCCCTTAATCATATGACCCTCATGCTGTATACAACATCCTTAAATACCCCACACCACAGGTGTGTACAATCACATTTTAATCTTGTACCTGTTACAATTCTATACTACTCTCGCCACCTAGTGGTGTAAATCAATTAATACATCAAATAAACTCTATAAAAAAGTCTAACAGTGTTACATACTCGTATTTAAACTGCATCTTACATTTCATATCAAAATCACAGGACAATACACTATTTAATATTTACAAGACTGGTAATGAGGGATAACTCTTCATCTTGATCCTTTATATCTAGAAAAAGGAAATATTGTAGAATCTGCAAAATCACAAAAAGATATTAAAATCAATTTCACGGTTCATTCCCTTTGGGTACAGACAATCTAGCCTATAAATCCACATAGATTCTCTCTTTTTTAAGATCAGTTCTCTGTTCCCACCTCTCCGTGGGACAGGGACATGATCTATCATTTGGAATTTCAATTGTGCAATTGAATGGCCAAAGGTCAGAAAATGATTGGAGACAGGGGCATTAAAATCTTTACACCTAATGTTGGACTTATGCTGTATGATTCTGTCCCTCACCCTTTGGGTGGTCTCTCCAATATAAATCCACCCACATGGGCATTTAATTAAATAGATTGCATAATCTGTATTGCAGGTATAGAAGCCATTAATTTTAAATACTTTACCAGTTAGAGGATGTGTAAAGTTACGGCCCTTAGCCATGTAATTACAATTACCACACCCTAGGCAGGGATAACAACCCAAATTCTTTCCAGAGATAAAACTTTGTTTCAATTTCTTACTCCCTACAAGTAAGAAATTGAAACAAAGTTTTATCTCTGGAAAGAATTTGGGTTGTTATCCCTGCCTAGGGTGTGGTAATTGTAATTACATGGCTAAGGGCCGTAACTTTACACATCCTCTAACTGGTAAAGTATTTAAAATTAATGGCTTCTATACCTGCAATACAGATTATGCAATCTATTTAATTAAATGCCCATGTGGGTGGATTTATATTGGAGAGACCACCCAAAGGGTGAGGGACAGAATCATACAGCATAAGTCCAACATTAGGTGTAAAGATTTTAATGCCCCTGTGTCCAATCATTTTCTGACCTTTGGCCATTCAATTGCACAATTGAAATTCCAAATTATAGATCATGTCCCTGTCCCACGGAGAGGTGGGAACAGAGAGCTGATCTTAAAAAAGAGAGAATCTATGTGGATTTATAGGCTAGATTGTCTGTACCCAAAGGGAATGAACCGTGAAATTGATTTTAATATCTTTTTGTGATTATGCAGATTCTACAATATTTCCTTTTGTAGATATAAAGGACCAAGATGAAGAGTTATCCCTCATTACCAGTCTTGTAAATATTAAATAGTGCATTGTACTGTGATTTTGATATGAAATGTAAGATGCAGTTTAAATACGAGTATGTAGCACTGTTAGACTTTTTTATAGTTTATTTGATGTATTAATTGATTTACACCACTAGGTGGCGAGAGTAGTATAGAATTGTAACAGGTACAAGATTAAAATGTGATTGTACACACCTGTGGTGTGGGGTATTTAAGGATGTTGTATACAGCATGAGGGTCATATGATTAAGGGCTACTGAGCCCGAAACGTCATGTTTTTACCTCCAGGTACTAATAAAATTTGAAAGATAAACTATTGTGGTGGTGCTGGACTTTCTTTGGTTACACCAGATATGAGTTGCATTGGGGTGACACTGTGCCCTGGCAGGCAGGCAGGCACTGAAACGCACACGTGTGAAGGAAACTGACTGCTATTATTTAACACAGTCAAAAAAGTGTTGTTTTTTTTAAATTTACACTACTGTTAAACCAGATATGAGTTGCACTGGGGTGATACTGTGCCCTGGCAGGCACTGAAACGCACACGTGTTAAGGAAACTGACTGCTATTATTTAACACAGTCAAAAAAGTGTTGTTTTTTTTTAAATGTACACTACTGTTACACCAGATATGAGTTGCACTGGGGTGAGGCAGGCACTGAAACGCACACGTGTGAAGGAAACTGACTGCTATTATTTAACACAGTCAAAAAAGTGTGTTTTTTGTAAATGTACACTACTGTTAAACCAGATATGAGTTGCACTTGGGTGACACTGTGCCCTGGCAGGCACTGAAACGCACACGTGTTAAGGAAACTGACTGCTATTATTTAACACAGTCAAAAAAGTATTGTTTTTTTTAAATGTACACTACTGTTACACCAGATATGAGTTGCACTGGGGTGACACTGTGACCTGGCAGGCACTGAAACGCACACGTGTGAAGGAAACTGACTTCTATTATTTAACACAGTCAAAAAAGTGTTGTTTTTTTTAAATGTACACTACTGTTACAACAGATATGAGTGATGGCACTGGTGTGACACTGTGCCCTGGCAGGCAGGCACTGAAACGCACACGTGTGAAGGAAACTGACTGCTATTATTTCACAGTCAAAAAAGTGTTGTTTTTTTAAATGTACACTACTGTTACAACAGATATGAGTGATGGCACTGGTGTGACACTGTGCCCTGGCAGGCAGGCACTGAAAGGCACACGTGTGAAGGAAACTGACTGCTATTATTTCACAGTCAAAAAGTGTTGTTTTTTTTAAATGTACACTACTGTTACACCAGATATGAGTTGCACTGGTGTGACACTGTGCCCTGGCAGGCAGGCACTGAAACGCACACGTGTGAAGGAAACTGACTGCTATTATTTAACACAGTCAAAGAAGTGTTGTTTTTTTTAAATGTACACTACTGTTACACCAGATATGAGTTGCACTGGGGTGACACTGTGCCCTGGCAGGCACTGAAACGCACACGTGTGAAGGAAACTGACTGCTATTATTTAACACATTCAAAGAAGTGTTGTTTTTTTTAAATGTACACTACTGTTACACCAGATATGAGTTGCACTGGGGTGACACTGTGCCCTGGCAGGCACTGAAACGCACACGTGTGAAGGAAACTGACTGCTATTATTTAACACAGTCAAAAAAGTATTGTTTTTTTTAAATGTACACTACTGTTACACCAGATATGAGTTGCACTGGTGTGACACTGTGCCCTGGCAGGCAGGCACTGAAACGCACACGTATGAAGGAAACTGACTGCTATTATTTCACAGTCAAAAAAGTGTTGTTGTTTTTTTTAAATGTACACTACTGTTACACCAGATATGAGTTGCACTGGGGTGACACTGTGCCCTGGCAGGCACTGAAACGCACACGTGTGAAGGAAACTGACTGCTATTATTTAACACAGTCAAAAAACTGTTTTTTTTTTTTTAAATGTACACTTCTGTTACACCAGATATGAGTTGCACTGGGGTGATACTGTGCCCTGGCAGGCAGGCACTGAAACGCACACGTGTGAAGGAAACTGACTGCTATTATTTCACAGTCAAAAAAGTGTTGTTTTTTTAAATGTACACTACTGTTACAACAGATATGAGTGATGGCACTGGTGTGACACTGTGCCCTGGCAGGCAGGCAGGCACTGAAACGCACACGTGTGAAGGAAACTGACTGCTATTATTTCACAGTCAAAAAGTGTTGTTTTTTTTAAATGTACACTACTGTTACACCAGATATGAGTTGCACTGGTGTGACACTGTGCCCTGGCAGGCAGGCACTGAAACGCACACGTGTGAAGGAAACTGACTGCTATTATTTAACACAGTCAAAGAAGTGTTGTTTTTTTTTAAATGTACACTACTGTTACACCAGATATGAGTTGCACTGGGGTGACACTGTGCCCTGGCAGGCACTGAAACGCACACGTGTGAAGGAAACTGACTGCTATTATTTAACACATTCAAAGAAGTGTTGTTTTTTTTAAATGTACACTACTGTTACACCAGATATGAGTTGCACTGGGGTGACACTGTGCCCTGGCAGGCACTGAAACGCACACGTGTGAAGGAAACTGACTGCTATTATTTAACACAGTCAAAAAAGTATTGTTTTTTTTAAATGTACACTACTGTTACACCAGATATGAGTTGCACTGGTGTGACACTGTGCCCTGGCAGGCAGGCACTGAAACGCACACGTATGAAGGAAACTGACTGCTATTATTTCACAGTCAAAAAAGTGTTGTTGTTTTTTAAATGTACACTACTGTTACACCAGATATGAGTTGCACTGGTGTGACACTGTGCCCTGGCAGGCACTGAAACGCACACGGGTGAAGGAAACTGACTGCTATTATTTCACAGTCAAAAAAGTATTGTTTTTTTTAAATGTACACTACTGTTACACCAGATATGAGTTGCACTGGTGTGACACTGTGCCCTGGCAGGCAGGCACTGAAACGCACACGTATGAAGGAAACTGACTGCTATTATTTCACAGTCAAAAAAGTGTTGTTGTTTTTTAAATGTACACTACTGTTACACCAGATATGAGTTGCACTGGTGTGACACTGTGCCCTGGCAGGCACTGAAACGCACACGGGTGAAGGAAACTGACTGCTATTATTTCACAGTCAAAAAAGTGTTTTTTTTTTAAATGTACACTACTGTTACACCAGATATGAGTTGCACTGGGGTAACACTGTGCCCTGGCAGGCACTGAAACGCACACGTGTGAAGGAAACTGACTGCTATTATTTCACAGTCAAAAAAGTGTTTTGTTTTTTTTAAATGTACACTATTGTTACACCAGATATGAGTTGCACTGGTGTGACACTGTGCCCTGGCAGGCACTGAAACGCACACATATGAAGGAAACTGACTGCTATTATTTCACAGTAAAAAAGTGGGTTTTTTTTAAATGTACACTACTGTTACACCAGATATGAGTTGCACTGGTGTGACACTGTGCCCTGGCGGGCAGGCCCTGAAACGCACACGTGTGAAGGAAACTGACTGCTATTATTTCACAGTCAAAAAAGTGTTTTTTTTTTAAATGTACACTACTGTTACACCAGATATGAGTTGCACTGGGGTGACACTGTGCCCTGGCAGGCACTGAAACGCACACGTGTGAAGGAAACTGACTGCTATTATTTAACACAGTCAAAAAAGTGTTGTTTTTTTTAAATGTACACTACTGTTACACCAGATATGAGTTGCACTGGGGTGACACTGTGCCCTGGCAGGCAGGCACTGAAACGCACACGTGTGAAGGAAACTGGCTGCTATTATTTAACAGTGTCAAAAAAGTGTTGTTTTTTTTAAATGTACACTACTGTTACAACAGATATGAGTGATGGCACTGGTGTGACACTGTGCCCTGGCAGGCAGGCACTGAAACGCACACGTGTGAAGGAAACTGACTTCTATTATTTAACACAGTCAAAAAAGTGTTGTTTTTTTTAAATGTACACTACTGTTACAACAGATATGAGTGATGGCACTGGTGTGACACTGTGCCCTGGCAGGCAGGCACTGAAACGCACACGTGTGAAGGAAACTGACTGCTATTATTTCACAGTCAAAAAAGTGTTGTTTTTTTAAATGTACACTACTGTTACAACAGATATGAGTGATGGCACTGGTGTGACACTGTGCCCTGGCAGGCAGGCACTGAAAGGCACACGTGTGAAGGAAACTGACTGCTATTATTTAACACAGTCAAAGAAGTGTTGTTTTTTTTTAAATGTACACTACTGTTACACCAGATATGAGTTGCACTGGGGTGACACTGTGCCCTGGCAGGCACTGAAACGCACACGTGTGAAGGAAACTGACTGCTATTATTTAACACATTCAAAGAAGTGTTGTTTTTTTTAAATGTACACTACTGTTACACCAGATATGAGTTGCACTGGGGTGACACTGTGCCCTGGCAGGCACTGAAACGCACACGTGTGAAGGAAACTGACTGCTATTATTTAACACAGTCAAAAAAGTATTGTTTTTTTTAAATGTACACTACTGTTACACCAGATATGAGTTGCACTGGTGTGACACTGTGCCCTGGCAGGCACTGAAACGCACACATATGAAGGAAACTGACTGCTATTATTTCACAGTCAAAAAAGTGGGTTTTTTTTAAATGTACACTACTGTTACACCAGATATGAGTTGCACTGGGGTGACACTGTGCCCTGGCAGGCACTGAAACGCACACGTGTGAAGGAAACTGACTGCTATTATTTAACACAGTCAAAAAAGTGTTGTTTTTTTTAAATGTACACTACTGTTACACCAGATATGAATTGCACTGGGGTGACACTGTGCCCTGGCAGGCAGGCACTGAAACGCACACGTGTGAAGGAAACTGGCTGCTATTATTTAACAGTGTCAAAAAAGTGTTGTTTTTTTTAAATGTACACTACTGTTACAACAGATATGAGTGATGGCACTGGTGTGACACTGTGCCCTGGCAGGCAGGCACTGAAACGCACACGTGTGAAGGAAACTGACTTCTATTATTTAACACAGTCAAAAAAGTGTTGTTTTTTTTAAATGTACACTACTGTTACACCAGATATGAGTTGCACTGGGGTGACACTGTGCCCTGGCAGGCAGGCACTGAAACGCACACGTGTGAAGGAAACTGGCTGCTATTATTTAACAGTGTCAAAAAAGTGTTGTTTTTTTTAAATGTACACTACTGTTAAACCAGATATGAGTTGCACTGGGGTGACACTGTGCCCTGGCAGGCACTGAAACGCACACGTGTTAAGGAAACTGACTGCTATTATTTAACACAGTCAAAAAAGTGTTGTTTTATTTTTAAATGTACACTACTGTTAAACCAGATATGAGTTGCACTGGGGTGACACTGTGACCTGGCAGGCACTGAAACGCACACGTGTGAAGGAAACTGACTTCTATTATTTAACACAGTCAAAAAACTGTTTTTTTTTTTTAAATGTACACTTCTGTTACACCAGATATGAGTTGCACTGGGGTGACACTGTGCCCTGGCAGGCAGGCACTGAAACGCACACGTGTGAAGGAAACTGACTGCTATTATTTAACACAGTCAAAAAACTGTTGTTTTTTTTAAATGTACACTACTGTTACACCAGATATGAGTTGCACTGTGGTGACACTGTGCCCTGGCAGACAGGCACTGAAACGCACACGTGTGAAGGAAACTGACTTTTATTATTTAACAAAGTCAAAAAAGTGTTGTTTTTTTTTTTTTTAAATGTACACTACTGTTACACCAGATATGAGTTGCACTGGGGTGACACTGTGCCCTGGCAGGCACTGAAACGCACACGTGTGAAGGAAACTGACTGCTATTATTTAACACAGTCAAAAAAGTGTTGTTTTTTTTTTTAAATGTACACTACTGTTACACCAGATATGAGTTGCACTGGGGTGACACTGTGACCTGGCAGGCACTGAAACGCACACGTGTGAAGGAAACTGACTTCTATTATTTAACACAGTCAAAAAAGTGTTGTTTTTTTTAAATGTACACTACTGTTACACCAGATATGAGTTGCACTGGGGTGACACTGTGCCCTGGCAGGCACTGAAACGCACACGTGTGAAGGAAACTGACTGCTATTATTTAACACAGTCAAAAAACTGTTGTTTTTTTTAAATGTACACTACTGTTACACCAGATATGAAGTCTCAAACGGCTCAAGCACCAGTGGTATAAATTAGGTGTGCAAAGCTGGAGGAGCCACTGCTCAAAGACTCCCAAACATCAGAATCAAAGAAAGTCCAGCAGCACCACAATAGTTTATCTTTCAAATTTTATTAGTACCTGGAGGTAAAAACATGACGTTTCGGGCTCAGTAGCCCTTAATCATATGACCCTCATGCTGTATACAACATCCTTAAATACCCCACACCACAGGTGTGTACAATCACATTTTAATCTTGTACCTGTTACAATTCTATACTACTCTCGCCACCTAGTGGTGTAAATCAATTAATACATCAAATAAACTCTATAAAAAAGTCTAACAGTGTTACATACTCGTATTTAAACTGCATCTTACATTTCATATCAAAATCACAGGACAATACACTATTTAATATTTACAAGACTGGTAATGAGGGATAACTCTTCATCTTGATCCTTTATATCTAGAAAAAGGAAATATTGTAGAATCTGCAAAATCACAAAAAGATATTAAAATCAATTTCACGGTTCATTCCCTTTGGGTACAGACAATCTAGCCTATAAATCCACATAGATTCTCTCTTTTTTAAGATCAGCTCTCTGTTCCCACCTCTCCGTGGGACAGGGACATGATCTATAATTTGGAATTTCAATTGTGCAATTGAATGGCCAAAGGTCAGAAAATGATTGGACACAGGGGCATTAAAATCTTTACACCTAATGTTGGACTTATGCTGTATGATTCTGTCCCTCACCCTTTGGGTGGTCTCTCCAATATAAATCCGCCCACATGGGCATTTAATTAAATAGATTGCATAATCTGTATTGCAGGTATAGAAGCCATTAATTTTAAATACTTTACCAGTTAGAGGATGTGTAAAGTTACGGCCCTTAGCCATGTTATTACAATTACCACACCCTAGGCAGGGATAACAACCCAAATTCTTTCCAGAGATAAAACTTTGTTTCAATTTCTTACTTGTAGGGAGTAAGAAATTGAAACAAAGTTTTATCTCTGGAAAGAATTTGGGTTGTTATCCCTGCCTAGGGTGTGGTAATTGTAATTACATGGCTAAGGGCCGTAACTTGACCTTTGGCCATTCAATTGCACAATTGAAATTCCAAATTATAGATCATGTCCCTGTCCCACGGAGAGGTGGGAACAGAGAGCTGATCTTAAAAAAGAGAGAATCTATGTGGATTTATAGGCTAGATTGTCTGTACCCAAAGGGAATGAACCGTGAAATTGATTTTAATATCTTTTTGTGATTATGCAGATTCTACAATATTTCCTTTTGTAGATATAAAGGACCAAGATAAAGAGTTATCCCTCATTACCAGTCTTGTAAATATTAAATAGTGCATTGTACTGTGATTTTGATATGAAATGTAAGATGCAGTTTAAATACGAGTATGTAGCACTGTTAGACTTTTTTATAGAGTTTATTTGATGTATTAATTGATTTACACCACTAGGTGGCGAGAGTAGTATAGAATTGTAACAGGTACAAGATTAAAATGTGATTGTACACACCTGTGGTGTGGGGTATTTAAGGATGTTGTATACAGCATGAGGGTCATATGATTAAGGGCTACTGAGCCCGAAACGTCATGTTTTTACCTCCAGGTACTAATAAAATTTGAAAGATAAACTATTGTGGTGGTGCTGGACTTTCTTTGGTTACACCAGATATGAGTTGCATTGGGGTGACACTGTGCCCTGGCAGGCAGGCAGGCAGGCACTGAAACGCACACGTGTGAAGGAAACTGACTGCTATTATTTAACACAGTCAAAAAAGTGTTGTTTTTTTTAAATTTACACTACTGTTAAACCAGATATGAGTTGCACTGGGGTGATACTGTGCCCTGGCAGGCACTGAAACGCACACGTGTTAAGGAAACTGACTGCTATTATTTAACACAGTCAAAAAAGTGTTGTTTTTTTTTAAATGTACACTACTGTTACACCAGATATGAGTTGCACTGGGGTGACACTGTGCCCTGGCAGGCACTGAAACCCACACGTGTGAAGGAAACTGACTGCTATTATTTAACACAGTCAAAAAAGTGTTGGTTTTTTTAAATGTACACTACTGTTACACCAGATATGAGTTGCACTGGGGTGACACTGTGCCCAGGCAGGCACTGAAACGCACACGTGTGAAGGAAACTGACTTCTATTATTTAACACAGTCAAAAAAGTATTGTTTTTTTTAAATGTACACTACTGTTACACCAGATATGAGTTGCACTGGGGTGACACTGTGCCCTGGCAGGCACTGAAATGCACACGTGTGAAGGAAACTGACTGCTATTATTTAACACAGTCAAAAAACTGTTGTTTTTTTTAAATGTACACTACTGTTACACCAGGTATGAGTTGCACTGGGGTGACACTGTGCCCTGGCAGGCAGGCACTGAACGCACACGTGTGAAGGAAACTGACTGCTATTATTTAACACAGTCAAAAAACTGTTTTGTTTTTTTAAATGTACACTACTGTTACACCAGATATGAGTGGTGGCACTGGGCAAGTGGGCACAGTATACGCTGTGAGCCTGACACACACGCTGGCAGGCAGGCAAATGCAATTAGATTACACAGGAAAAAAAAAAAAAAAAAAGCAGACTGATGTTCTAGCCCTAAAAAGGGCTTTTTGGGGTGCTGTCCTTACAGCAGAGATCAGATGAGCCCTTCAGGACTGTAGTGGACACTGAATACACTAGCCTAGCTATCGATTTCCCTATTAAATCAGCAGTCCTCTCACTAAGAATGCAGCTTCCGAATGAATCTAAAATGGATGCTTTCCAGGAGGTAGGAGGGTCTGGGAGGGAGGGTCTGCTGCTGATTGGCTGGAATGTGTCTGCTGACTGTGAGGTACAGGGTCAAAGTTTGACTCAATGATGACGAAAAGGGGGCGGATCGAACATCGCATATGTTCGCCTGCCGTGGGGAACGCGAACAAGCTATGTTCGCCGGGAACTATTCGCCAGCGGACTTTTCGCGACATCACTACTTACCTGTACAATAAAAATAAAACCTAAGAGAGATGCAATGTAACTATTAGTTATATTGTAGCTAGCTTAGGGTTTATTTTATAGGTAAGTATTTAGTTTTGAATAGGAATTATTTAGTTAATGATAGTAATTTTTATTTAGATTTATTTTAATGATATTAAAGTTAGGGGTGTTAGGGTTAGATTTAGGATTAGATTTAGGGGTTAATAACTTTAGCATAGTGGCGGCGGTGACGTTGGGGGCAGCAGATTAGGGGTTAATAATATTTAACTAGTGTTTGCTATGCAGGAGTATGGCGGTTTAGGGGTTAATATATTTCTTATAGTGGCGGCGATGTCCGGAGCGGCAGATTAGGGGTTAATAATTTTATTTTAGTATTTGCGATGTGGGAGGGCCTCGGTTTAGGGGTTAATAGATAGTTTATGGGTGTTAGTGTACTTTGTAACACTTTAGTTAGGAGTTTTATGTTACAGCTTTGTAGAGTAAAACTCATAACTACTGACTTTCAGTTTACGGTACGGATCTTGTAGTTATGGGCTGTACCGCTCAGTTTTTGGCCGGACAGGCAAACTCGTAATACCGACGCTATGGAAGTCCGATAAAAATCGTCGCCCGCAAAAGCTGGCAACGCCAATATTTGCTCTGGTTTGGTATCATATATACGGCGTAACCTAGAAGTTATGCACGTATATTTCTGCCGTCGCCCGTAGTTTTTTGGCCCATAGGCAGGTATACCAAACCAGCGCAGTTTGGTATCCAATATACAGCGTAAGGACTTACGTGGCGAAAATGGAGAAATCTTACTCCATTTTCACCTCGCCACAAAAAGCAGCCGTAAGAAGCCTTACGCTGACTATTGGAGCCCCGTAACTCCCTAAACTAGCTGCTAAATAAACCTAACACCTAATGCATGCGCAATGTCTATCTACCTGTCAACCGCAATCTGCTAAATAAAACCTAACACCTAACGCATGCGCAATGTCTATCTCCCTGTCAACCGCGATCCCCCGCCGCAATCCCTAATAAAGTATTTAACCCCTAAACCTCCGCCATCTACATAAACTAACCCCCTACTGTGAGCCACTAAAACCGCCACCATCTAACTGATCTATCCCCTAATGTGAACCCCTAAAACCGCCGCCATCTACCTGATCTATCCCCTAATGTGAACCCCTTACACCGCCACCATCTACCTTATCTATCCCCTAATCTGACCCCTTACACCGTCGCCACCTATATAAAAATTATTAACCCCATAATCTAATCCCCCTATAGCGCCGCCAGCTATATTAATATTATTAACCCCTAATCTAATCCCCCTAAAATAATTATCTCTATTACCAGCCCTTAAAAGGGCCTTTTGCGGGGCTTTGCCCCAAAGTAAACAGCTCTTTTGCCCTATAACCTGCCCTCCCTACACCGCCGCCACCTATATTAATAGTATTAACCCCTAATGTAAGCCCCTTACACCGCCGCCATCTATATTAAAATTATTAACCCCTAATTTAATCTACCTACCCCGCCGCCAGCTATATTATCTATATTAACCCTAAGTATATTATAGTTAATATAGTTATTACATTATATATATTAACTATATTAACCCTAATTATATTAGGGTTAATATAGTTAATATAGTTACTATAGTATTTATATTAACTATATTAACTCTATCTAACCCTAACACCCCTAACTAAATTCTTATTAAATAAATCTAATTCATATTATAAACTAAAATATTCCTATTTAAATCTAAATACTTACCTATAAAATAAACCCTAAGATAGCTACAATATAATTAATAATTACATTGTAGCTATGTTAGGGTTTATATTTATTTTACAGGTAAATTGTTAATTATTTTAACTAGGTATAATAGCTATTAAATAGTTATGAACTATTTAATAGCTACCTAGTTAAAATAATTACCCAATAACTGTAAAATAAATCCTAACCTAAGTTACAAATACACCTACACTATCAATAAATTAAATAAACTACAAATATCTATCTAAAAATACAATTAAATAAACTAAACTAAATTACAAAAAAAACAAAACACTAAATTACAAAAAATAAAAAAAAGATTACAAGATGTTTAAGCTAATTACACCTATTCTAAGCCCCCTAATAAAATAATAAAGCCCCCCAAAATAAAAAAATGTCCCTACCCTATTCTAAATTAAAAAAAAGCTCTTTTACCTTACCAGCCCTTAAAAACCCACCACCCACATACCCCTAATCTAACCCAAACCCCCTTAAATAAACCTAACATTACCCCCCTGAAGATCTCCCTACCTTATCTTCACCACGCCGGGCCGAACTCCTCATCCGATCCGGGTGATGTCTATCCAAGCGGCAAAGAAGAAGTCTTCATCCCGGCAATGTTTTTATCCAAGCGGCAGCAAAGTCTTCTTCCATCCGACAGCATCTTCCATCAAGCGGCATCTTCAATCTTCTTTCTTCGCTCTACCAACGCGGAGCATCCATCCCGGCCGACGACTGAACGATGAATGAGGTACCTTTAAATGACGTCATCCAAGATAGCGCCCGTCGAATTGCGATTGGCTGATAGGATTCAGATTCAAGTTCAATCCGATTGGCTGAATCAATCAGCCAATCAGATTGAGCTCGCATTCTATTGGCTGATCGGAACAGCCAATAGAATGCGAGCTCAATCTGATTGGCTGATTCAATCAGCCAATTAGATTTTTCTACCTTAATTCCGATTGGCTGATAGAATCCTATCAGCCAATCGGAATTCGACGGACGCCATCTTGGATGACGTCATTTAAAGGTACCTCATTCGTCGTTCAGTCGTTGGCCGGGATGGATGCCCCGAGTCGGTGGAGCGAAGACAGAAGATTGAAGATGCCACTTAATGGAAGATGCTGCCGGATGGAAGAAGACTTTGCTGTCGCTTGGATAAAAACATCGCCGGGATGAAGACTTCTTCTTTGCCGCTTGGATAGACATCACCCGGATCGGATGAGGAGTTCGGCCCGGCGTTGTGAAGATAAGGTAGGGAGATCTTCAGGGGGGTAGTGTTAGGTTTATTTAAGGGGGGGGTTGGGTTAGATTAGGGGTATGTGGGTGGTGGGTTGTAATGTTGGGGGGTTGTATTGTGTTTTTTTTTCAGGCAAAAGAGCAGTTTTCTTTGGGGCATGCCCCGCAAAAAGCCCTTTTAAGGGCTGGTAAGGTAAAAGAGCTTTGAACTTTTTTTTAATTTAGAATAGGGTAGGGAATTTTTTTTATTTTGGGGGGCTTTATTATTTTATTAGGGGGCTTAGAATAGGTGTAATTAGCTTAAAAATCTTGTAATCTTTTTTTTATTTTTTGTGATTTAGTGGTTTTTTTTTGTAATTTAGTTTAGTTTATTTAATTGTATTTTTAGATAGATATTTGTAGTTTATTTAATTTATTGATAGTGTAGGTGTATTTGTAACTTAGGTTAGGATTTATTTTACAGGTAATTGGGTAATTATTTTAACTAGGTAGCTATTAAATAGTTAATAACTATTTAATAGCTATTATACCTAGTTAAAATAATTAACAATTTACCTGTAAAATAAATATAAACCCTAACATAGCTACAATGTAATTATTAATTATAATGTAGCTATCTTAGGGTTTATTTTATAGGTAAGTATTTAGATTTAAATAGGAATATTTTAATTAATAATATTAATATTAGATTTATCTTAATAAGAGTTTAGTTAGCGATGTTAGTTAGATAGGGTTATTATACTTAATATACAGGGAGTGCAGAATTATTAGGCAAGTTGTATTTTTGAGGATTAATTTTATTATTGAACAACAACTATGTTCTCAATGAACCCAAAAAACTCATTAATATCAAAGCTGAATAGTTTTGGAAGTAGTTTTTAGTTTGTTTTTAGTTATAGCTATTTTAGGGGGATATCTGTGTGTGCAGGTGACTATTACTGTGCATAATTATTAGGCAACTTAACAAAAAACAAATATATACCCATTTCAATTATTTATTTTTACCAGTGAAACCAATATAACATCTCAACATTCACAAATATACATTTCTGACATTCAAAAGCAAAACAAAAACAAATCAGTGACCAATATAGCCACCTTTCTTTGCAAGGACACTCAAAATCCTGCCATCCATGGATTCTGTCAGTGTTTTGATCTGTTCACCATCAACATTGCGTGCAGCAGCAACCACAGCCTCCCAGACACTGTTCAGAGAGGTGTACTGTTTTCCCTCCTTGTAAATCTCACATTTGATGATGGACCACAGGTTCTCAATGGGGTTCAGATCAGGTGAACAAGGAGGCCATGTCATTAGATTTTCTTCTTTTATACCCTTTCTTGCCAGCCACGCTGTGGAGTACTTGGACGTGTGTGATGGAGCATTGTCCTGCATGAAAATCATGTTTTTCTTGAAGGATGCAGACTTCTTCCTGTACCACTGCTTGAAGAAGGTGTCTTCCAGAAACTGGCAGTAGGACTGGGAGTTGAGCTTGACTCCATCCTCAACCCGAAAAGGCCCCACAAGCTCATCTTTGATGATACCAGCCCAAACCAGTACTCCACTTCCACCTTGCTGGTGTCTGAGTCGGACTGGAGCTCTCTGACCTTTACCAATCCAGCCACGGGCCCATCCATCTGGCCCATCAAGACTCACTCTCATTTCATCAGTCCATAAAACCTTAGAAAAATCAGTCTTGAGATATTTCTTGGCCCAGTCTTGACGTTTCAGCTTGTGTGTCTTGTTCAGTGGTGGTCGTCTTTCAGCCTTTCTTACCTTGGCCATGTCTCTGAGTATTGCACACCTTGTGCTTTTGGGCACACCAGTGATGTTGAGGCTCTGAAATATGGCCAAACTGGTGGCAAGTGGCATCTTGGCAGCTGCACGCTTGACTTTTCTCAGTTCATGGGCAGTTATTTTGCGCCTTGGTTTTTCCACACGCTTCTTGCGACCCTGTTGACTATTTTGAATGAAACGCTTGATTGTTCGATGATCACGCTTCAGAAGCTTTGCAATTTTAAGAGTGCTGCATCCCTCTGCAAGATATTGCACTATTTTTGACATTTCTGAGCCTGTCAAGTCCTTCTTTTGACCCATTTTGCCAAAGGAAAGGAAGTTGCCTAATAATTATGCAAACCTGATATAGGGTGTTGATGTCATTAGACCACACCCCTTCTCATTACAGAGATGCACATCACCTAATATGCTTAATTGGTAGTAGGCTTTCGAGCCTATACAGCTTGGAGTAAGACAACATGCATAAAGAGGATGATGTGGTCAAAATACTAATTTGCCTAATAATTCTGCACTCCCTGTATATATAATATAATAACGATATTAACTATATTAACCCTAATATAATTAGGGTTAATATATATAATATAATAACTATATGAACTATATTAACCCTAATATAATTAGGGTTAATATAGTTAATATAGCTGGCGGCGGTGTAGGGGGATTAGATTAGGGGTTAATACATTTATTATAGGTGGCCGCGGTGTAGGGGGATGTAGATTGTAGGCAAAAGAGCAGTTTACTTTGTGACAAAGCCCCGCCAAAAGCCCTTTTAAGGGCTGGTAAAAGAGCTGAATTCTTTGGGGCATGCCCCGCAAAAAGCCCTTTTAAGGGCTGGCAAAAGAGCTGTTACTTTGGGGCAATGCCACGCAAAAAGCCCTTTTCAGGGCTATTTGTAGGGTTAGACTTAGGTTTAGTGGTAGGGATAGTTTAGTATTTTTGGGGTTAAATAATTTAATATAGATGGCGGCGGGGTAGGGGGATTAAATTAGGGGTTAATAATTTTAAAATAGATGTCGGCGGGGTAGAGGCTCACTTTAGGGGGTAGGTAAGGTAGATGTCGGCGGGGTAGGGGCTCACTTTAGGGGGTTATAGATTTAATATAGCTGGTGGCGGGGTCCGGGAGCGGCGGTTTAGGGGTTAATACATATTTTATTGTTAGGATAGTTAGGGGGGATAGCGGATAGAGGGTTAGACGTGTCGGGCTATGTTAGGGAGGCGTGTTATACGTGTCGGGCTATGTTAGGGAGGCGTGTTAGACAGTGCGGGTGATTTCATACTTTAGTCAGGTTTTGTAGGCGCCGGCAGTTTCTAACGTGGCGTAAGTCACTGGCGGCGCCAGAAATGGACATCGCTGGTTTATCCGACTTACGGCACGTTAGCAACTGACGGCGCCGTATATTGGATAGCTCGAGATGTGAGCTGAATCTGCGGGCGACGCGGGTTCCCTCGCTTGCGCCGCAAACTACGCCGTTTATCGGATCACGCCCCAGGTTTTCACCATATGGATTATTGTTCCACACAATGAGGCTGAATTATTAAATGTCTGTCGGACCTGATCCGACAGACATCGCTGAATGAGGAGAGCAATACACCCTCCGTATTCAGCATTGCACCAGTAGTTCAGAAGAGCTGCTGGTGCAACGCCGCCCCCTGCAGATTCATGGCCAATCGCCCGCCAGCAGGGAGGTGTCAATCAACCCAATCGGGCTGAATTGTGGCGATTCCTGTCTGCCTCATCAGAGCAGACGGATAGGGTTATGGAGTTTTCTTGTTTTTTCGTGTTTCTGGCGAGTCTGAAGACTTGCCCAAAAAACACGGGCCCTCAAGCTCCGCACGGAGCTTGATAAATGGGCCTCATAGTCTGATTCAAAATAACATAAAAATCTTAGCATAGCTAGGTGCAAACCTGGTGCCCATGGCGGTACCACAGACTTGTAAATTATAATCTCCAATAAAAAATTATGATTGAGAATAAAAGAAATATCCTCCAATAAAACAAGGGCCACATTATCCTCAAAATTTTAATCCTGTGTCAATTTCCATTTGACCGCTTCTAATCCTTTTTTGTGTTCTATTAAAGAATGCAAAAATGTTAAATCTAAGGTAATCCAGGTATTTACTCCACTTTTCCCAAAATTTGCAGGACATGCGTAGCGTCTTTTAGATAAGATCTTGCTTTGCTAGCATGTGGCTGCAAATGAAAATTCATATCTGCAGATACATTTGAAGTTACCACTAATTATAGGGAGGCCTGGAGGTGCAGTAGCATGTTTATGCAGTTTGGGCACAAAATAAAAAATGGGTATCAAAATTTTTTTTGAAGAGGAATTCAAAGACTTCTTTATTTATGATGTTCCTTCAGAGCTCTATTTAGAAGTGAATTTAGATAATTCTGAAAAGATAATTTAGAATGTTTATTCAAAACCTGATATGTATTCCTATCATTTAAGTATTTTCATAGACTCCTTTATGTAATATTCCCTACTCATTATGAGGACTCCCCCCTTGTCTGCCTCCTTAATCACAATATACTCTCTTTTAGTTATAGAATTCAGTGTGTCATACTCCTTCTTGGTTAAATTAGGATATCTTCCTTTTGAAAATACTTTCTCGAAATCTTCCACGACTAACTTACCAAATGCCTCTATGTTTGACCCTTTGCAATTAGTAGTGGACAGCTTCAGTCTCGCCTGCTCCCTCTGACTCCTCTGGTGACTGACACCTTTTTATAGGAGAGTGTGACCTCAGGGGAGGAATGTGATTGCGATGCATTCTGGGATGGGATTCCTGTGTCTTTCTGTTGTCGGGACTGTGATTGTAAGAGGAACTGGATGGTCTCCTGCTTCCCTGGTTGTCTTTCTGACCCGTTATAACATGTGAGGTATTCCTATTGTAATTATTTCTGGAATATACATTATTTTGTATATAATTATTTGTTGTATTGGGCCATTAGGGATTGTTATTATCCTTTTTCTTTTTTTTTTGTGGGACCCCATCCCTTGAGTTACCCAAGGAGATTGGCTTTTTAGGGTGTTTTTTAATCATTCTTTTTTTATTATTAATCACATGGTAGTACAATACATTTGCACTTGACCCCTGGACATTGGGTACAAACAATTTCAACAGTGATACATACAAAAGATAATTAACATAGGATAGTCCATAAATATGCAACCAATTTCAAGGGTATAGTGCGTTCCGTTGACAGATTTAACTGTGTTGGGTCCATGCAATAACCTAATCACATTCTCTTTTTTGGTTTTCTATACCTTAAATTCAATTATAACTAAACAAAAAACCAAACAAGAAAAAAACAACAACAAAAAAAACAGCAAAACAATTTAAATAAACATGTACAGTTTTTCTTTTTACACTATTTAACAGAGTGATAATCTGCAAGTAACCTTAGAGTAGAGCTGAGGTTTGTGTTTTCTTAGTCACCTTAGGGGAAAGGGAAAAAGAGGGGGGGAGGGAAAAAACAAAGAGAAAGAAAGAGGGCAAGTCTCCCCCCCCCCAGCAGAGGACTAAATGAAAAAGCAGTGTCTGTGATATTAACCCTCAATCAGTATCTCCACTAAACCAATTTGCTTTGGGTTATTGTGTTGGTCAGGTTCAGGAATACTTCGGTCACCTCTGAAGGAAGCTTCAAGGAGTACCTTGTGATGCAAGAAAGGTCCTAGAACATGTTGTTGTAATGGGTGGTGGGGGGGGGGGCGAGTGTGGTAATGAAACATTGCCATTTTTTAAGAAATATTTTTAGTCTACAGTTTATGTCTAGTTTGGTGTCTAATTGTTCAACAAACAGTTGCTTAAGTAATCTCTGTTTGAACTGAGTTATAGAAGGCGATCTTTTAGCGATCCATAGGGCCCGAATGCATTGGCGGGCTAATATGGTACATAGTGTAAGCATGGGGTACATGGTACTATTTTGTCCATCCCATACAAAGAGGTAGATTGTCTTTAAGTCAAAGATAATATTGAGTTTGAAAGTAGTTTTGATTCAGTACTGCAATTGGCGACAAAAACGGTTGATATAGGGACAGTCAAAAAAATGTGTAGTATAGGTTTGGGTAGGCAACACTTAATGCATCTGTTC
This sequence comes from Bombina bombina, assembly GCF_027579735.1. Taxonomy (NCBI): domain Eukaryota; kingdom Metazoa; phylum Chordata; class Amphibia; order Anura; family Bombinatoridae; genus Bombina; species Bombina bombina. The sequence continues at coordinate 735,931,393 of NC_069499.1, read as the reverse complement.
AGGCAAGTATGATTCCAGTGTGCCAGACTTACTGGGGTGATGTAGTCTTCATTGAGCATCCTAGTCTGCATTTCTCTGTGGGAAACTGCCAGACTAGCCTTCTTTATCTTTACCAGACTGTTTTTAATGTATTCGACTGTGATATCTCCCATGCCCTCACTGTGCAATCTAGTCAGAATGTTATCCATAATGCTATCAGAGGTACGGTTTATCAGTTGTTGGTAGATACCAAGATATTTAAGGGTTAACCACCATCCTCTCAGAACGTTCCTGTACATTAAATTATTTTTAATCTCTGGCGGCAGTTCCCGGAGTGGGATATATGGGAGGTAGGCAGCTGAGTGAGGCACTGTTATTGCTTCCTCCAGCAGAGGGGTTGTGAAATGTGCAGTATTAAGTGCCAATCAAGGATTAAACGAGTCAACACTGTCCAGTTATACAACTTTAGGTTCAGGAGTGCCAAGCATCCCTTGAGATATAGTTGCTGCAGTTTGTTAGTAGCTATGCATGTTTTTTTACCCTTCCAGATGAAGGGTTAGATTGCTTTATTTATAGGTGACAAGTCGGATTTGGTGAGAAGGAAGGGCAACATTAATAGTGGGTATAATATTTTAGGCAGAACTGACATTTTCACTAGATTAATGTGTCCAAGCTTTTAATAGTGTTTGTAGCTGAGTACACTGCTTTGTAATATTAAGTTAATATATTTTGTATAGGTCAATTCACAGATAGGTCAAGGTATTATGTTGTACAACAAAGGGGAAAGGGGATTTATCATACTTGTGATCTGTAAACCATAGTATCTCTGACTTATTCATGTTTATTTTGTACCCCGAGAAATCCCCGGAAATGGTTGATACGTCTATAATATTTGGGATGTATAATGAGGTATTGGTGATAAAAAGGAGCATGTCATCGGCATATAGAGCCATATGTACAGTATAATCATTGATGGGCATCCCCGGGTAAGTCTGCCTCAGCTTTAAGGCAAGTGACTCTAAAGCCAGATCAAATAGTTGGGGAGATAGTAGACACCCCTGACGGGTGCCTCTTTGAAGTGTGAAGGTGGGAGAGAGAGAAGACCATTAACCATGATGTTTGCGGTTGGGGAGTGTAGATTTTACAGAGGAGATTAAGGAATGGACCCTCAAATTGAAATTGCCTAAGAGTATGAAATAGATGGGGCCATTCAACTCTATCGAAGGCCTTTTCTGCATCAAGGGATAGCAGGAAGGCCTCCTGATCTCTCCTATACTGTGGGTCTCCAGTCTTTATCCAATAGTAGATAATAACATGGAGGACTTTACGTAAGTTGACTACTGAGGTTTTGATCCAGTACTGCAACTGGCAACAAAAACGGTTGATATAGGCACAGTCAAAAAAATGTGTAGTGTAGGTTTGGGTAGCCAATACTTAATGCATCTGTTCAGGCAAATATGATTACAGTGTGCCAGACTTACTGGGGTGGTGTAGTCTTCATTGAGCATCCTAGTCTGCATTTCTCTGTGAGAAACTGCCAGACTAGCCTTCTTGATCTTTACCAGACTGTTTTTAATGTATTCGACTGTGATATCTCCCATGCCCTCACTGTGCAATCTAGTCAGAATGTTATCCATAATGCTATCAGATGTACGGTTTATCAGTTGTTGGTAGATACCAAGATATTTAAGGGTTAACCACCATCCTCTCAGAATGTTCCTGTACATTAAATTATTTTTAATCTCTGGCGGCAGTTCCTGGAGTGGGATATATGGGAGGTAGGCAGTTGAGTGAGGCACTGTTATTGCTTCCTCCAGCGGAGGGGTTGTGAAATGTGCAGTATTAAGTTGCCAATCAAGGATTAAACGAGTCAACACTGTCCAGTTATACAACTTTAGGTTCAGGAGTGCCAAGCCTCCCTTGAGATATAGTTGCTGCAGTTTGTTAGTAGCTATGCATGCTTTTTTACCCTTCCAGATGAAGAGTTGGATTGCTTTATTTATAGGTGACAAGCCGGATTTGGTGAGAAGGAAGGGCAACATTAATAGTGGGTATAATATTTTAGGCAGAACTGACATTTTCACTAGATTAATGTGTCCAAGCTTTTAATAGTGTTTGTAGCTGAGTACACTGCTTTGTAATATTAAGTTCATATATTTTGTATAGGTCAATTCCCAGATAGGTCAAGGTATTATGTTGTACAACAAAGGGGAAAGGGGATTTATCATACTTGTGATCTGTTAACCATAGTATCTCTGACTTATTCATATTTATTTTGTACCCCGAGAAATCCCCGGAAATGGTTGATACATCTATAATTTTTGGGATGTATAAAATTATAGCGCTGCGGAATCTGTTGGCGCTCTACAAATAACCGATAATAATAATAATATAATGAGGTATTGGTGATAAACACGAGCATGTCATCGGCATATAGAGCCATATGTACAGTAGAATCATTGATGCGCATCCCCGGGGAAGTCTGTCTCAGCTTTAAGGCAAGTGACTCTAAAGCCAGATCAAATAGTTGGGGAGATAGTAGACACCCCTGACGGGTGCCTCTTTGAAGTGTAAAGGTGGGAGAGAGAGAAGACCGTTAACCATGATATTTGCGGTTGGGGAGAGTAGATTTTACAGAGGAGATTAAGGAATGGACCCTCAAATTGAAATTGCCTAAGAGTATGAAATAGATGGGGCCATTCAACTCTATCAAAGGTCTTTTCTGCATCAAGGGATAGCATGTAGGCCTCCTGATCTCTCCTATACTGTGGGTCTTCAGTCTTTATCCATTAGTGGATAATAACATGGAGGACTTTACGTATGTTGACTACTGAGGTCCTACCAAATACGAACCCAGTTTGATCTGGATGCACCAGGGAGGGAAAGATTTTCTTTAGTCTATTGAAGTATAAAGAATATTCCAGCCTCCAATTTCTTTAAAAGACCTTTATTTCATATAGGGTCCTGAATAGAAAGTTACAACGTTTCAAGCCTCAACAGACTCTTAATCATATACATGATTAAGAACCTGTTGAGGCTTAAAACGTTGTAACTTTCTACTCAGGACCCTATATGAAATAAAGGTCTTTTAAAGAAATTGGAGGCTGGAATATTCTTTATACTTGGATTGACTGGGACCTAGCAAGTCCTTTATTCCGTGCCCCATTACAAGCAAAGAAGGTGTGCTGTTTTTGTAATCTCTTGGGCCTAGATTTGGAGTTCGGCGGTAGCCGTCAAAACCAGCGTTAGAGGCTCCTAACGCTGGTTTTGGGCGCCCGCTGGTATTTGGAGTCAGTGATTAAAGGGTCTAACGCTCACTTTTCAGCCGCGACTTTTCCATACCGCAGATCCCCCTACGCCATTTGCGTATCCTATCTTTTCAATGGGATCTTTCTAACGCTGGTATTTAGAGTCGTTTCTGAAGTGAGCGTTAGAGCTCTAACGACAAGATTCCAGCCGCCTGAAAATAGCAGGAGTTAAGAGCTTTCTGGCTAACGCCGGTTTATAAAGCTCTTAACTACTGTACCCTAAAGTACACTAACACCCATAAACTACCTATGTACCCCTAAACCGAGCTCCCCCCACATCGCCGCCACTCGATTAAAATTTTTAACCCCTAATCTGCCGACCGCCACCTACGTTATACTTATGTACCCCTAATCTGCTACCCCTAACACCGCCGACCCCTGTATTATATTTATTAACCCCTAACCTGCCCCCCACAACATCGCCGCCAGCTACTTAAAATAATTAACCCCTAATCTTCCGACCGCAAAGCGCCGCCACCTACGTTATCCCTATGTACCCCTAATCTGCTACCACTAACACCGCCGACCCCTATATTATATTTATTAACCCCTAATCTGCCCCCCACAACGTCGCCGACACCTGCCTACACTTATTAACTCCTAATCTGCCGAGCGGACCTGAGCGCTACTATAATAAAGTTATTAACCCCTAATCCGCCTCACTAACCCTATGGAATCAGCCAATCAGAATCTAGTTCAATCCGATTGGCCGATCCAATCAGCCAATCAGATTGAGCTCGCATTCTATTGGCTGATCGGAACAGCCAATAGAATGCGAGCTCAATCTGATTGGCTGATTGGATCGGCCAATCGGATTGAACTAGATTCTGATTGGCTGATTCCATCAGCCAATCAGAAAATTCCTACCTTAATTCCGATTGGCTGATAGAATCCTATCAGCCAATCGGAATTCGAGGGACGCCATCTTGGATGACGTCCCTTAAAGGAACAGTCATTCGTCGTTCAGTCGTCGGTCCGGATGGATGTTCCGCGCTGGAGGTCTTCAGGATCCTGCCACTTCGCTCCGGATGGAAGAAGATCGAAGATGCCGCTTGGAGAAGATGTTTGCCGGTCCGGATGTCCTCTTCTTGCCGGATAGGAGGAAGACTTTGGAGCCTCTTCTGGACCTCTTCAGCACCGGATTATGGATCGCCAACCCCCGCTTGGGTTGGATGAAGATCTTGGAGCCAGGACGGATCGGTGATACCTGGATGGTGAAAACAAGGTAGGAAGATCTTCAGGGGATTAGTGTTAGGTTTATTTAAGGGGGGTTTGGGTTAGATTAGGGGTATGTGGGTGGTGGGTTGTAATGTTGGGGGGGGGGGTATTGTATGTTTTTTTTTACAGGCAAAAGAGCTGAACTTCTTGGGGCATGCCCCGCAAAGGGCCCTGTTCAGGGCTGGTAAGGTAAAAGAGCTTGTAACTTTTTTAATTTAGAATAGGGTAGGGAATTTTTTATTTTGGGGGGCTTTGTTATTTTATTAGGGGGCTTAGAGTAGGTGTAATTAGTTTAAAATTGTTGTAATATTTTTCTTATGTTTGTAAATATTTTTTTTATTTTCTGTAACTTAGTTCTTTTTTATTTTTTGTACTTTAGCTAGTTTATTTAATTGTATTTATTTGTAGGAATTGTGTTTAATTAATTTATTGATAGTGTAGTGTTAGGTTAATTGTAGGTAATTGTAGGTAGTTTATTTAATTATTTTATTGATAGGGTAGTGTTAGGTTTAATTATATCTTAGGTTAGGATTTATTTTACAGGTAATTTTGTTATTATTTTAACTAGGTAACTATTAAATAGTTCTTAACTATTTAATAGCTATTGTACCTGGTTAAAATAATTACAAAGTTGCCTGTAAAATAAATATTAATCCTAAAATAGCTATAATATAATTATAATTTATATTGTAGCTATATTAGGATTTATTTTACAGGTAAGTATTTAGCTTTAAATAGGAATCATTTATTTAATAAGAGTTAATTTATTTCGTTAGATAAAAATTATATTTAACTTAGGGGGGTGTTAGTGTTAGAGTTAGACTTAGCTTTAGGGGTTAATCCATTTATTAGAATAGCGGTGAGCTCCGATCGGAAGATTAGGGGTTAATAATTGAAGGTAGGTGTCGGCGATGTTAGGGAGGGCAGATTAGGGGTTAATACTATTTATGATACGGTTAGTGAGGCGGATTAGGGGTTAATAACTTTATTATAGTAGCGCTCAGGTCCGCTCGGCAGATTAGGGGTTAATAAGTGTAGTTAGGTGGAGGCGACGTTGTGGGGGGCAGATTAGGGGTTAATAAATATAATATAGGGGTCGGCGATGTTAGGGCAGCAGATTAGGGGTACATAGGGATAACGTAGGTTGCGGCGGTTTACGGAGCGGCAGATTAGGGGTTTAAAAAAATATGCAGGGGTCAGCGATAGCGGGGGCAGCAGATTAGGGGTTAATAAGTGTAAGGTTAGGGGTCTTTAGACTCGGGGTACATGTTAGAGTGTTAGGTGCAGACGTAGGAAGTGTTTCCCCATAGGAAACAATGGGGCTGCGTTAGGAGCTGAACGCTGCTTTTTTGCAGGTGTTAGGTTTTTTTTCAGCTCAAACAGCCCCATTGTTTCCTATGGGGGAATTGAGGCCGGCCGCGTCCGTAAGCAACTCTGGTATCGAGAGTTGCATTTGCGGTAAAAATGCTCTACGCTCCTTTTTTGGAGCCTAACACAGCATTTGATTAAACTCTCGATACCAGAGTTAAATTTATGGTGCGGCCAGAAAAAAGCCCGCGGAGCGTTAACAGCCCTTTTACCGCCGAACTCCAAATCTAGGCCTTGGTGATTAAGATTGCTTTAGTCTATTGGCCAGAATGTTCACAAGTATCTTTTTTTCCGTATTTAAAAGGGATATGGGGCGGATGATTCTGGGAGGTTATGGTCTTTCCCTGGTTTAGGAATAAGGGTAATATGGGCCAACACAAAAGATGTTGAGTGGATCCCGTTGTCAAGGAGAAGAGTGTTACCTTAGAGAGGATAGGAGATACTTGAGAGGATAGTAGTCTGTAAAATTCTGTTAGAAGTCCATCTGGACCTGGGGTTTTCCCCAAAGACAGGGATTTGATAATAAACGTAATCCATTTGGGGGGTATTGCGGCATTTAAGGCATCAACTTGGTCTGTTGTGAGTTGTGGCAGTGTAAGAGATTGCCAGATATTGTGATGTGAGTCAGGCAAATTTGGCCATTGTTTAGAATACAAGCAGGAATAATAGTTTGCTAACCAGTGTGCCAACTCTGAGGGGATTTTGTAAGTCTTTCCTCCATATCTAAGTGCCGCTATATCTTTTTTGGTGGACTGTTTTTTTACTAAAGTGGCCAATAGTCTACCTAATTTATTACCGAAACTGTAGAATTTACTTGCTGATTTTGGCAGGCCAGCAGCATCTTTTTTTTGTCTGACAAAGGCATCTAACTCAGTTTTTGCCATAATATGTGTCATAGGTATTATGCGAATTATGAGTACAGTAGTCTAGATAGGCTTGGCATAGTGCTGTTTGTAGGGTGTTATGTTTATAGAGTTTTACGTTTAAGGTCAGCTAGGTATGAGATTATATGACCCGTAAGGACCGCTTTAGCAGCTTCCCAAAACAATTGTGGATTAGTTAAATGTATGGAGTTGTCTGTGTAATAGTCACTCCAAGCATGGATAAGTGATTTCTTAAAGGGTTCGGAGGTGAAAAGATACAAAGGGAAGTGTAAACTGTTTCTGGTAGGGTGTTTGGAGGCATGGCCCAAAGTTATCTCCACCGGGCCTTGGTTAGAGACCACAATATTATGTATTGTTTCTGAGATGATCTGTGTGATCACAGAGTTCACAACCATGAAAAGATCTTTTCAGGATAGAGAGTAGTTGGCTTTAGAAAGACAGGTATAATCTCTGTCTTCCGGGTGTCTCCTACGCCAAATGTCACACACGGCCAAGGAGTCAAGAGTTAATGAAATACCTTCTTTTCAAATTTTCCTTTGTAATTTCGCAGTCTTTTTTCTATTGCGGTGTCCAGTGACCAAGTTCTATCCAAAAGGGGTTGAGGAGACAGGTTGAAGTCACCCCCTAATATTAATCTCGAGCCTATAAAGGGAACTAGATTTTGAGTTAGATTTTCCCAGAAGGATATATTTTCTGGTTGGGTGCATATATATATTACATAGAGTGTAGTTAACCGAGCCTATGGAAATTTGTAAGATGAGGAACCTGCCCTCTGGATCAGTGATGGGATTGTGTATTTCCATGTGTAGGCGTTTGCCAAATAGAATGGCCAGTCCTCTACTGCAGGTGTTATATGAAAGATAGATCACTCTCCCCACCAAGTAGCTCCTTAGTTTTTCATGTTCCTCATTTAGCAAATGTGTTTGCTGAAGGAGGGCCACATCCGCTTTTAATCTACGTAGGTGCGTTAAGATCTATTTATGTTTGATGGGGGAATTGATACCACCAACATTCCAAGTAAGGATTTTAAGTGCCATTGTCAAATCTCAGTGGGTGTAAGAGCGGGGAAATCCAATCCTGCTGGGTCAGAGTAAAAGTTGAGAGAGACGGGGGAGAAGAGTAGAAGAAGCAAAGAGAGAGAGAGAGAGAAAAAAAGGGGGAGAGAAGGGGGAGAGGAGAGGGATGGGATCACACCATATGTCAGCAGATGGGGGCGATAGATATTCACATTACATATTAAAAGGAGGGAGTCTGTATATAAGAGAGTAGTGGGCCCCTGTGGTATTACTAATGGTCCAAGAGACCACAAAAGGAGGGAGAGACCAATACTAGAGTATATGTGGTGTGACACCTGTTGGGAATTCCCAACGAAGGTGGGATGTTCAGGCTCCACATGAGAACAGGATTTCACATTTAAATATAACATAATACATAATAACAATAATAACATAAACAACAAAATATTATAAGAGACTATACCATATTTTAGAAGATGTGGGTGACAGACATTCACATTGCACAGAATGAGGAGGGAATATTTCATGAGAGAGTAGAGGGCCCTTGTTGCACTATCAGTGGTCTAAAGGGCAGCAATGGGGTGGGGGGGGGTTGCTTCCAGTGTATGTGTGGTGTGACTTATGTTGGGAGCTCCCAACCAATGTGTAATGCCCAAACTGTGTGTGAAAACTGGATTGTACGCCAGAACAAAACATCACACATAACAACAATATCATAAACAACAATGTGCCATATGAGTAGTGTCTAGCCAATTTAGGTGGAGACAACAAATTATCATTGTAGAATTGAATTTAAAAATTAGTGGAAAACCTGCGGTTATTAGAAGACATGGTCAGATGACCTTCAAGTGGAGTCAGGGAAGTAAACTGTTTGTTATTATTAGAGGTGTCCCCAGTGTTTCAGCGGAAAAGGTCTCTTAAGTGTGAAGCAGAAGAGTGTAGGTAGGGCCATCTATGAGTTAGTTGTGGGGCAAGCAGTGGTCGCAGAAGATAGAGGGGTAATAGCCTTTGCAACCTAAGTAAACTTAAGACTATTCTGTATACAGTAACACATTTAGCACTGAGGAGGAGCCAACAATAGCATCACAATAGCGAACATAATTAAGGGCCTGTTTGTTATTTCTGTGAAGGCGACGCCCCCAGAATAGGATGGAGATGGGCAAATTAATTAGCCTACAAAGTTGCCAGAGGGTATACCAGAATCACAGAGGACAAGAAAGTGGCAATTCTTTTAGGACCTTAAACCCTGGAACAAAGTCAGAGTGTATATAATTGTAAACATATTTTTTTTTTATTGAGGTTTAAAAAAAAAAACAATAACAAAGCAGGTAAAATTTGCCATGCCTCAGACAATATAAGATTAAATACATTTTTAGAACAAAACAATGACGTGCATTCTTCGCTACATATTAGTGATAGTCAGGCAAATATAAATAAAACCTCTCTTTTTTGTAAAACCTCCTAGAGTATTTATAGGCCACTCTTGGACCTGCATGACACAGTAGAATTTTTAATGGAGGTGTGTTAGCTTGATCTATAGCCACTTTTGGGCTTAGCAATATAAGAAACAAAATGTAGTAGACTTAGACAATGTAACAGTATAACATAATAAACCCCTATTGTCAATTATCATAATTTATATATAGGAAATCCCCTAGAGGAAAGTGATGGCCTCTCTTGGACCCTGAACATCCAAATGTATCTATAGGGGAATGTGATAGGGGCATATAACATAGATAGGGCCACTCCTGGACAGGTAAGTATTTAGCTTTAAATAGGAATAATTTATTTAATAAGAGTTAATTTATTTCGTTAGATAAAAATTATATTTAACTTAGGGGGGTGTTAGTGTTAGGGTTAGAGTTAGCATTAGGGGTTAATAAATTTAATAGAGTAGCGGTGAGGTCCGGTCGGCAGATTAGGGGTTAATACTTGAAGTTAGGTGTCGGTGATGTTAGGGATTAGGGGTTAATACTATTTATTATAGGGTTTTTGAGGCGGGAGTGAGGAGGATTAGGGGTTAATAACTTTATTATAGTAGCGGTGAGGTCCGGTCGGCAGATTAGGGGTTAATAAGTGTAGGTAAGGTAGCGGCGACGTTGGGGACGGCAGATTAGGGGTTAATAAATATTATGTAGGTGTCGGCAGTGTTAGGGGCAGCAGATTAGGGGTACATAGGGATAACGTAGGTTGCAGCGGTGTGCGGTCGGCAGATTAGGGGTTAAAAAAATTTAATAGAGTGGCGGTGATGTGGGGGGGGCCTCGGTTTAGGGGTACATAGGTAGTTTATGGGTGTTAGTGTACTTTAGAGCACAGTAGTTAAGAGCTTTATGAACCGGCGTTAGCCCAGAAAGCTCTTAACTCCTGGCTTTTTGCTGCGGCTGGAGTCATTAGATTTCTAACACTCACTTCAGCCAAGACTCTAAATACCAGCGTTAGAAAGATCCCATTGAAAAGATAGGATACGCAAATGGCGTAGGGGGATCTGCGGTATGGAAAAGTCGCGGCTGCAAAGTGAGCGTTAGACCCTTTCCTGACTGACTCTAAATACCAGCGGGCGGCCAAAAGCAGCGTTAGGAGCCCCTAACGCTGGTTTTGACAGCTAACGCAGAACTCTAAATCTAGTGGTATATTAATAATATATATAATATAACAACTATATTAACTATATTAACCCTAATATAATTAGGGTTAATATAGGTGGCGGCGGTGAAGGGGGGGTCAGATTAGGGGTTAATATAGTTAATATAGGTGGCGGAGGTGTAGGAGGTGTAGGGGGATTAGATTAGGGGTTAATATATTTAATATAGGTGGCGGCGGTGTAGGGGGGTCAGATTACAGGTAAAAGAGCTGATTACTTTGTGACAATGCCCCGCAAAAGGCCCTTTTAAGGGATGGTAATAGAGCTGGTTACTTTGGGGCAATGCCCCGCAAAAGGCCCTTTTAAGGGCTGGTAATAGAGCTGGTTACTTTGGGGCAATGCCACGCAAAAGGCCCTTTTCAGGGCTATTTGTAATTTAGTTTAGGGTAGGGACATTTTAGTATTTTAGGGGGTAATACATTTATTATAGGTGGCGGCAGTGTAGGGGGATTAGATTAGGGGGTAATACATTTATTACAGGTGGCGGCGGTGTAGGGGGATTAGATTACAGGTAAAAGAGCTGATTACTTTGTAACAATGCCCCGCAAAAGGCCCTTTTAAGGGCTGGTAATAGAGCTGGTTACTTTGGGGCAATGCCCCGCAAAAGGCCCTTTTAAGGGCTGGTAATAGAGCTGGTTACTTTGGGGCAATGCTCCAAAGTAATGGGATATTTTAGTATTTTAGGGGGTAATACATTTATTATAGGTGGCGGCGGTGTAGAGGGATTAGATTAAGGGTTAATACATTTAATATAGGTGGCGGCGGTGTAGGGGGGTTAGATTAGGGGTTAATACATTTAATATAGGTTGCGGCGGGGTAGGGGGCTCACATTAGGGGGTAATAATTTTAATATAGATGGCGGCGGTGTAGGGGGATCACATTAGGGGGTTAGACATTTAATGTAGGTGGCGGCAGGGTCCGGGAGCGGCGGTTTAGGGGTTAAACACTTTATTAGGGATTGCGGCGGGGGATTGCGGTTGACAGGTAGACATTGCGCATGCGTTAGGTGTTTTATTTTGCAGGTAGTTTAGGGAGTTATGGGGCTCAATACTCAGTGTAAGGCTTACTACACCTGCATTTTGTGGCGAGGTGAAAATGCAGTAAGATTTCTCCATTTTCGTCACGTAAGTCCTTACGCTGTATATTGGATACCAAACTGCGCTGGTTTGGTATACCTGTCTATGGGCCAAAAAACTACGGCCGAAGGCAGTAATATACAAGCGTAACTTCTAGGTTAAGCCGTATATAGGATACCAAACCAGTGCAAAATTTGGCGTCGGCAGCTTTTGCGGACGAAGCTGCATATCGGATCGGGCCCTATGGAGAGGATTAGTGATTTAGGGGAGATTAGCTTTACCGCATTGGCCAATAGTTTTCCTGTCCTGTTTCCAAATCTGTAGAAACGTCCCTTTCTGTGGCATTGAAAGGTTAGGTCTTGCTGCTGTAGGATGTCATCCCTTACCTTCTTTAGTTCATAAAGAAGGTAAGGGATGACTTTTGTAAAAGTTTGTCTAAACGTTTGCGTTTGGTGTTATAGTGGGCTGTGAAATTAGTTATATGTCCTCTCATAACTGCTTTCAATGCATTCCAGAAGAGCCCCAGTGTGTCTTGGTGTTGAGCGTTGAATCTAGCATATTCTAGTCATTGTGTCTTTAGGTGTTTTTGGAATTCTAGGTTGTGGTATAGGTACATGGGAAACCTCCATGCCCTTTGGGAGGAGTTGTGGTTAGTAGGTTGTAATTCTAGCCATATAGGGGCATGATCAGAGCTCACTACATCGGTAATATGAGTGCGTAGGATTTGATTGTTTAGGTGTGTTGAGCATAGGAAGTAGTCAATTTGGGATAATGACCCGTGCATCTTAGAGACACAGGTGAAGTCTCTTTGAGTTGGGTAACGTTGTCTCCATAAGTCTTTAAGCCCTAGGAAGGTCTTGAAGGCTGTGATGGTGGAAATTTCCGATTTATACCTTCTGGAATGTATTTTGGAGTGGCTTCCATATTAGTATCAGTTCTGCAGTCTAGGTGTTTGGCTTGAGTTAGGTTAAAGTCTCCCCCCACAAGGAGAGGTTTGTCTGTGTGTAGGAGCAGGGCTGCCTGGAGGGAGTGGCAGAATTGGGGGGGTGGGTGATCTGGGAAAAAAAAACTGCATTTGATGTAGGATTTCCCTGCTACCTGTTGAAGTGCTATTATTAATCTTCCCTCTTTGTCAGTGTTTAGGGCTGTGAATTGTACTGGGAGGCCTTTCCTCACTAGTATGGAAACTTCTCTCTTGCGCCCCTCTACAGGAGTGTATATGACTTGACCCACCCATCTCATGTTCAATGACAGTCAGATGTGTCTCTTGTATCAGGGCTATGTCCGTGTGTAGATGTTTAAGGTGTTGCTGTACAATACTCCTTTTGGCCGAGGAGGTGATGCCTCCCACATTCCAGGAGACTATCCTAAGAGTTTGGGATATAGTGTGTGGGTGGAGGGGGGGGGTGGTTGGTAAAGTAAGTCAGGGTGATTGAGGGAGTGCAGAGGTTTATGTGGTGCTGTCCCCAAATTAGAACCGGTGCGGTCTGGTCTGTAAGTCTTAGAAGAGTGAAAGTCATTGTGTGTGGTTAAGGTTGGTGTGTGTTCATGTGGGATTAGTAACTCACGGGTTTTGTGATTTGGTAGTGGAAGTCTATCTTGTTTGGAGTCTGCTGCTGTCTGGAGTAGGGTCCGGAGGCTCCCCCCATGATCTGCGGAAAGAGAAAAAAGCATTTGTATTAGTAGTATTTGGGTGTGCTCAATACTGGGATGAGCTAGGTTATCTTTACTCTGATTATTAGGGGTGAGCTGTGGGTGGGGATAAGTTTGCCTGTGTGGACTTTGCCACACAAGTTGCTGGAACATCTTAATGCTGTAGATTAGGGGGTTAGAGATGTTCTCAGTCCAAAAGTTTGGGTTTGTAATGTGTAAGTTCATAATGGTGAAGAACTTCAGATGTATAGAAGATGTAGCTCAAAGGAACCCAGTGTCCCTCAACTCTCTTCATCTCCTGGTTCCGTATCCAAGAATTCATGCAGCTGTTGCAGTGTGAGGAAAAGCTTGGACCCTCTTGGGGTCATGAGTCGTAGTTTGGCCGGATATAGGAGCAAAGCTTGTCGTTCTTGTGTGTGTAGTTTGGAATAAAGAGGTGCAACTTCCTTCTTTTTCCTAGCAACTTCGGCAGAGAAGTCCTGAAAGATAAGCAGTTTATGTCCCTCATAATTGAGGTCTGGTTTGGATCTGTATGCCTTGAGGACTGCTAGTTTTTCCTGGTAGCGCAGTAGCTTGAAGATGACCTGTATAGGGCGTTGGTTGGGTCAGGGCGGTAGAGTCTCCAGCCCTACTTTATGTGATCTCTCCACATCGAGCAGTAAAGTTTGGGTAGTGTTAGGGCTGTGAACTCCATCAGGTCTTTGTTCTTGATCGACTCAGGCACTCCTACCACCCATTAGGATGTTGCGGTGGGAGCAGTTCTCGAGGTCATCGAGTTTCTCTTGAAGTGTGAAATTCTGGCATTCTAGCCTTTGTATTTGTGACAGAGGATGAATGTTGAGTGTCTTCCACATCTGAGATCCTCTTCTGCTTGCTGTAGGCATGTGGAGTATTGCCTGATCTCGGTGGTGAGGGTGCCCATGCCTGCCTGTAGTGACTCCATTTTGGGCAGGAAAAAGGCGTTCAGGTCGTATAGTAAGGATAGTGAGGCCTCTTGAGGCGGTTCTTTGTCAGGGGGTACAGGTGGTTCTATCTGGGAGTCTGGTGTTTGCTTCTGCTTTCTTTCCGCTGGTTTCTGCTTGCCTGCCATAATAGGTATTGATTGTGTGGCAGAGACTTTGAAGTACTTGTCCACTTTCATAAAAAGCAGCTGAATTGACACAGAGAGGCGCCAAATAGAACAGTACCGTCTGATATAACGAAGGCACAACAGAACACAGGAGACCCCCCTATATAGACCTACTCACAGTAGCAGCGGCACAACCGGACACAGCAGATCGGGACTATAGCGAGTCGCCCGACAGACACGCCAAATCATCACAGGTGTGAACACAGGAAAATAGACAATTTGTTTGATTAAGCTCTCATGCTGTATTCACAACTTATCTCTAACTACCAGCAAACTTATACAACTTTAGCCACTTTGGCTTATCTCAAGTCCATTACCTGGATTCAGCTTTGAATTTAATCCTAAAACTTACCTGTCAGCTCTCTGAGCCTGTGTGTCTGCCTTCAATCAAGCTTTCCCGTCTCTGCACATCTGTTTCCCCCTCCCAGAAATTGAATTGAACCAGCCTTTCTCTAGTTGCATTGTGAAAAGAGGATTCTACAGAATTGCTGCAGACTTTCTACAACAGCATAACTGGGACTGTTGCTATTGGAGCGGATCGTATGGGCCGTCTGTTTTCCTGTGTTCACACCTGTGATGATTTGGTGTGTCTGTCGGGCGACTCGCTATAGTCCCGATCTGCTGTGTCGGGCACTCCAGTTGTGCCGCTGCTCCTGTGAGTAGGTCTATATAGGGGGGTCTCCTGTGTTCTGTTGTGCCTTCGTTATACCAGACGGTACTGTTCTATTTGGTGCCTCTCTGTTTCTGTCTTCTACAGGACTTTTTCCTACATCTGCTTCTATCAAGAGTGCTGCCGTCATGTGGGGATTCGCTTTCAGCTCCACACAAGCGCACCTCCCGGCTCTAGTATTTTCCTGACTGTCTGAATTGACACACAGTGTTCCCGCCAGAGATTTTAGCAAAGAAAAGGACAGTAGAGATCTGGTTTGTGTTAGAATGTCTTCCTTGTGAGGAGTGTTTGGGTTTGTGGTCAGCAGGTGTAGGCCTCTGGTGTTCCTCTCATAAACCTTTTTTTAAAGAATATGGTCCTTTCAAGTGGTTCAGAATTGAGAGGAGAAGGGGGGGGGAGTCCCTTGTTAGGTGATAGTCTCTGATGAGAGGCCTGGCGGTGGGGGGTGGTGCTCAGTGTTATGCACCTGGTTGTTCTGACCTAAGGCCTTTGATATATGCCACACACAGGCCTGGTAGTAGTAATGTGTTGTGGGCCTCTGGGCAGTGGTTTCCCACAGCAGTTCCCAGAATGGCTTTGTCAGTGGGGGCTTTTAGTGCTGGTGCTGTGCTCTTTGGTGCAGCTGTCTGCCGGATGGAGAGCTCTGAGGTCCCTATGGTAGTAGAGGTGTAGTAGCAGCTTTATTTGTTGTTGCAAGGGTGTTTGAGGCCTGTGTGACCTTTATGCTCTTTCCTGCACTGCGTGCAGTCTCAACAGTCTTCCGGCTGAGTTGCGGCTATGTCTACGCAAGCAGAGGAGTCCCAGATGCCACTTTGGGTGCTTGTGCCCTGTAGAGGAGCGAAGAATCTGTGGGGCTTGGGAGCCGGCCCTTTCAAGATGGCGCCCGGGGTTCCGGTTGCTTTAAGTGCATGTCACTAAGCCGGGGCAAGGATGATGTCAGTGGGCCCTTCACGCTGTTTGGCCAGTTGGAGCTGCGGGTAGTTTGTCGCCCAACAAGTCTGTGGCGTGGGAGCGGTGGATGGCACTTTTTTAGCCCGTTTTTGGTGCTGTGTGTACGGGGCTCTCCTAGCACACCACCATTCGAAAGCTCCACCCACCGGAAGTCTTGTATATACTTTGTTATGTATGCAATGACCATATTCTTTATTGTGGATATGTTATTCTTGACAAAAACTTAAATATAAATTATCAAATAAAAAGAAGAAAATAGATTAAAATTGCAAAAGCCCCAACCAATAGGAAATTATCTATAATAAATTTATCAAACAAGTAGGAATGGAGTATCAGTTCCCATTCAGGTACATTTTTAAAACCTTATTTAACCACTCAAAAGATACAGGTAAAAAGCCCAAATACATCTCAGAACAACAAATAGGTATTCGGATGAATAGAAGTCCAGTGTCAGGTCTGTGTTTCATGGGGTGTAAATAATTACAGTACAAGCATTAATGTACAGAAGCCATGATCTTAGCATAGAACTAACAGGAACAGGAAATGCCAAACAGCAAACAAGTGCAATAGAAATAAATCATAGAGTTGCATATAAGCTAAACATAACACCCATAACATCTCCCTCTTTTAGTGTTAATAAATCAACATTGTGAAATTTGGATGAGTCCTTGTAATAACACATTCTACAGGTTAAGTCTCTTGGGCGGTTGTGAATGTCTGCCACTACGGGTGAAGACTGGCCCTCCTTGTACAAAGAGTTTCTTAGCCCTCTCTGAGCTTAATGGGCTCTTCTCAATACTTGCTGGCATGCTCTGTGCATGACTGCCATGAGGTATGCCTGCTTGCTCAAGACTGTCATTAATATTAGTCTGTGGCATCACCTCTGTACATTCCTTACTGCCAATGGGTGAGTGTGCCCTTATAATATCAGATGAGTCTGGTCTGTCAACTGGATATTGAGAATCAGGCTGCTCAGCCACTCGCAGATCCACACGATTGCGGCGATAGAGAGTTCCTTCAATGTCCACAAGATAGGAGCGTGGTGCAACTTTTTGCAGACAGGTACCCATTCTCCAACGACTTGTTCGATCTCCAGGCAGGGGTTTCATACGGATTCGTTCCCCAATATTCAATTCAGGCAAATCTCTGGCAGATGTGTTATATCGTGCCTTGAACACTTGCCTCTTAAGTCGTAACTTTTCTGGTATACCATGTATCACAGAGGGTTCAAGTAGCTTGTTGGCAACTGGTAAGGAGGTCTTTAATCTCCTTGACATCAGTCTTTGTGCCGGACTACTATCCATGCCCTCGGTTGGAGTGTTTCTTCAATGTAAGATGGCCTTCCACTGGTCTTTACCATCACTTTGTGCTTTCTTGCATAAATTTTTAACAATCTTCACAGCAGATTCAGCTTTGCCGTTAGCCTGTGGATGACGTGGTGAAGAAGTCACATGCTTAAACTCCCATTCAGTGGCAAATTTCCTGAATTGTAAGCTTGCAAACTGAGGGCCGTTATCAGAGATCACTTTATCTGGTTGTCCATGACGTGCAAACTGAGCCTTGCACCTCTTAACTGTAGTTTCAGTGGATAAGTCAGGAAGAAGTTCAATTTCCCAGAAGTCTGAGTAATGATCAACTAATATCAGATATTCTTTTCCTGCATAGTTGAATAAGTCTATACTGACGATCTGCCAAGGACGTGTAGGTATCTCATGTGACATCATGGTGTCTTTTTGTTGCAAATGTGCATATTCATTGCAAGTGGGACAATCGCTGACAAAGTCTTTGATTTCACCTTGCATGTTGGGCCAGTAAAGAGTATCACGAGCTTGTTTGTAGCATGCCTCACCCCCAATGTGACTTGAGTGTATGCGTAATAACATCTCTGCTCTAAGTGACTTTGGTATTATGACTCTTTGACCTTTGTATAAGATACCATTTTGTACGCTGATCTCATCTCTGAAGGACCAATATTCTTTCACAATTGCAGGTGCTGCATCCTTTTCTTCTGGCCACCCAATCAGAACAATAGACTTCAGTGCTTGTAAAGTTGCATCTCTGTCTGTGTGCTGTATGAGCTGATGTAGCCGCTGATCTGTGACATTTAGATAGTCCGCTTGATTTACTTCAGCAAAGAAAGTTTGTTCCTGTTGCAGCAAACAAACTGTATGATGCTCATGCTCACCTCCGGGTGCCACATGATCCGTTGTAGCTCTGCTCAGGGTATCACTGATATACATTTCACATCCTGGCTTGTAGACAACATTGAGATTGTAATGCTGCAATGTAAGCATCATGCTCTGCAAACGCTTGGGAGCACATAAAAGGGGCTTTTTGAATATGGCTATTAGCGGTTTGTGATCAGTTTCAGCTCTGATTGTATCCTGGCCATAAAGATAATGATGAAAACGCTGGCAAGCAAACACAATGCTTAAACATTCCTTTTCAATTTGAGCATAATTCTGCTCAGCTGACGAAAGAGCTCTGGACGCATATGCAACTGGCTGACCTTCTTGCAATAGACAACATCCTAGGCCATTTTTGCTTGAGTCACTTTGTATTGCAATAGGTTTTGTGACATCATAATATTTCAACACTGGGGCAGCGGTGACCAAGCGTTTTATCTCCTCCACTGCCTGGTCATGCTTGGGAAGCCAGTGCCAAACTGCATCTTTGTCCAGAAGTCTTCTCAATGGCTGACACACCTCCGACAAGTGCGGCATGAATTTTGCTAGGTATGTGACAAAGCCAATAAAACGCTGTACCGCTTTGGCGTCACCAGGGTGTGGCATGTCTACAATGGCTCTAATCTTATCTGGGTCAGCTTTTAAGCCTTGTGAGGACAGGATATGTCCATGGAAACGAACGTCTTGCACCTTGAACTTCAATTTCTTTACGCTGAGTCTCAGCATCACCTGCCTGCAACGATCCAGTAGCGCTTTTAGATTCTCATCATGGTCATGCTCAGCTTCTTCATCTGTATTACCACAGCCAATTATAAGAATGTCATCGGCTATTGGCTCAATTCCGTGGAGCCCACATAATAGTTCATGCTGCTTTCGCTGATACACCTCTGGTGCTACAGAGACTCCAAATGGCAGTTTCAGCCATCTCTTTCTGCCCCAAGGAGTCCAGAAGGTGGTCATGTAGCTACTCTTTTCATCCAGTTTGCACTGTAAAAAGGCATCTCTTGCATCAACAAGTGTAAAAATCCATGCTTTGGGTAGTTTGTGCAAAACGTTGTCAAGTGTTGGCATTAAGTAGTGTGACCGTTTCAGGGCCATGTTCAGAAACTTGGGATCAATGCAAATTCTGATCTTCTCAAGCTTCCTAATAACTACCATGTTGCTTATCCAATCCGTAGGTTCTGATACTGAAGTAAGATGTCCTTCAGCTTCATACTTATCCAGTTGTGCTTTGACCTGCGGCTTAATGGCTACTGGCACATTGCGTGGGGCACATTGTACTGGTGGAATGCTAGGATCAAGTTCAAAATGTACCTCTCCTGAAACAGATACTACTGGGCCATCAAACACATCATTATAGACACTTAGGATCTGCTGTTTTGTCAGTGGCCTAGTCAGGGATTTTGCAGGCTGATTATCAACATTGTGTAGTTCAGCAGGAATGGTGAACTGCATCAGACCCAGGCGCTCACATGTTGAACCAGACAATATCGGTTTCTGATTGGCCTCAACAATCTTAAACTCAAGTTTGTGAATACGTTCACGTATGCTGCATTCTGTTTGGAAAAGTCCCAATTAATCCATTAGTTCCCCTGAATATAACTTCAATTTAGTGCTACTTGGCTGAAGAGGTACCCTAGGTGCCAGTTTCATCTTGTCTTTTAAACTCATGACATCACATGTTGCACCTGAGTCCAGCTGGCAGGGTTGGCATACATTATTTAGTCTGAGATTTACAAACCATTTTTGTCCCTTAGATTTTACAGCACCAATGCATTCTTTTGAGTAAACCACCTCAGTACTATGTAAATGTGCATCCTCAGAATCTGACATTTGCTCAATTGTGTGCATCTTTCTTGCTTCCATTCTACTTGACAGACATACTCCAGCAAAAATGATTTAGTCTACCACATGCTCTACAGATTTTCCCATAAGCAGGGCACTGTTCTTTCTCTCGTACATGCACACTGCCACAGTACTTGCAGGATGCAGGCTTGCTCATAGGTGAGTTGCGTAGGTGATTTTTGTGCTGAAACTTGTGCTGGTGGTTCTTCAAGCCTAGCTGTTGCTTGGAGGCTGCATTGATACTGTCAGTCTGTTTATCCTGCTCCATAGCTCTCATATGTTTGTCAGTAAGTTCTGCAGTGCGACATATCTCAATTGCTGCTTGTAGGTTTAAATCATGTTCCCTCAATAGGCGGCGGCGTGTGCTTTCACTATTAATACCTAGAACTATTTTGTCACAAATAAGTTCATCTCTCAGAGAACCATACTCACAGCTTGTAGCTTTTTCTCTTAGCCGTGTGACAAAGTTGTCTATTGCTTCACCTTCTTCTTGCTTGCAGCTGCCAAATATATATCTTTCATATATGACATTTTTAGAAGGTCTGAAAAAAGCTTCTAATGCATCTAGGATGGCTTTAGTGTCACTTTTCTGCTCCTCTGTGAGGTTTAAATTATGCTTATAAACATGGTGGCATTCACTGCCCATCACCCTCCTCAGTGTAGCTGCTTGCACTGCTGCAGGCTTCTCATTTAACCCTGTGGCTAGGGAGTAATCCTCAAACTCAGCTCTGAAGTTGTCCCAGTTACTGCTGCAATCCCCACTCATCCTCATTGCCTCAGGCAGTGGAATGCTGTTAGCTGCTGCCATGGTGCTGGTTTTCTTGCTTTCAGTGCTCAGCTTTCAGCACAGGACTGCAATTGCTACAGGAGGCACAATCAGCTCTAAAGTCTCTCACTGCAAGACTGGCAAGTTCTTAGCATCAGATGTATAGAAACAGCGCAGATTCAGATACTTCTGACACCATGTTTCATGTGGTGTAAATAATGACAGTACAAGCATTAGTGTACAGAAGCCATGATCTTAGCATAGAACTAACAGGAACAGGAAATGCCAAACAGAAAACAAGTGCAATAGAAATAAATCATAGAGTTGCATATAAGGTAAACATAACACCCATAACAGTCCGCAGTATGTCACATGTATAATTGAACCAATCAAGTTCCTTATTATTTACATATCAGTAATGATGAGGAAAACCCCCCTTATAGTACAAGTGTCCATTGAAGTGTCCATATTAAATGTTTGAAATAACATGCAAGTGTCCATGCTATTGAAGTGTCTATTAAATAGAAATTAGTTTCTAGAAGTGCATAACAGGGACACAGCAGGGAAACTAGCATTAGGCATATATATGTCATACTATAGGATATGAAAAACAATGCATTGATCTAAATTCAATGAGTTGCTGCTATGGATATTTCAGATATAAAAACTGTAATGTAGTGATTCAAGAATACTGAAAGTTGAAAAAAAACCCAGAAGTATTAAAGCTACGAGACAGGGTTTCCCTAGAACTCAACTATGAGTGACAGGTTTTAAATAAACTATATGTATAGAAATACAAAATTATTTAGCATATATAGTAGCATGCATAGTACACCGCACTATATTTAGATTAATATACAAAAAGTCCTATTTTGTAGTACTTTCTCTCACCCACTGCTTTGGTATAGGCCTGCTAACTTTCAAAAATTAATATTCAGTAATTTGCATATTTTATATCATGGGTACATATATATATATATATATATATATATATATATATATATATATATATATATATATATATATAAAAAGAATAAATGTGAAACCCAGTTATTCAGATATGTTAATAATTTTCGGTATATAATATTGTATGCACAAATCGAAGAGGGGACAACCTCTCACTCTCTCCGGCCGGTCGGCCCCACAGGAAATACTTCTGCTACCCCTACGGCACTCTTACCTTGCTCACAGGCAACTTGTTCTCCAGCCAATGATGGAATAGACACTTGCTCCAATTACACGCAACAGCCGGAATCGTCAGATATGCTGGAACAGACAGGTTAGAAGCAAAGAGATGGAATCCGACTAATCCGTAAAAACAGTCTTTATTCAATCCACATAGGTAAAATGTAACACGTGGAAAACGCAGAAAATCCTGAAATTGTGTCAAGGGCGTCCCTTGACACCATTTCAGGATTTGCTGTGTTTCCCAAGTGTTAAATTTTATCTATGTGGATTGAATAAAGACTGTTTTTACGGATTAGTTGGATTCCATCTCTTTGCTTCTACATATATATATACACACATACTGTATATACAAAAACACTAATACATACACATATCTGTTGCTGTTTATAAAATGTATCCGTTATGGGATATAAACACACTTCTCTGTTGCTGTTTATACATTTAACCCCTCACCAATATGCAAACACATATCTGTGGATGTTTATAAAATTAACCCCTCATGAATACACACACACATACAGGTACAAAACCCATTATCCAAACTCAAACAGAAAGAGAAGCAGTCTGCCAGGAATGAACAACAGCTCAATAGCTTGTTCTATGGCCCGGTTACCAGCTGGGAGTAGCTTCTTTTCCCCCAATTGTGCTTTTCACAGAGGAAGACTTTCCTGAAGTATATCAGTCTGATCCCACCTAACAAGGTCAGTCTAGCCCCAAAATACCAGGCAATTTTCCTCTGAACAAGGGAAATAGCAACCCCAGATGATCGTTTTGGCCTTTTATGGGCCTTGTCAGTGAGGTGCAGCCATATCTAAGCACATTGGGCAGGCAAGTCCACGTCTGGTCTCCCCCACTACCCTTAAAGAGACTTTTCCCTGGGTCATTATGGAAATTCAAACAGAAAGAAAAGCAGTCTACCCAGAACGAACGAGCAACAGCTCAATAGCTTGTTCTATGGCCCAGTTATCACCTGAGAGTAGCTTCTTTTCGCCAAATTGTGTTTTTTTTACAGAGGAAGACTTTCCTGAAGTATATCAGTCTGATCCTGCCTAACAGGCCCTGAAATACCAGGAAATTTTCCTCTGTTCATGGGAACCAGCAAACCCAGACAATCATTTCAGCCTTGTCAGTGAGGTGCAGTGAGTCCATGTCTGGTTCCCCCACTACCCTTAGGGAGACTTTCCCCAGGGTCATTATGCAAATTCAAACAGAAAGAGAAGCAGTCTACCAGGAACAAACAACAGCTCAATAGCTTGTTCTATGACCCGGTTACCACCTGGGAGTAGCTGTTGTTCCTGCTAAAGCGCTTCTCTTATTATATGCATTTGTATTATGACCCTTGGGAGGTCTCCCTAAGGGTGATGAGGGAAACCAGACGTGGACTTCTTGCCCAATGTGCATAGAAGAATATGGCTGCACCTAACTGACAAGGCCCAATGAAGGCCAAATTGATCGTCTGGGTTTGTCATGTTCCTTGTTCAGAGGAGGATTGCATGGTATTTCGGTGCTGGACTGACCTTACTAGGTGGGATCAGACTGATATACTCCAGGAAAGTTCTCCTCTGTGAAAAGTACAATTGGGCTAAAAGAGGTTGCTCCTGGTTGGTAATTCTCCAATGTACAAGCTACTGAGCTGTTGTTCGCTCCAGGTAGAGCGCTTCTTTTTTTATATGCATTTGTATTATGACCATGGGGAGGTCTCCCTAAAAGTGATGGGAAAACCAGACGGTGACTCCTTGCCCAATGTGTGTAGTAGAGGAATTTGGCTGCACCTCACTGAGGAGGCCCAATGAAGGTGAAACAATTGTCTAGGGTAGTCTTTTTGGTTTTTTTTTGGTTCTGGACGAACCTTACTAGGCGGGATCAGACTGATATACTTCAGGAAAGTTCTCATCTGTAAAAAGCAAAATTGGGCTAAAAGAGGCTGCTCCTGAGTGGTAATTAGCCATAGAACAAGCTACTGAGCTGTTGTTCGTTCCTGGTAGAGCGCTTCTCTTCTTATATGCCTTTATCCAAACAGCTTGGGACTGGAAAAGGTTTGGATTTTGGAATAGTGTGGACTTTGGGATATTTGTATTTGTAAAATGGGACAGTTTGGAGAGCGAATGAAACCAAGTTAAACAACAATATCTTATGTGATTTAGGGAGTATTTACTTGTCATTATACATCTCATACATGTAACCTAAAGGTAATTTTAATACTTTTGTATACATAGTACCCTTAGAAAGATAATACAGTACTGTAATCAGAAAGGTAATATTTGTTGTTTTAAATGAATATAGACTATTATTTGCATTTTAGAACACAAAAACCAAACCAAAAACGCAGACAGAGAAGACTGAGTTACATGTAGGGGAAATAAAGTAGTTTTTGATAATTTTAAAAACATATGAATTAAAAAGTTTGAATTTAAGAATGTTTTGATTTTGGAATTCTGGATATTGGGATTTATAACTGTATTGATTTTTGTAAAATAAATCACTTTCCGCTAGATTTAGAGTTTGGGGTTAGCCGTCAAAACCAGCGTTAGAGGCTCCTAACGCTGGTTTTGGGCTACCGCTGGTATTTAGAGTCGTGTAGGTAAGGGTCTAACGCTCACTTTCCAGCCGCGACTTTTCCATACCGCAGATCCCCCTACACCATTTGCGTATCCTATCTTTTCAATGGCATCTTTCTAACGCTGGTATTTAGAGTCTTGGCTGAAGTGAGCGTTAGAAATCTAACGACAAAACTCCAGCCGCAGCAAAAAGTCAGTAGTTAAGAGCTTTCTGGGCTAACGCCGGTTCATAAACCTCTTAACTACTGTGCTCTAAAGTACACTAACACCCATAAACTACCTATGTACCCCTAAACCGAGGCCCCCCCACATAGCCGCCACTCTAATAAAAAATTTTAACCCCTAATCTGCCGACCGCATGCCGCCACCTACGTTATACTTATGTACCCCTAATCTGCTGCCCCAAACATTGCTGACCCCTATATTATATTTATTAACCCCTAATCTGCCCCCCCCCCCAACGTCACTGCTAACTTACCTACAATTATTAACCCCTAATCTGCCGACCGGACCTCACCGCTACTATAATAAAGTTATTAATCCCTAATCCGCCTCACTCCAGCCTCAAAAACCCTATAATAAATTTATTAACCCCTAAAGCTAAGTCTAACCCTAACACCCCCCTAAGTTAAATATAATTTAAATCTAACGAAATAAATTAACTCTTATTAAATAAATTATTCCTATTTAAAGCTAAATACTTACCTGTAAAATAAACCCTAATATAGCTACAATATAAATTATAATTATATTGTAGCTATTTTAGGATTAATATTTATTTTACAGGCAACTTTGTATTTATTTTAACCAGGTACAATAGCTATTAAATAGTTAATAACTATTTACTAGCTACCTAGTTAAAATAATTACAAAATTACCTTTAAAATAAATCCTAACCTAAGTTACAATTAAACCTAACACTACACTATCAATAAATTAATTAAATGAAATACCTACAATTATCTACAATTAAACCTAACACTACACTATCAATAAATTAATTACATACAAATCCCTACAAATAAATACAATTAAATAAACTAACTAAAGTACAAAAAATAAAAAAAGCTAAGTTACAAAAAATAATAAAATAATTTACAAACATTAGAAAAATATTACAACAATTTTAAGCTAATTTCACCTACTCTAAGCCCCCTAATAAAATAAAAAAGCCCCCCAAAATAAAAAAATGCCCTACCCTATTCTAAAATACAAATAGAAAAGCTCTTTTATCTTACCAGCCCTTAAAAGGGCCTTTTGCCAAAGAATTCTGCTCTTTTGCCTGTAAAAAAAACATACAATACCCCCCCCAACATTACAACCCACCACCCACATACCCCTAATCTAACCCAAACCCCCCTTAAATAAACCTAACACTAAGCCCCTGTAGATCATCCTACCTTATCTTTACCACCCCGGGTATCACCGATCGGTCCAGAGGAGGCTCCGAAATCTTCATCCAAGCCCAAGCGGGGGCTGAAGACATCCATCATCCGGCTGAAGAAGTCCATCATCGGGCTGAAGTCTTGATCCAAGCGTGGGCTGAAGACATCCATCATCCGGCTGAAGAGGTCCATCATCGGGCTGAATTCTTCTATCAAGCGGCATCTTCAATCTTCTTTCTTCCGGAGCCATCTTCTTCCAGCCGACGCGGATCCATCCTCTTCTACCGACGCCTACTCGCCGAATGACGGTTCCTTTAAATGACGTCATCCAAGATGGCATCCCTCGAATTCCGATTGGCTGATAGGATTCTATCAGCCAATCGGAATTAAGGTAGGAAAATTCTGATTGGCTGATGGAATCAGCCAATCAGATTCAAGTTCAATCCGATTGGCTGATTGGATCAGCCAATCGGATTGAACTTGAATCTGATTGGCTGATTCCATCAGCCAATCAGAATTTTCCTACCTTAATTCCGATTGGCTGATAGAATCCTATCAGCCAATCGGAATTCGAGGAACGCCATCTTGGATGACGTCCCTTAACGGAACCGTCATTTGTCGGGAAGTCATCGGCCAGGATGGATGTTCCGCGTCGGCGGGATGAAGATGGATCCGGAAGAAAGAAGATTGAAGATGCCGCTTAATAGAAGACTTCAGCCGGATCATGGACCTCTTCAGCCCCCGCTTGAGCCAAGACTTCAGCCGGATCATGGACCTCTTCAGCCCCCGCTTGGGCCAAGACTTCAGCTGGATCATGGACATCTTCAGCCCCCGCTTGGGCCAAGACTTCAGCTGGATCATGGACCTCTTCAGCCCCCGCTTGGGCCAAGACTTCAGCCGGATCATGGACATCTTCAGCCCCCGCTTGGGCCAAGACTTCAGCCGGATCATGGACATCTTCAGCCCCCGCTTGGGCTTGGATGAAGACTTCGGAGCCTGGACGGATCGGTGATACCCGGCATGGTGAAGACAAGGTAGGGAGATCTTCAGGGGCTTAGTGTTAGGTTTATTTAAGGGGGGTTTGGGTTAGATTAGGGGTATGTGGGTGGTGGGTTGTAATGTTGGGGGGGTATTGTATTTTTTTTTTACAGGCAAAAGAGCAGAATTCTTTGGGGCATGCCCCGCAAAAGGCCCTTTTAAGGGCTGGTAAGGTAAAAGAGCTTTTCAATTTTAATTTTAGAATAGGGTAGGGCATTTTTTATTTTGGGGGGCTTTGTTATTTTATTAGGGGGCTTAGAGTAGGTGTAATTAGCTTAAAATTGTTGTAATATTTTTCTAATGTTTGTAAATTATTTTTTTTATTTTTTGTAACGGTTCTTTTTTTATTTTTTGTACTTTAGTTAGTTTATTTAATTGTATTTATTTGTAGGGATTTGTATGTAATTAATTTATTGATAGTGTAGTGTTAGGTTTAATTGTAGATAATTGTAGGTAGTTTATTTAATTAATTTATTTATAGTGTAGTGTTAGATTTAATTGTAACTTAGGTTAGAATTTATTTTACAGGTAATTTTGTAATTATTTTAACTAGGTAGCTATTAAATAGTTATTAACTATTTAATAGCTATTGTACCTGGTTAAAATAAATACAAATTCTGTGAACTCTAAATACCAGCGGTATTTAAAAGGTGCGGGGGAAAAAAAAGCCAGCGTTAGCTACGCGGGTCGTTACCGACAAAACTCTAAATCTAGTGGTAAGTAAGTAAGCATACATATATTGCCGTTTCTAAAATTAACTTCTTATGAATAATTTTTTTAGCAAAGTTAAATACTGACTTAATATTTACAGCAGATATAAAAAATAAAAAGATTGCACAGCACAGAAGCAAAACTAGTTTAACCTTTTAACACTGTTACATTGTTCCAATAATTGACCCTGTCATGAAAGGGTTAAAATGATTTTATAAATATATACTGCATAAGATAAATATCCGACATCTAGATAGAAAATACAGGTAGCCCTCAGTTTACGCCGGGGTTAGGTTCCAGAAGAAATGGTTGTAAATCGAAACCGTTGTAAATTGAAACCCAGTTTATAATGTAAGTCAAAGGGAAGTGAGGGAGTTAGGTTCCAGGCCCCTTTCAAAATTCTCATAAGTAACACCTAATACATTATTTTTAAAGCTTTGAAATGAAGACTTTAAATGCTAAACAGCATTATAAACCTAATTAAATAATCACACAACACAGAATATATAATTAAACTAAGTTAAATGAACAAAAACCCTTGCTAAAACAGCATTATAATCCTAATAAAAAAATCATAGAACACAGACTTTACTTGCATTTTTTTGCAAACACTTCTTTCTATGCATTTCAATCTGGACTTATTTATAGACAGGAAGATCTTGTTCCTTTGAAAGCTGCTCGATAGCTCAGGTCTAGCTAGCTACACTGATTAATTTCAACCTGCTTGTGTGCTTGGCTTGCATATCTTTGCTGCAATACAAGCAGACAGCTCCACCTACTGGCTATTTTAATCAATGTACTGCTTCTCAATGCTTTTTTATAGCAGTCACATGACTGAAAAAAAAGGTTGTTATTCTGAAACGGCGCAAATTGAACCATTGTAAACAGAGGGCCACCTGTACAAGTTTATGTACAATTGTTAAAATAAAAACAGCTTGTTTACAATACAACAGCTTAGGTTTATAAGCATTTATTGGACAACACTGCATGGCATTCCATTTCCAATGAACAGGATTAGATAATAAAACAAACTATCCAGCTCTATATATCCCAGAAGGATACTCTGTAGCTCTGCTGATGAAGCCAGGATGAAGAGGACACTGCTAATGGAGCCAAATCAGTTTAAAAATAATTTCAAGCAGCTCCATTAGGAATCCTACTGAGAAGCAGCATATCTGCGCTAACATATATCGAGATTACAAGATATGCGCTAAACCCGGTGCATAAGTAAAGTTAAAAATTTAGTGGTACCGCACTTTCTATAGCACTGCCATTACAATTTACAGAAAAACCTTCTTGTGCTGTAAACTCCATCCCGCACAAAATCCAAGTCCTGGCTTGACATGCTAGTGCACGTTTTCCCCCATAGACACCTGCGGTTGCTGAATGGTGATCACTATAACGGAATCCCCATTGATGTCTATGGAGACAAGAAGGTTATGTAAAAACCTAACACCCTAACATAAACCCTTAGTCTAAATACCTCTAATCCGCTGCCCCCGACATCGCCGAAACTAAATAAATTTATTAACCCATAACTCGCCTCCCCCTGACTTCACCGACTCTAAATAAACCTATTAACCCCTAAACCGCCAAACCCCCACATCGCTACTACTAAATTAAACTATTAACCCCTAAACCTAACACTCGCTAACTTTAAATTAAAGTTACAATATAACTACATTAAAATAAATAAAAACTTACCTGTGAAATAAATGAAAAATAAGATTAAACTATAAATAAACCTAACATAACTATTTTAAAAAAACTAAAAAAAACTAAAAGTAAAAAAACTTAAATTACAAAATTAAAAAATCCCAACACTACGAAAAAATAAAAAAAACTAACATTACAAAAAAACTAAGATTACAAAAAATAATAAACAAAATTATCCAACATAATAAAAATTAAACCTAATCTAATACCGCTATAAGAACAAAAAAGCCATCCCAAATCTAACACTAAACTACCAATAGCCCTTAAAAGGGCCTTTTTTTACATTAAAATATTACAAAGTACCCCCTAACAGTAAATCCCCCACCCAACCAAGCCCCCAAGCCTCCCTTTTATGCATCATGAGTATGGGCATTGTTACGATTAAGTTGCCTCACCACAGAGTGGGAGAGCAGGTGATGTAGCTCTGGGGGCATTGGGTTCCTTAGAGCAAGGTGGTTAAGAAATGGGGTTAACAGACAGAGCAAGGTTTCTTCTTGTTGTGTCTAGATATTTATTCAGGTTACGACCATGTTACAAAAAGAAAACAAGCCAGGTTGGGGAAGTTGGACTAGCACCGCTGGTTGGTTACGTTTTATATAGTTGTGGTTAATATATTGATAATTATTTAAATGCTTATGTAAAAGGGACATAACACAAGTTGGGATAGAGACAAAATATAATAATATGTACTTTAATTATTTTACCTGCACATTTTTACTGCAGTGCCTTACCATTAGCCATTTATTTTTAGTTTCTGAATTGTAAAGCTTTAACTCCCCCCACACATTCCCTTCTATGGCTGTATCTATATCTATTATTCTTTTGGTAGAATGCAAAAGTGCATAGGGATTATCTGCTGGAGCATACCTAGAAAATGTGAACTCAGTTGAAATACAATGCCTTTGTCTAAACACTGCTAAGAGGGGTGGAGTTGGTTGCTCCATTCAGCTAAGCTATGTAATTCATTTTGCTTATTTTTGAAAATTATTTTAAAATACTTGCCAGCAATTTTATAAATGATGCAAACTATTTTTAATTAATTAGCCCTTTTAGGATATGCACAGATCTCAACCTGTTTTATGTCCCTTTAAGCATTTTGTATTTAATAAACTAGTTGCAACCTATTTTATGCCATGAAAGGTGTTGTGTTTTATTTAAAGGGACACTGAACCCAAATTTTTCTTTTGTGATTCAGATAGAGCATGCATTTTTAAGCAACTTTCTAATGTACTCCTATTATCAATTTTTCTTTGTTCTCTTGCTATCTTTATTGGAAAAAGAAAGTCCAGGACCTTGGACAGCACTTGTTTATTGGTGGATGAATTTATCCACCAATCAACAAGAACAACCCAGGTTGTTCACCAAAATGGGCCGGCATCTAAACTTACATTCTTGCTTTTCAAATAAATAAACCAAGAGAATGAAGAACATTTGCTAATAGGAGTAAATTAGAAAGTTTCTTAAAATTGTATGCTCTATCTGAATCACAAAAGAAAAAAATTGGGTACAGTGTCCCTTTAAGGGGTTTAAATGTTAAAATGGGATTCCTGGGGGAAAATGGGGGGTCAGGATACTCGACTCAGACCTCCACTCAAAAGGGTCAAATAATTTATACTAGATTTTCTAGTGTTACATCTATAGCATTGACTGTTATTCAAAGGCTGACTAGAACAGTGTAGATATTCTTAAAGTATGTTTAGGTGATTAGAAGCATAAGACATATTATGCACCTTATTTGAAAAATACAACACAGAATCATTTGTGCGGGATAGGTTATTTAGTACAATAAAGAAAATAAAAATATTTTGAGTCATAAGTGGCCTTAAAATAAAAACAGTTCATATAAATATGTAACTTTTGACAAGATTTGAGCTGGTTTTGTTGAATCAGCAGATACAGTATAAGACATCCTGATTAGTAAAAGACAAGGAAAATTGCTTTGGGGGAAAAGTCCTGAAAAATAACAAGGTCATAATGACTGTGCCCTTTTAAAGTATTTACTGTGCTGCATTGCAAACAAAGGAGCTTTATATTTGAGCAGTGTAAAAACTGGTGGTATCTATTTATATCAGCATTACAGGCACTTTGCCTGGGTAAAAGATGAAAAACAAACAGCTGCCTTTTAGATGATTTTCTTTAACTGTATGGACCAATTGTTTCCCTTATTTTAGGGGTTTGCAGGTTTATATTCAACATTTTAGCCATAAAGAATATTGAGGAGCCAGATACACACTTGAAAAGTATGTTTGCGATGTCCAAATCTGCAGAAACGGAAGCACAACACCCAGGAACTAAATGTAATAAGTAGAAGTTCAATAAAATACAACTTAATTAGCCAAAAACACACTCAAAATTATAACCTTTTTCAAGCCGAGGTACACTATGACAATTTCAAGGAAACTAAACCAAAGGTCCTTGTAAGCACACTACAGGTCTGTAATCAGGAGTCCACAAGTAATTCAAAGTCTCACTTTCCCTTCCTTGTCCTGATCTGCAAATTCTGGGTGTGTAGTAAAAATCCTTCAATATCTGGCACTTAACTAACAGCTAGATTAAGAGTTTAGCGTTATGAGTGAAAAAGCAGCGTTATGGCCCATAACACTTCATTTTTCCTAACGCTGCTATTACAAGTCTTGTCAGTATGGGTGTACCACACAGCTTTTAGCCAGTCATGCAACGTCAGTACCGCACTTTTAAAAAAGTCCTTTTTCAATGGGACTCCCATAGCGCCGGTATTACGAGTTTGCCTGGGAGATCAAAAAGTGATCGGTACACTCTATAATCACAAGATTCGTACCGCCATCTAAAGTCAGTAGTTATGAGTTTTACGTTACAAAGCTGTACCATAAAACTCATAACTAAAGTTTTAAAAAGTACACTAACACCCTTAAACTACCTATTAACCCCTAAACCGAGGCCCTCCCGCATCACAAACACTATAATAAAACTATTCTAATCTGCCGCTCTAGACATTGCCGTCACTATTAAAATGTATTAACCCCTATCCCGCCGCTCCCCGACATTGTCGCAACTATAATAAACCTATTAACCCCTAAGCCGCCGCCCTCCCGCATCGCAAACACTATTTAAATATAAATACTCCCTAATCTGCCATGCGCCCACACTGCCGCTATAATAAACCTATTAACCCTTAACCGAAAGCCCCCGACAATGAAATATACTAAAATAAACTATTAGCCCCTTAGCCTAACGCCCCCCTAACTTTATATTAAAATTACAATTTCCCTATCTTAAATTAAAACTTACCTGTCAAATTAAATAAATTAATTTTAAAGTAACAATTGAACTAAGATAATTATTAAACTACAATTAAACTAACTTCCAATTAAATTAAACTGCACATTAAAAGAAATCCTAACACTACTCTAAAAATTACAAAAAGTATCTAATTACAAAAAATAAAATAACTAAATTACAAAAAACAAACACTAAATTATGAAAAATAATAAACAAATTATCAAAAATAAAAAAGAATTACACCTAATCTAATAGCCCTATCAAAATAAAAAAGCCCCCCCCCCCAAATAAAAAACCCTAGCCTACAATAAACTACCAATGGCCCTTAAAAGGGCCTTTTGTGGGGCATTGACCCAAAGATAACAGCTCTTTTACCTGTAAAAAAACACACAAATACCCCCCAACAGTAAAACCCACCACCCCCACAACCAACCCCCCAAATAAAATAACTATCTAAAAAAAACTAAGCTCCCCATTGCCCTGAAAAGGGCATTTGTATGGGCATTGCCCTTAAAAGGGCATTTAGCTCTTTTACATGCCCAGACCCTAAACTAAAAATAAAACCCACCCAAAAAAAACTTAAAAAACCTAACACTAACCCCCAACGATCCACTTACAGTTATTGAAGTCCTGCTTGAAGGATCCATCTATCCGGCGTAGTCATCATCCATGCGGCCTCTTCGATCTTCATCCAGCCGGCGAAATTGTCATCCAGGTGGCAAGAAGTCTTCATCCAGACAGCATCTTCTATCTTCATAGATCCGGCACGGAGCATCCTATTCATATGGTCTCCGACCGTACACTGGAACTTCAATGCAAGTGATGTCATCCAAGATGGCGTCCCTTGCATTCCTATTGACTGAAAGATTTCAATCAGCCAATAGGATTAGAGCTGCTAAAATCCTATTGGCTGTTCCAATCAGCCAATAGGATTGAACAGCCAATAGGATTTTAGCAGCTCTAATCCTATTGGCTGATTGAAATCTTTCAGCCAATAGGAATGCAAGGGACGCCATCTTAGATGATGTCACTTGCATTGAAGTTCTAGTGTACGGCGGAGACCGTATGAAGAGGATGCTCCGCACCGGATCTCTTCAGGATGGACTCGCTCCGTGCCGGATGAAGATAGAAGATGCCGTCTGGATGAAGACTTCTTGCTGCCTGGATGAGGACTTCGCCAGCTGGATGAAGATGGAAGAGGCCGTCTGGATGAAGACTTCTTGCTGCCTGGATGAGGACTTCGCCGGCTGGATGGATCCTTCAAGCGGGACTTCAAGAACTGTAAGTGGATCGTCGGGGGTTAGTTTTAGGTTTTTTTAAGGTTTTTTGGGTGGGTTTTTGGGTTTTATTTTTAGTTTAGGGTCTGGGCATGTAAAAGAGCTAAATGCCCTTTTAAGGGCAATGCCCATACAAATGCCCTTTTCAGGGCAATCGGGAGCTTAGTTTTTTTAGATAGTTATTTTATTTGGGGGGGGTTGGTTGTGGGAGGTGGGTTTTACTGTTGGGGGTGTGTTTGTATTTTTTTTACAGATAAAAGAGCTGTTATCTTTGGGGCAATGCCCCACAAAATGCCATTTGTTTATTGTAGGCTAGGTTTTTTTTTAATTTTGTGAGGGGGGCTTTTTATTTTGATAGGGCTTTTAGATTAGGTGTAATTCTTTTTTATTTTTGATAATTTGTTTCTTATTTTTTGTAATTTAGTGTTTTTTTAATGTAATTTAGTTATTTTTATTTTTATTAATTTAGTGTTTATTTTTTTTTTATGTTAGGTTTTAGTGTAAGGCAGGTTAGGTTTTATTTCACAGGTAAGTTTGTATTTATTTTAACTAGGTAGTTAGTAAATATTTAATAACTAGTCTACCTAGTTAAAATAAATACAAATTTACCTGTGAAATAAAAATAAAACCCAAGCTAGCTACAATATAACTATTAGTTATATTGTAGCTAGCATAGGTTTTATTTTACAGGTAAGTTTGTATTTAGTTTTAAATAGTTATTATTTAGTTAATAATTGTAACTTTAGTTTAGCTGTATTTTAATTATGTTAAAGTTAGGGGGTGTTAGGCTTAGGGTTACGTTAGGGTTAGGTTTAGGGGTTAATGGATTTATTTAGTGGTAGTGATGTGGGAGGCCAGAGGTTTAGGGGTTAATAACTTTAGTATAGTGGTGGCATAGGGAGCGGCAGATTAGGGGTTAATAGTTTTATTTAGGTGGCGACGATGTTGGGGGTGGCAGATTAGGGGTTAATAACTGTATGTAGGTGGTGCAATATTGGGACGGCAGATTAGGGGTTAATAACTGTATGTAGGTGGCGGCAATGTCGGGGGCAGCAGATTAGGGGGTGTTTAGACTCAGGGTTTATGTTAGGGTGTTAGATTTAAATGTAACTTTTTATTTCCCCATAGACATCAATGGGGCTGCGTTACGGAGCTTTTCATTTTGCGATCGCAGTTGTTGGGCTTTTTTTTTGCTGGCTCTCCCCATTGATGTCTATGGGGAAATCGAGCACGAGCATGTCAAAACACTGCTTGATTTCGATGCGGTATGGAGCTCAACACAACCATATTGCCCGCACAAGCCTGGTTTTTTAAAACTCGTAATACCAGCCCAGCGTATATAGGGAGGTGAAATAACGCCGATTTTGTGGCAGTCGTTAAAATCCCTATAGCGCTCAAAACTCATAATTTAGTTGTATGTGTTCCTGCACACCAAGTGACATAGACCATTGTGTAGCTGCAGAAAACTATAAAACACACAAGAAGCTGTAGTTAAAAGTAACACACCACAGATTCAGCGGTTAGATGGTGTGGCCCGACATATTTCACACATATTTCACACATATGTGAAATGAATACTCCCATTTCAATTTGCACTGTGAATTTGTGCAAATAGAGCAGGCTGGATGTTACAGACACTAGCTGTCTGAGTCAGGTCTCCCTGGGCTGTGCTTCCAAACAGTTTGAACAAATGGTGTAAAGTGAAAAAGTAGTTAAAATGCAGACTACTTAAAATCACAATAAAAAAAAGAAACATATATAAAACATGCAACGCGTTTCTCAGCTGACTAGCTGTTTCATCAGGCATGTAACATATGTAAATGAGGAGCACAATATATACACACATATGTCCCAATTAGTTACTATAGAACCAAAAAGGGCTGACAGTGGGCGTGTTCATTTTTCACAGTCTATATTTTCAATATATAATTTCAAAAAGACATAAGAATTAAGAACATAATTATAATAGAGGTATATGATAAAAAAAATACAAATAAAATAAAAACATATATAATAAAGATTTGTACCTAGTAAAAATATTAGTTTTAGACACTGACAACTGATTGCCGTTTTTTGTGAGATTCCATTGGTTCATAGAGAGTCACATGTTTCTTGTTTGGTGTTAGTAAAACCTCGAAACAAATACTTTCATTTTAGCAACCACTTCATTCGCATATACTAGTGGGCGTTTCAAACCTGGAGGTTAATTCAATAGTGGCTATGTCGTCACTATGAGATGTTTCAGTTTTGAAGAAGGGGGGGTATGCTTTGTCAAGTTGTGGGCATAAAATACAGAAAACCAATTAAGTTGTGACCTTCGTAGTTGGAAAAAGGCATGTTATGCTTCATCAGTGGTTGTGTAATGCTCGTGGGATATTTTCCTATCAGACCAAACTTGGCAAGTAGTCTTCTTATCCCGGCGTCAAGTGGAAGGATAAGGAAATATCCCAGAACAAAGTGAGTTTAAGAAATGAGGTTTTAACTACCTTACTACCAGACTGTTTTAACTACCTTACTAGGTGCAAGTTTAGTTCTAATAGTTGGTGCTCTTTTGAAAGTAATTGTAGGTTCTTTATCAACAATTATTTCTAATATGGGATATTTTACGTATAGTAATTTTTTTTAAAATACTTTAGTTATAGTGAGATGACAAATATTACAACATACACACTGTTTCCAATATACAATATATATATATATGTGTGTGTAAGTTTGAGATATATATATATATATATATATATATATATGGATATACAATAACTATGTTGGTGTTGGAGACATTTCCCCAAACATTAACTAGCTTGATCTATGACCATTCTTTGATATGAGTCTCTTTTAATTATTCTTTATTGTTGGTGCATAGGAAGTCCCTCTTAGCTGTCTTCTTTTCCTAGGTGTCTTTGCCATCTCTTTCCCTTTTTTTTTTGTTTTAAAATCCTTCTCCCTCTCCCCTCCCGGATCTCCCAATTAACTCAAGGAGTAACTAACAGTACTATTTTTTATTTTATTATAATTTTTATTATAATTTTTGTTATAGCTAGTGATAAAATTGGATGTATTGTTGGTATTTCTTTTGATCTTAGGTTTATTTGATAGTATTTGTGATCTATCTAGGTCTCTTGCTTTGATGAGGCCTCTTTCAATCAGGGTTTGTGGGTAGCCCTTCTTTGAAACGATTAGTTAGAACTTCTGATTGCTCCTCAAAGTCTGATATAGATGAACAGTTTCTTTTTATTCTTCTATACTGACTGAAAGCCCCCCATATAAATGTTGGCATAACAGGGGGCAAATCTGGTGCCCATGGCTATTCCCTTGACTTGTAAATAGTATTTACTTAGGAACATAAAATAGTTATGTTCTAAAGTTAACCACACTAGATTTTCTATAAGTATTTTCTGTTTGTAAGGCATATAAGGATCCTGATTAAAATATGGTGAACTGCTGATATGCCCAATTAGTGTGGTGTATTAGGGTATAAACTACTGACATCACACGTGAACCAAATGTATTTGTGATCTTTGTTGTGGATGACAATTTTTGTAATAAATGTGTGGTGTCTTTGATGTACGATTGTAAATTTGATACAAATTTTTGTAGATGGAGATCTACATAGCGGGATCTTATGAAGGTGGAAGTAGTGAGCTACATCTGGATGTTCTATATACATAAAGTTATTTTCTGATTTGGACAGTATATTGTTGTTAAAATCTTCCTATAGTAAATGTTTAAGAAGTGTTGAGTAGTATGTAGTCGGATCCCTATCTAAGATAGTGTAAAATTCTTTATCATTGAGGAGTCTCTGTGCTCCAGAAATATAGTCGTCAGCATTTTGTAGTACTATACCACCTCCCTTGTCTGCATTACGTATCACTATGTTTTAATTTTGTTTTAGATTTTCAAGTGCACATTTTTCATTTGGGGACAAATAAAAAATTAAGGTTGATTTATTGTCCATCTTTGAAAATTCTTCAAAAACTAATTTGTGAAAGATATCTATGGCATTATTATTTTCCCGGGGGGCAAGAAAGTTACATTTTTTTTTTTTCAAATCGGTAGGGATAGGATCAATAAATAAATGGTGAATCAGATGTTTAGGATCTAAGAATAGTAGTCTAGTTAGAAGTTTTGGCATTCGGGTTTTTAGCCATACAAATAGGGATAAAATCGGATGGTTGGTATTTCAACTTTTTTATATTCTTTTGTGCATAATATTTTTGCAGTGCTAATTTTCGAGTGAACCTATTAAGGTCTACAAACAACTCGAATTCTTTATGAGGATTTGGTGGGCAGTATGATAACCCCTTACCTAGAACTCTGATTTTGTCAAATTTTAATGTGTGGGTTGATAAGTTGAAAATACAATTTTTTAATGTTTCCAGTTTCTTTTGTTTGGAGACTAAACCTTTACCTCTGTTACCTCGTTTTCTACGAGTAGTGGTCTCTTGAACTGTGGTTTTCTGTTTAGTAATTCTGGTGTCTGCCCTCTCCCTAAAAAATTGGGTTGTTCATTTCTATAGATGCCTGTAGATGTAGAAGGTCTTTCCTCGTCATATTATGGTGTTGGGGTTTTTGGTGTATGATGATTATCAGTATATGTTCCTAATTAGTGTGTTGTTAAAACAGGTTGATAAACTGTATGTTGGTCATGTTGTGGGGAATTGTACCTATTGTTAGGGATTTTATTGGTACCGTGATTTTTGTTGGTTAATGTTCTGGGTGTTATTGGATTATAATTCGCTGATGCTCTATAATTCTTTTGGTTATCTATTCTACGATTACCTTGGTTGTCTGTATAAAATGGGTTGCCCTGGTTAGTGTGTATGTAAGTGTGGTGGTTGATTCCATCTTGGTGTCTGGGAATAATTTTTATTGTAGTATTGATTTCTATTTTGATATGTGTTATAAGGTTTGTGAGACATTTCCTATCCATTATCCTATCCCTGCCTTGAAATCATGTGATCGCATGTTAGTTACCATAAAGTAATTTTACTAATATCATTCTATCAGTTCTTAAGTATATGTTTTATAATCAATAGGTTATGATATTATGATGATTCAATTCTTCCTTTTTGTGACTTGTCTGTAAATAATTTTGGTGCTTTGTGATTTCAGATACATTATTTAACTGCTACATTTGTTTTCTTTTGCCTGAAAAAATGTAATATTTTGTTTATGCTGGCCAGTGCTCATTCTGTTTTGCAGCCGTCAGGGGCATATTATGGCCTAGGCCAACAAGGCTGGTGCCTAGGGCAGCAGATTTGGGAGGGGCAGCACATCTGTCCTATCCTCTCTCTAAAAGCCAGCACACAGTACAGTGAGTGATAAAGTTCAGGCTTCTACAGAGAAGACAAGGAACATGTGCTGACTAAGATCACTCTTCACAGGCAGTGCTCCTTTAAACCTTTGCTTCATTTAGAGGCGCCGTCATTTTTGCAGTGGAAGCGTTTTTGATGAGAAACTTGACCGGGGATATGCTTACAAGGTGAGGCTGGAGGAAAAAACCTACTACCGATATGCTGCCTCCCATTGTCGGCTGCAGTGGGTCTGCGAGCGTAGTGCTTACTGCAGGTCTTAGTAACTAACAGGCTGGATGCGTCTGTGCACTGCTTAGATCAGCTTGTGATGTCTAATCATAAACTCTCAGCGCTAATGTATGTTAGCTACTAATAGCTAGCTTTCTCTGCATTTATGAACCCATGGAGTAAATAGTAAACGGACACTTAAAAAGTTTCATTACTTGAATGACTGCTCTAGATAACCAGACACAGCGATACATTCATTTCCCCCGTACCCCCAGGAATGGAACAGTCTTAAGCAAGGCTTCTATCGACTGGGGGGGTATTTAAAAGTAGGGGTTAATAAATATAATGTAGGGTTCTGCGACATATTTCCTGTTTCATTTCTTCTTTCAGAGTTATGTGATGTGTCAGGTGGGAGGCTGATCTCTACATTAAAGCTAAAATTAACCCTGCAAGCTCCCTACAAGTTATCTAATTAACCCCTTCACTGCTAGACATAATTCATGTGTGATGCGCAGAGGTATTTAGCGACCTTCTAATTACCAAAAAGCAACGCCAAAGCCATATATGTCTGTTATTTCTGAACAAAGGGGATCCAAGAGCGACATTTATAACCATTTGTGCCATAATTGCACAAGCTG
Source organism: Bombina bombina (assembly GCF_027579735.1). Taxonomy (NCBI): domain Eukaryota; kingdom Metazoa; phylum Chordata; class Amphibia; order Anura; family Bombinatoridae; genus Bombina; species Bombina bombina. Next base: position 735,891,412 of record NC_069499.1, on the reverse strand, counting down.
TTTGTAAATAATTTCAGTGAGAAACCAAAAGTTTGTGAAAAAAATTGTGAAAAAGTGAACGTTTTTTTTTTTTTATTTGATCGCATTTGGCGAGAAAAACGGTATATAATGTGTGGGTACAGTAAATGAGGAAGAGGAAAATTACAGCTAAACACAAACACCACAGAAATGTAAAAAGAGCCCTGGTCCTTAAAGGACCAGTCAACACTGTAGATTTGCATAATCAACAAATGCAAGATAACAAGACAATGCAATAGCACTTAGTCTGAACTTCAAATGAGCAGTAGATTTTTTTTCTGACAATTTCAAGTTATGTCTTTTTCCACTCCCCCTGTACCACGTGACAGCCATCAGCCAATCACAAATGCATACACGTACCATGTGACAGCAATCAGCCATTCACAAATGCATACACACTTATTCTTGCACATGATCAGTAGGAGCTGGTGACTCAAAAAGTTTAAATATAAAAAGACTGTGCACTTTTAGTTAATGGAAGTAAATTAGAAAGTTGTTTAAAATTGAATGCTCTATCTGAATAATGAAACTTTAATTTTGATTGAGTGTCCCTTTAAGGGAAATAAATTGAAAAATGGACTTGTCCTTAAGGGGTTAAAAACCTAAATTAAATATTTAAATATATAAAATTATATAAAAATCAGCCAATAGGAATTCAGTAGCTCTCATCCTATTGGCTGATTTGAACAGCCAATAGGATTTCAGAAGCTCTCATTCTATTGGCTGATTTGAATTTGAAGAACCAAATCAGCCAATAGGAATGCAAGGTACGCCATTTTGAAACGGGTACCTTGCATTCAACGTCAGTGTACGGCAGTAATCGTATGAATAGGACGCTCCACGCAGGATATCATCGCCCTCCGGGATAGCCCCGCGCCGCCATGATTAAGATAAAAAACGTCCCCGAGATGGATGAAGGTATCGCCGCCTGGATGAAGAAGTTTGTCCGGACTTCAGCAACTGAGTAGATTTTATGGGGTTAGTGTTAGATTTTTTTTCTTTTTTTTTGATTGGGATTTTTTTTTTAGATTAGGGGATTTGGGTACTTGTAAAAGAGCTGAATGTCCTTTGAAGGGCAGTAATATAGCTGAATGCCCATTTAAGGGCAATACCCCTTCAGGGCCAGTGGGTAGTTTAAGATTTTTTAGAGTTAGGTTTTTTTTTATTTTGGAGGGTTAATTGGGTGGGGGGGTTACTTTTAGGGGGGACTTAGTCATTTTTTAAGGTAAAAGAGTTGTTTAACTTAGGGCAATGCCCTACAAAAGGCCCTTTAAAGGGCTATTGGTAGTTTTTTTGTAGGTTAGGGGGTGATTTTATTTTGGGGGGCTTTTTTATTTTTATAGGGCTATTAGGTGTAATTGTTTTTATTTTTGATAATTTCGTTTATTATTTTCTGTAATCTTAGAGTTTTTTATTTTTCTTAATTTAGTGTTTATTATTTTTGTAATATTAGATTTTTTTTTATTTCGTAGTGTTAGGTTTTTTTAGAAAATTTTGATTTAGGTTTTTAATTGGATTTTTTTTAATGTTATTATAATAGTTACGTTAGGTTAATTTATAGTTTTAAACTTAGTTTATTTTATTTCACATGTAATTTTTTTATTTTTTTAAAGATAGTTATATTGTAATTTTAATTTAAAGTTAGGGGGGGTGTTAGGTTTAGGGGTTAATAGTTTAATTTAGTAGTTTGCAATGTGGGGGTCCAGCGGTTTAGGGGTTAATAGGTCTAGTTTAGTAGTTATGATGTGGGGGGCTGGAGGTTTAGGGGTTAATACTTTATTATAGTATTGACCATGTGGGGGACAGTGGTTTAGGGGTTAATAGGTTTATTTAGGTGTCGGCAATGTTGGAGAGCGGCAGATTAGGTTTTTTTTACTTTTATTAGTGTCTGCGATGTTGGGGAGCGGCAGATTAGGGGTTAAAAAGTTTAATATAGTGTTTGCGATAAGGGAGGGGGCGGTTTAGGGATTAATAGGTAGTTTATGGGTGTTAGTGTACTTTGTAACATTTTAGTTATGAGCTTTGTGAAACATGTTTGTTACACAAAACTCATAACTACTGCTCTCAGATGGCGGAATGGATTGTGTCGATATAGGCTGTAACGTGAGCATTTTAGCCAGACCGCAAAACTTCTAATACAGGTGCTATGAAAATCCCGCACTCAATGGCCAATTTTTGAGTGGTATAGCTGTACCGCAAAACTCGTAATCTAGCCAACTGTGAATTAAAAAATTCAAAATATATGAGAAATTTCTAAAACTTTAAATTTATAATCTCTATCCTTTCTGTCACATTTGAAAACAACACATCTTGAGGTAATTAAGTAATATTACAGGAATGTCATTTTATAACACATATGCAGTTTCTAAATAAAGAATTGCGTGAAAAGTAGAATATCTGTATGTAAAAGTCAATACATTAGCTTTATCTTTTTTAGTAGCCTATGAATCTTAATTGAATTGGATTTATAAAGATTTCACAACTTTTAATTAATATTAATTATGTAAATTATTCAGAATAAGAATTGATAGTTTTTTAATACACAGTATATGGGGTGGAAAAATATCACTATAGTTTACTAGTCAAGGGTTAAAAGGCACAAGCCCAGAGAGAAAATGTTACTAGTCCACTCCATTTTAAAGTGAAGGTCCATTTTGATGAAATAGTGCCCGGTTTTTAATAAACCTGTTAAAAACAAAGGCAATTTAATTAATCAAAATTGACATTTCACTGTTTTCTTCAAAAACTTACCTTTTAATCCTGAATGCCGCTCCAGCGATTCCCCCGACCGCCGTAAGCCTCTGCAGACGTCAGAAATGACTAATCAGGCTTCCTCCAATCACAGCTTCCCCCCCTGGGGAATCTTGGCCTGATGCAACACTGTGATTGGATGAAGCCGGATTCATCATTTTGGACCCGCGAAGACGGCTTGTGACGGGTGGAGGAAGTGCTGGAGCGGCTGCCAGGTTTAAAAGGTAAGCTTTTGAAGAAAACAGTGAAACGTCAATTTTGATTAATTAAAGTGCCCTTGTTTTTAATAGGTTTATTAAAAAACGGGCACTAATTCATCAAAATGGACCTTCACTTTAAAGATAGGAAAAACTCAAATGTTCCACTCCCTAGATATTTTCATACTTAAAAAATTGAGCAATAATTTTGAAATCATTTGGAACAAATACTGTGACATAAAAATCTTCCACTGAGATTCAAATGCAAATGAAACGGGGGGAACCAATTTAAATATTGTAAAATACTTTTTATGATTTTTTCAGCTATACCAGCAAATATACAGTATGATTTTTTTGCCTTTGTCTATCTAGTGTGTTGTGTTTTTTTTAAATGCTAAAAGGGGCATCAAATTGAATCCCACGTAAAAATAAAAATAAAAGTTTAATTATTTACAGTGAAAACATGTTGTAATTATTTTTTATTAATGTGTCTGGCTTTTCATATAATTTAAACATAAGAAGCTGAAGTGCATTACATCAAATGCAGATCCCTTACCCGGCTACATGTTAATTATTGATTGCACAATATATGCAGATGCTCACTTATATTTGTTCCTAGTTAGCCACACTCAAGAGGCGTTTCAATGGGTATGTTTATAGACTGCAAAACAATGCAAATTTTGCATGCAGATCTATGCAGAGCAGTAATTAATATAATATGCACTGCTTTTGTGGACGCATGTAGAATCAGCAATACTTACCTCTACTACGGCTAGATTACGAGTTTTGCAGTACAGCTATTGTAAGAATATATAACCATAATGATGCCATTTTGTCTCTAGTAATCCATTTTGTGTAAGCATACCATTTTAAGATGAGTTCATTATATTACAATATAAGGTATTTATTATGCTGTGAGAAAAATATGAAGCTGAACACTTTATCTCAATAATTTGTCCGATGGCCTTGTTATGTCTTTGGCGATGCGCCCAGGTATACTTTTATCTAACACTCCTCACTAAAAATACTCCTTTTTATTCCTTATTTTTATTGAAGTTCTTTGTTCCAAGCATACTGTGTAAGATGGTGTGGCTATGATTACGTCATTGTTTAACCCCATATACTGTAACCATTGCCTACAAAAGTATGTGATGCCTTATAACAAACAGAACAGTGATTAGACTTTACTTGCTGCCTGTCTGATTGTTGTTCCCGAGATCTCGCCAAGTAACTCATTCAATTTCAAGTGAAGGTGTAGAATACTGCTAAGTGTAAAGTGATACCCCCGGTTATAAGATAACGCCTAACAATTCTGGTGTCAGAGCGTGGGATTCCCACAGGGGTAAATAGATAAGTGTTTTTATTCTGCTTTTCCCTCTGTGAATCTGAACCCAAAGTCTGGACGGCGTTAGTGATATATAAAGGGTTAAAGTCTCTTTATAAGGGGTTAAACTCCCCTGGACAGGTTTGAGTCTTTTAAATAAAGAAATGCCTGGCGCCTAGGTAAAGAATAAAAAAAAGAAAAAGAAGAAGATAAAAAAACAAACAAAACTTTTGCCAAGTTTAACCACAATACTGCAGTAAAAGTTGCTGAACTATCTTTTGGATCCATTCTTTGCATTGCAAGCTGGTACCAGCTCCAGAACTGGGTAATCTATGACTGTTTCCTATGATGTGTGTCTTCAGAACATAAAGACTATCCTTCTCTTGACTGTGCCTTGACTGTTGGAGTTGAGGACCTGTTATGCTGTTACAGAGTCATCCACAGCTAAATTAGTGGAGTATTGTTTTAACTTGTTTACTTATATTGCTTGTTTGGATTTTCTTGTAATTGTTTTGTTTTTATTGATCATATTAGTTATAAGAAGTCATAGAGCTTTGTCTGCAAAAAAGTATGCCTTATTTGTATTAGTATACATTGTAGTTTATGTACTCAAACAAAGTAGTCCTCCAGTTAAGTGTAACTCTAAACCTTGTAGTATGGCAACCTATTGTATGATCCACTGAGTATAGAGAATATGGTGGCTCCTTTATTGTTAAAAAGAAACTGCTGCAATATTCTCAGAATATTCTAGACCCTTCAACATTGTAGAACACAGAAGGTTCCCCCATGTTTCTATACTGCCCCTTAATATTTAAGCAAAGAAGGGATATGTGTGTCTTACAGTGGAGAAAGGTATGAGAATAGGACGTTTTTGTAGGAATTTCCCATTGCAATCATTCCTTAGTGTATAATCAAACTACTCGAAATAAAAGAGTAAGGACACGTCTCAGCTAGAAATTTATATCAATTATACAGAGAAATATGAGTTTTGGGAGTAATATAATTATAATAGTATTGATGGTATATTTTCTACTTACAATGGCCTAGATTTAGAGTTGGGCGGTAGCCGTGAAAACCAGCGTTAGAGGCTCCTAACGCTGGTTTTAGGCTACCGCCGGTATTTGGAGTCAGTCAGGAAAGGGTCTAACGCTCACTTTGCAGCCGCGACTTTTCCATACCACAGATCCCCTTACGTCAATTGCGTATCCTATCTTTTCAATGGGATCTTTCTAACGCCGGTATTTAGAGTCATGTCTGAAGTGAGCGTTAGAAATCTAACGACAAAACTCCAGCCGCAGAAAAAAGTCAGTAGTTAAGAGCTTTCTGGGCTAACGCCGGTTTATAAAGCTCTTAACTACTGTGCTCTAAAGTACACTAACACCCATAAACTACCTATGTACCCCTAAACCAAGGCCCCCCCACATCGCCGCCACTCTATAATTTTTTTTTAACCCCTAATCTTCCGCTCCGTACACTGCCACCAACTACGTTATCCCTATGTACCCCTAATCTGCTGCCCCTAACACCGCCGACCCCTATATTATATTTATTAACCCCTAATCTGCCCCCCACAACGTCGCCTCCACCTGCCTACACTTATTAACCCCTAATCTGCCGTCCGCACGCCGCCGCCAGCTACATTATAGCTATGTACCCCCTAATCTGCTGCCCCTAACACCGCCGACCCCTATATTATATTTATTAACCCCTAATCTGCCCCCCCACAACGTCGCCTCCACCTGCCTACACTTATTAACCCCTAATCTGCCGAGCGGACCGCACCGCTATTATAATAAAGTTATTAACCCCTAATCCACCTCACTCCCGCCTCAATAACCCTATAATAAATAGTATTAACCCCTAATCTGCCCTCCCTAACATCGCCGACACCTAACTTCAAGTATTAACCTCTAATCTGCCGATCGGAGCTCACCACTACTCTAATAATTTTTTTAACCCCTAAAGCTAATTTTAACCCTAACACCCCCCTAAGTTAAATATAATTTTATTGTAACGAAATAAATTAACTCTTATTAAATAAATTATTCCTATTTAAATCTAAATACTTACCTGTAAAATAAACCCTAATATAGCTACAATATAAATTATAATTATATTATAGCTATTTTAGGATTAATATTTATTTTACAGGCAACTTTGTATTTATTTTAACCAGGTACAATAGCTATTAAATAGTTAAGAACTATTTAATAGCTAAAATAGTTAAAATAATTACAAAATTACCTGTAAAATAAATCCTAACCTAAGTTACAATTAAACCTAACACTACACTATCAATAAATTAATTAATACAATACCTACAATTATCTACAATTAAACCTAACACTAAACTATCAATAAATTAATTAAATACAATATCTACAATTAAACCTAACACTACACTATCAATAAATTAATTAAATACAATACCTACAATTATCTACAATTAAACCTAACACTACACTATCAATAAATTAATTAAATACAGTATCTACAATTATCTACAATTAAACCTAACACTACACTATCAATAAATTATTTGAATAAAATATCTACAAATAAATTCAATGAAATAAACTAACTAAAGTACGAAAAATAAAAAAGAACTAAGTTACAAAAAATAAAAAAATATTTACAAACATTAGAAAAATATTACAACAATTTTAAACTAATTTCACCTACTCTAAGCCCCCTAATAAAATAACAAAGCCCCCCCCAAAATAAAAAATGCCCTACCCTATTCTAAATTAAAAAAGTTCAAAGCTCTTTTACCTTACCAGCCCTGAACAGGGCCCTTTGCGGGGCATGCCCTAAAGAATTCAGCTCTTTTGCCTGTAAAAAAAACACATACAATACCCCCCCCAACATTACAACCCACCACCCACATACCCCTAATCTAACCCAAACCCCCCTTAAATAAACCTAACACTAAGCCCCTGAAGATCTCCCTACCTTGTCTTCACCTCACCGGGTCCCGATCTGTCCAGAAAGAGCCTCCGATGTCTTGATCCAAGCCCAAGCGGGGGGCTGAAGAGTGACGTCCATCCTCGGGCTGAAGTCTGGATCCAAGCGGCGGCTGAAGAAATCCATCATCGGCTGAAGTCGGAAGTCCATCATCGGGATGAAGTCTTCTATCAAGCCGCATCTTCAATCTTCTTTCTTCTGGAGCGAAGCGGAGCCATCTTCTTTCCAACCGACGCGGATCCAACCTCTTCAACCGACGCCTACTCGCCGAATGACGGTTCCTTTAAATGACGTCATCCAAGATGGCATCCCTGTTCCGATCAGCCAATAGAATGCAAGCTCAATCTGATTGGCTGATTGGATTGGCTGATTCCATCAGCCAATCAGAATATTCCTACCTTAATTCCGATTGGCTGATAGAATCCTATCAGCCAATCGGAATTCGAGGGACGCCATCTTGGATGATGTCATTTAAAGGAACCATCATTCGGCGAGTAGGCGTCGGTTGAAGAGGTTGGATCTGCGTCGGTTGGAAAGAAGATGGCCCCGCTCCACTCCAGAAGAAAGAAGATTGAAGATGCGGCTTGATAGAAGACCCGGTGAGGTGAAGACAAGGTAGGGAGATCTTCAGGGGCTTAGTGTTAGGTATATTTAAGGGGGGTTTGGGTTAGATTAGGGGTATATGGGTGGTGGGTTGTAATGTTGGGGGGGGGTATTGTATGTGTTTTTTTTACAGGCAAAAGAGCTGAATTCTTTGGGGCATGCCCCGCAAAGGGCCCTGTTCAGGGCTGGTAAGGTAAAAGAGCTTTGAACTTTTTTTTTATTTTTTTTATTTTATTTATAACCAACAAATGGTACAGTGGAAAAAAACACAGGTCAAGAACACACCACGCAGGGTGCAGTAAGATACTATACAATTGATAGGTCACTATGATATAACAACGTACAACAATACAATTTTATATGGAGGTCTAGAAAGGTTCTATATGAGTTAGAGACTGTTATAATATATGTATTCGTCTGTACCACAATGTTGGGATTTTATTTTTTATATTCTAATCTAACCTAAAATACAGACACACAAACCAAACAAGCAAACAAGTCTAAACATTCAAACCAAAATTATGTAGTCCCCCCCCACAAAGATGCTGGGCATCGCATCACAATATACATTGCCCCAAACTGTTTTAGCAATAGAGTTTCTAGCGGCATGGGATAGTATGGTAAGGTGCTAAGCAAATCATTAGCCAATATTAAAAATGTTACATTAATTTTTTCGTAGATCTTCGGCCTTAAATCAAGTTGCTTCCATGGATTTGGGAGGGGCATTAAGCGTCAAAACAAGCAAGGCACAGCCTAGCAGTTTTTACAATGCTTTACATTGCAAACTAAATAGCCAATGCACTCAGCATTAACAGTATCTTGGCCAGGGTGGGAGAAACATGAAGGTTCAGATTGACAGCCTCAAGCCAGTAACTGCACGAAATAAAATTATAAAATTATAAGTAGGACAGGAAAAGCAAAGCCTGAAAGTGAAAGTTTTCCCTTTGTTCACTCCCTAAACATACCAACCGTGTCCCCATCCATAAACATACCAAGCAGGTAGGTGCGATAAGTGCAGGGCTTGTTCCATGTGGCGAGGCAGAGGTCCCACAGCCAAATCTGAGATGAGGGTTGCTGGGTCGTCAGCTGCAGCTGGCCTTTGTAGATTTGTGGTGGGTAAATGTTGTGGGTCTCGCACTGGGAGGCGAAATCGCTCATTCACAGAGTCACAGTCTTTAAGGCGGGTCCCTCCGGTTAATTGAATCGCTTCTTGTAAAGTTGTAAAGCTGATAAGTAAGCGATCCAACATAGGCAGGAAAGTTTCAAGTAGCTGTGCAGTAATATAGTTGTCCATCTCCATCGGGAAAGAGATCTGTAAATATGATTCAGTGGGGATTGTTATATACAGTGTGGCGCCTAAAGACACGCCACCGTGCCAAACGGCTTTTTGCTTTTAATATGACTTCCGTGGGAGAGAAGATTATATATTCTCTATCCGCCTTGGTTCTCTGACACGTAGCTGTCAAGAGATATGCAGATGGCACTAGGTTCGGACTGCTTAGGGGTTTTCTTTCTCAAGGTGCCTCAGAGCTTCAGAGGGATGCAGCCATCTCGGAACACCACCCACCGGAAGTCCAGCTTTGAACTTTTTTAATTTAGAATAGGGTAGGGCATTTTTTATTTTGGGGGGCTTTGTTATTTTATTAGGGGGCTTAGAGTAGGTGTAATTAGTTTAAAATTGTTGTAATATTTTTCTAATGTTTGTAAATATTTTTTTATTTTTTTGTAACTTAGTTCTTTTTTATTTTTTGTACTTTAGTTAGTTTATTTCATTGTAGTTATTTGTAGGTATTGTATTTAAATAATTTATTGATAGTGTAGTGTTAGGTTTAATTGTAGATAATTGTAGGTATTGTATTTAATTAATTTATTGATAGTGTAGTGTTAGGTTTAATTGTAACTTAGGTTAGGATTTATTTTACAGGTAATTTTGTAATTATTTTAACTAGGTAACTATTAAATAGTTCTTAACTATTTAATAGCTATTGTACCTGGTTAATATAATTACAAAGTTGCCTGTAAAATAAATATAAATCCTAAAATAGCTATAATATAATTATAATTTATATTGTAGCTATATTAGGGTTTATTTTACAGGTAAGTATTTAGCTTTAAATAGGAATAAGTTATTTAATAAGAGTTAATTTATTTCGTTAGATAAAAAATTATATTTAACTTAGGGGGGTGTTAGGGTTAGGGTTAGAATTAGCTTTAGGGGTTAATACATTTATTAGAATAGAGGTGAGCTCCAGTCGGCAGAGTAGGGGTTAATGTTTGAAGTTAGGTGTCAGCGATGTTAGGGAGGGCAGATTAGGGGTTAATACTATTTATTATAGGGTTATTGAGGCGGGAGTGAGGCGGATTAGGGGGTTAATAACTGTATTATAATAGCGGCGCGGTTCCGGTCGACAGATTAGGGGTTAATAAGTGTAGGCAGGTGGAGGCGACGTTGTGGGGGGCAGATTAGGGGTTAATTAATATAATATTGGGGTCGGTGGTGTTAGGGGCAGCAGATTAGGGGTACATAGCTATAATGTAGGTGGTGGTGGTGTACGGAGCGGCAGATTAGGGGTTAATAATAATATGCAGGTGTCAGCTATAGCGGGGGCGGCAGAATAGGGGTTAATAAGTGTAAGGTTAGGGGTGTTTAGACTCGGGGTACATGTTAGAGTGTTAGGTGCAGACGTAGGAAGTGTTTTCCCCATAGAAAACAATGGGGCTGCGTTAGGAGCTGAACGCGGCTTTTTTGCAGGGTGTTAGGTTTTTTTTTCAGCTAAAACAGCCCCATTGTTTTCTATGGGGATATCGTGCACGAGCACGTTTTTGAAGCTGACCGCTTCCGTAAGCACCGCTGGTATCTAGAGTTGCAGTGACGTTAAATTATGCTCTACGCTCCCTTTTTGGAGCCTAACGCACTGAAAACCCAGCCATTCTGTGAACTCTAAATACCAGCGGTATTTAAAAGGTGCGTGGGAAAAAAAGCATGCGTAGCTAACGCACCCCTTTGGCCACAGAACTCTAAATCTAGACGAATGGCTCTTATTGGATTTTTGTTATGAAAGCAAATGCATTTTTCCATTTATTAACCCCTTAATGACCAAGGACGTGTCAGGCACCTCCTCCGTTGGGTGTCAGTTAATGGCGAAGGACGTGCCTGACACGTCCTCTGGGGTTTCAAGCAATGGAAGCAATTGTGATCGCTTCCAGCTGCTTTCAAGATATTGCAGTGATGCCTCGATATTGAGGCATCACTGCATGTAAGAGAATTAATATTAAGAGGGATATTGTGATATTAGAGTAATACCACAAATCCCCTATAGGAGGCGCTAATGACTCAGGGCAGAAAATAGTACTGAAATACAATCAAAAAAACCCCTTTGGTGATACCAAAAATGTAAAAAAACCTATAAAACAATATATAGAAAATAAATGGTAAAATCTGTAAAATGTAAAATATAAAACATAAAATATAATGATAGAATAAAAAATATATATATGAGAATACAGACGTATCAATAGGTGAAATGGGAAAGATCCCAACTGAAGTCCAAATAAATGGAAGTAGAAATAGAAGGCAGCTCTCGGTCTTCACCCAAACGATGGTGTATCTTCAAAAAGAGGTTTCACTGCAAGGAAAACAGAAACAGAGGCGCCACATGTGTAGATCAATCAAAACAGACAATATCCAAATTAGATGAGATACAGGATACTCACAAACGTGAAGGCACTCTCTTGTGCCTGTAGGAGCGGGCTGGTATTTAAACAGCAAACCAGCTAGCTGTACCAAGGGATCCCCGTCAGGATATCCTCGCAACAGTAATCCTTCACTAGATTGATTCCAGCAAAAAGGAAAAAATGTTCAGAGGGGAGGAAGGCTAAACAGCCTTATGGTTACTGGCAAGGGAAATGCCACACGAACACCAAATTTGTTTAAAAAGTATCAAGTATTTTATTTTACAAAAGATAAAAAATACCATCAATAACAAATTACAGCTTGGTGTATTTAATGGCAAATCTCCTTGTATATAGAGATAATAGCGACGCGTTTCTCAGGGAAGACCCTGTTTCATCAGGCTTGTATACTCTAGAACCATTTAAAACCCCTTTATATAGGGATCACTAACCATATGTTTGCAATAAACCCTCCCCTTCCTTGACATAAACCAATGAAACCTTTTCTTTCCGAAAACTCCCCACTTGTTGCCTTAATTAGAAGTTTAATAATAGTTTTTCCTTTAGTATTATGTCCACTTGATCAATAATCTGTGAGCCCATATCCTAATGTGGTTATGTGTGATGTTAGATCTAGATCGTAATGTGTCGATTGTGAGATAATTAAAAGTGTATGAATGTAAAACATACTTCATCGGTGATCGTTTTTTGACCCAATTAAAAGCCTGCTTTAGGAGGCTTGTACAATTTGAAACACCTAATTGGTTCATGTGCTCTTAGTTTGATGACTACAATTACATCATACCTCTCTACCGGAACTATAAGGAAATAGAATTTGCCTAATTGTGAATTGTTCTCTGACCGTCTAATTTCAGTGACTACAAGTACCATAATGCTTCTCTAGTCTCTACCGGAAGTGCCCGGATAGTGTGTCTGCGTGACTGTTATTTTGTAGTCTTTTTCGTCTAAGTGGGGGCTTGTACTTAATAATCCATTCGATTGGTTGGTGTCACATTCCCACTTTAACTGCAGTTTGACTCTGATGGACTACAACTCCCATCATGCTTCTCTGTGTCCAATAGAAACCGCTATCTGGTGTCTAATGGGCATCCACTTGGAGTCTCCCTATACAGGCGCAATTTGGTTCACTCGCAATGGTTTTGCAGATGTACCCATTGCGCTCCTAAGTGTAATGGTGGGGGCAGAATTACATACTCTAAATTATGAATAACATGTTAATGAATAATATGATTGCTCTAAAAACAATTTGCTCCCATTGCTTATAATACTCGATCTTTAATTAGGTCAATGTGATAGCACAATAACAAATGTAAAGTGCTGTAAATAAACTTTGCTGAATACACTCTATATACTTTAACTATGAAATTAAAAACGTGTACCGATTTAAACATAAAAATATAATGTCAGTGCATATAAATTTATAGTTAAAGTGACTCAACCTTTTACACCTAATGTATATATTTTTCTAACTAATAAAAAATGTTGGTGCACCTTAATCTAAATTATATGTATTATTTTATACCATATATTAGTCATCAGCCTTATGACAATGGTAATATTAATGAAGATAAAGATTATGCTAAGTGTGGTGTTCAATATTATGCTGAATGTGTTATGAAGAAAAGAATATGAGTGGTCCTATTATTACCACTGGTGGCTGAAAAAAACCTAAGTGCGTGTATATATGTGTAATTTTCAAACATAGTGAAAATGATTGTGATAGTGAATTCCTAATAGTGTTTAAAGCTACCACTTAATACCACTTATAATGATGATGAAGTTGTGATGTCACCTATACTGCTGTGTCTATGATTATTTATCATGTGTATGATGGTGTGATAAATTATTATCCCAATTGGATGTAACTAGGCAGCAAGTGAGCTCGGAAAGTAAAGTATACCAAGAATTCCCACTGTTTAACACAGTGAAAAAAGGAAATATAAAGAACATCACCAAATCAGTGAATGATACCGTGTTAAACATACAAATCTTAAAAAATTTTTTGTTAACAGAGCCCATAATAATTATAACCATAGTATACTAATAACTTCAGAAATTGACATATTATGAAATAGCTTAAGAAAACGCAGCAGAGTCTATGACTTCATTGAGGCCAGTTGGAAATAAACTATTGAATTTAAAGATCCAATATGTTTCTCTTTGTCTCAACTTACTGAACCTATTGTACAGATTACTTTTAGGAATACATTCTATTGGGGTGATTTTAAATGGACATTTACCAGATATAGATTTTTGACAGGTGTGACGGGATACGCTATGTTTAGATGATTTTACCTTAATGTTTCTTAAGTGTTCACTCCACCGAGTTCTGACCTTCCTACAGGTCCTGCCTATATATTGTATCCCACATTCGCATGTGAGTACATAGATAACAAAATTAGAGTCACAAGTCATTTTGTTTTTGATGGAAAAAGTCTCCCCGGTGTTATGTGAAACAATCTCAGTGGAACCCTTGCGTGATGTGGTCACACATAAAACAAAGTTTCTTTCCACATCTAAAAGCTCCTATCCTATTAAAGATGTCATTACCTTTCTTTCTTGTTCCTCTAGACTTATTCACCATATTCCTTTTTGACATAACAACCTTACTAGGAGCTAGTTTCTGTTTATATGTAGGTGCTCTTTTAAAAACTAATTTTGGTTGTAGTGGTAAAGTTTTATTTAAAATCGGATCTTTAAGGAGGATAGGCCAATGTTTTTTTAGAACTTTGTTAATGATTCTGTGGTTAGAATTATACTGTGTGACAAATAGTGGTTGTTTGTTAAATGTAGTTTCTTTCTGGCTATTATGTTGATCTGAGGTAGTGACTGTTGATAGCAAAAGTTCCCTATCAAGGTCCCTGGCTCTCTGTTGGGCCCGAGTTAATTAATTCAGAGGGATACCCTTTTTCTAGGAATCTGGATGTGAGTATGCTTGCTTGTTTATTATATTGTTCTACTGTGCTGCAGTTCCTGCGTAGACGACAGAACTGACTATACGGAATATTTGTTTTCCATCTTGTTAGATGGTTTGCTTTGGAAATGTAAAAAATTATTACAGTCCACTTTTTTAAAAAAAGTGGATGTTGATATATTACCCTATTGCATCCCATGATAGTGTCACATCTAAAAATTCATATTGTTTTTTTGTATATTATGTGTAAAACTGATACCCATACTGTTCCTATTAAGATGTGCAACAAAGTCAAGAGCCTCAAGGTACTGAACCATCAAAAATAAATATTAGATCATCCTATGTAACGGCCATAGAACACCAGATTGCCCCTCCATCGCGAGTTGTAGATATATAGATCCTCAAATTGACCCATAAAAAGGTTTGCGAAACTGGGGGCAAATCTGGTGCCCATGGCCGTTCCTTTGATCTGTAAATAAAAAGTGTCCCAAAAACTGAAAATAATTGTGTTTCAGAATAAAATTAATAAGTGATAGCAAATAATCCTGTTGTTGTTCAGGCATGAAGAAGTCTCTATTCAAATACATCTGTGTGGAGGATATCCCTAGATTATAGAGATATATTAGAATAAAGGGACCCCACATCACATGATAGCCACAGATAGTTCCCCTTGTTTTTAATGTCGGATATTTTGTTCCAGGAGGTCTCTTGTATCTTTGATTGTAAGAAGGGAGATTTATGACATATCTCTGGAGATAGATATCTATGTACTCCGATAGTTTATCAGTTATGCTATTCATGCCCGCTATGATGGGTCTACCTGGCGGGATTCTTTCGTTTTTGTGGAGTTTAGGCAGATGGTAATAATACGGTGTGCTGGGGTGGTCAGGTGTGAGATATCTTTTCTCTTTTTTTGTGAGGATATTCTCCATAAGACCTTGTTCTAATAAAAGATTTAGTTTCTTTGTATAATCTGTAGTGGGATCGAAAGACAATTTAGTGTAGTAATTAGTGTCATCTAGGATCCGTCGGGCCTCTTTAATGTAATCAGAATAGTTCTGTAAAACTATGCCGCCGCCCTTGTCTGCCTGACGGATGACCAGATTTTTGTCATCCGTCAGGCTTCTAAGGGCCCTGGCTTCATTAGGCCATGTACGCTTTTTGCCTATAATTCTATTGGGCATAGACTCAAAGTCTTCTAAGACTAGTTGTTGGTATAGGTCTATGTAGGACACTTCCTCTTTAGGCGGGTGGAAAGTTGACAGAGGTGCCAGAGAAGTATGAATTACTCCTTCGAACAGCTCTTCTGTTAATTGGCTAGGCTCATATGTTAATATGGAGGTGGAGGTTTCTTGTTTGTTGTGTATCTAATAGTATCGGGGGCCCCTTCAATGTTGTGTTTTCTCATAGCTTTGACAGCAAAGTACCTTTGTAACGCTAGTTTGCGAGTATATTTGTTGAGGTCAACAAATAATTCAAATATATTGTGAGAATTCGGAGGGCAGTAAGACAATCCCCTTCCCAACACCCTGATTTCATCGTCAGTGAGGGAATGTGAGGAGAGGTTAAAAATCCCTTTCTTTAATTTCTGAAGTCCTTTCTTTTTGGTAGGTTTTCCCTCTCCCTCTCCTTCCCCGTTTGGGTAAGGTCTTTTCTTTTGATTGGTTGAGGGATTGGGTTTCCTCCATAGGGGTGCCAGATTGGGGGGTCCCTAAAAAAACCTCAGATGAAGTTGATGGAATATTATCCATTCTATGTGTAGTAGACCTATCTACCCTAGGGTGGGTCAAATTTCAGAGCTTGAAACCTATTTGAGACTGGAATATGGTTAGGGTTGTTATATTCATGGTGTTCTCCCCATTCCTCTGTAGTCTCTGTCTGAACTATGTAAATCTGTGGGAATTATCCCCATTGGCTTGATGTTGGTTCTCACGCGGAAAGAAAAATGTGTTATTATGTGGATAGTTGTTATTGTGATTGATATGTTGAATTGTATTCCTTCCTGAAGTATCATTATTATGGTAGTTGTGTTTATTTTTATTTCTGTTCCTATTTTTGTCGTTTGTGATTCTGTACTACAGTCCAATCACTATTTGTATTGGTTTTAGTTCTATTATAAGTGTATACTTCACCTTTATTATAATCATCCTCATCTCTCTTTAGTTTTGAATTTTTGTTAGTAATAATCTCAGTCTGAAAATCATCAACTGATTTGATGGTCTGATTATTAAGTTTAAGGTATTCTGGATGGAGTAATATAAGCAATGGAGCAAATTGTTTTAGAGCAATCATATTATTCATTAACATGTTATTCATAATTTAGAGTATGTAATTCTGCCCCCACCATTACACTTAGGAGCGCAATGGGTACATCTGCAAAACCATTGCGAGTGAACCAAATGCGCCTGTATAGGGAGACTCCAAGTGGATGCCCATTAGACACCAGATAGCGGTTTCTATTGGACACAGAGAAGCATGATGGGAGTTGTAGTCCATCAGAGTCAAACTGCAGTTAA
Organism: Bombina bombina; assembly: GCF_027579735.1. Lineage (NCBI taxonomy): Eukaryota > Metazoa > Chordata > Amphibia > Anura > Bombinatoridae > Bombina > Bombina bombina. The sequence continues at coordinate 735,874,432 of NC_069499.1, read as the reverse complement.
AGTGGGAATGTGACACCACAACCAATCGAATGGATTATAAGTACAAGCCCCCCCACTTAGACGAAAAAAGACTACAAAATAACAGTCACGCAGACACACTATCCGGGCACTTCCGGTAGAGACTAGAGAAGCATTATGGTACTTGTAGTCACTGAAATTAGACGGTCCAGAGAACAATTCACAATTAGGCAAATTCTATTTCCTTATAGTTCCGGTAGAGAGGTATGATGGTAATTGTAGTCATCAAACTAAGAGCACATGAACAATTAGGTGTTTCAAATTGTACAAGCCTCCTAAAGCAGGCTTTTAATTGGTCAAAAAACGATCAACCGATGAAGTATGTTTACATTCATACACTTTTAATTATCTCACAATCGACACATTACGATCTCAGATCTAACATCACACATAACCACATTAGGATATGGGCTCACAGATTATTGATCAAGTGGACATAATACTAAAGGAAAAACTATTATAAACTTCTAATTAAGGGCAACAAGTGGGAGTTTTCGGAAAGAAAAGGGTTTCATTGGTTTATGTCAAGGAAGGGGAGGGTTTATTGCAAACATATGGTTACTGATCCCTATATAAAGGGGTTTTAAATGGTTCTAGAGTATACAAGCCTGATGAAACAGGTCTTCCCTGAGAAACGCGTCGCTATTATCTCTATATACAAGGAGATTTGCCATTAAATACACCAAGCTGTAATTTGTTATTGATGGTATTTTTTATCTTTTGTAAAATAAAATACTTGATACTTTTTAAACAAATTTGGTGTTCGTGTGGCATTTCCCTTGCCAGTAACCATAAGGCTGTTTAGCCTTCCTCCCCTCTGAACATTTTTTCCTTTTTGCTGGAATCAATCTAGTGAAGGATTACTGTTGCGAGGATATCCTGACGGGGATCCCTTGGTACAGCTAGCTGGGTTTTTGCTGTTTAAATACCTGCCCGCTCCCTACAGGCCACAAGAGAGTGCCTTCACGTTTGTGAGTATCCTGTATCTCATCTATTTTGGATATTGTCTGTTTTGATTTGATCTACACATGTGGCGCCTCTGTTTCTGTTTTCCTTTCACTGCATTGTAAGAGTTCAGCAAATCTGCAAAATAAGGATAAATCTTTATTTCTGAACCACAACTGCTGAGTGGGTAAAATTATGATTTGTTGCAGTGTATAAAAGTGTATAACAAAAAATTAAACCAGAGATAAGTGGGAGGACTATTAAAGTGGGATTCTTGGATCTCTTAATATTAGGTCCCCTAAAGCACAAAATTACTAGACTCCAAGATGGAGTTTTCACTGGAGGTGAAGTCTATTAATAGTATGTGTTACAGTAAACATCCATGTGAACTAGCAAGCAACAGGGTGACAGGTCGAACAGGAGACGAGTAGAGCGTGTTAAGTTCAATAATTAAACTCCGGGCTTAGTTATGCATAGTTTAGTGAGGACTGTGTGAGCAAGAATGCTTTCCTCTTTGAGCGAGATGTGCGTTGTAGAGCAGGAGCGCTTTGAACTGAAGTTTCGGCGTGTGACGTCATCACCGCGTGGAGGAGCTCCATAGAAACAGCTGAACATCAGAAGCTGTAGGAAAGTTACGGTCCGTTTCTGGAAAGCACTACAAGGAAACCGATATAGGCCACAAGGTACTCATTAACAAGCCAGGAAGGTTCTTGGCTTTGAGCAGACTAAACAGTCAGCAAAGTAAATAAGGCTTAGGAACTCCAGATAGATGTATTAGGAACAATACCAAGCATTGGTGTGAGAGACTGATCAAGCTTTATACAGGAAATTGTATTTAGAGACCTAACCACATTTAAAGAGGAAGTGTATAAGTAGTGATAAGTAGAAATGACATGACACTGCAATACCTTTTTTTTAGCCACCAATGCAGAGAGAGCCACTCTGTGGCCCTCTCTGCATCAGCCAGCGATGGTGCCGATCGTTGGTGGGTGGGAGCCGTAGCAGGGAGGTTGATGGGTGGCCCATCATTAGATGGACTTCCTGATCCTGTCCCTGCAGTGCGCGCAAGTCATCGGTAGCGTGTGGGGGCTACATTAAGCTGGGAGAGAGAAATAGAGGGAAATTGATGTTTATAAAGGGATCGGGAGGGGGAGGGGAGCGTGTTGAGGGGGCAGCTACACTACAGAACATTGAGAATTTTTTTTTTTTATTATAAAATAGGCCATTGTTTTTGAGGAAGCTGGGTACTGGCAGACAGCTGCCAGTACCCAAGATGGGAGAAAATAGGTAGAGGGGGGAGGTTAGAGAGCTGTATGGGGGGTATCAGGGAGGTTGGGGGCTATCAGGGAGGTTGGGGGCTAAGGGGGAATCCATCACTGCAAAATAAATATATTAAAAGGCTTTTATTTTAGTACTGGCAGACTTCTGCCAGTACTTAAGATGGCAGTGACTATTGGGAGGTGGGGGAGGGAAGAGAGCTGTTTGAGGTGGGGTCAGGGAGGGATCAAGTGGTGGGATGTGTCAGATGGGAGGCTGATCTCTACACTAAAGCTAAAATTAACCCTACAAGATAGCTAATTAACCCCTTAACTGCTGGGCATAATACAGGTGTGGTGCGCAGTGGCATTTAACAGCCTTCTAATTACCAAATGATTCAGAGGAGAACTAGGTGAGAACTCAATTTGTCATGTTTGGAGGAGGAGAAATGCTGCCTATGACCCCAAGAACACCATCCTCACCGTCAAACATGGTGGTGGAAACATTATGCTTTGGGGGTGTTTTTCTGCTAAGGTGACAGGACAACTTCACTTTATCAAAGGGACGATGAACGGGGCCATGTAGCATCAAATCTTAGGTAAGAGCCTCCTTCCATCAGCCAAGGCATTGAAAATGAGTCGTGGATGGGTATTTCAGCATGACAATGACCCAAAACACATGGCCAAGGCAACAAAGAAATGGCTCAATAAGAAGCACATTAAGGTCCTGGAGTGGCCTAGCCGGTCTCCACCAGACCTTAATTCCATAGAAAATCTGTGGAGGGAGCTAAAGTTTCGAGTTGCCAAACATCAGCCTCGAAACCTTAATGACAGAGAGGATCTGCAAAGAGGAGTTGGACAAAATCCCTCCTGAGATGTGTGCAAACCTGGTGGCCAACTACAAGAAAAGTCTGACCTCTGCGATTGCCAACAAGGGTTTTGCCACCAAGTACTAAGTCATGTTTTGCAAAGGGGTGAAATACTTATATATTATTTGCATTTTAATGAGTGAAATAACTTTTTTGAAATGCGTTTTTCTGTATTTTGTTGTTGTTATTCTGCCTCTCACTGTCCAAATAAACCTACCATTAAAATTAAAATCATTTATTTGTCAGTGGGCAAACATACAAAATAACAGGGGATCAAATATTTTTTTTCCCTAAATGTATATATACATTTTTAAATGCTTTTCCAAACCTTGAAATAAATACAATATACAGGTGAAACTCGAAAAATTAGAATATCATGCAAAAGTTCATTTATTTCACTAATGCAACTTAAAAGGTGAAAACTAATATATGAGATAAGACTCATTACATGCAAAGCAAGATAGTTCAAGCCGTGATTTGTCATAATTGTGATTATTATGGCTTACAGCTCATGAAAACCCCAAATACACAATCTCAAAAAATTAGAATATTGCGAAAAGGTGCAATATTCTAGGCTCAAAGTGTCCCACTCTATTCAGCTAATTAAGCCATAACACCTGCAAAGGGTTCCTGAACCTTTAAATGGTCTCAGAGTCTGGCTCAGAGGAATCACAATCATGGGAAAGACTGCTGACCTGACAGTTGTGCAGAAAACCATCATTGAGTACAAAAAGTGATATTGGTTACTGCGCTGTGAAACACTATTAAGCCTATGAAAACTAGAGGACTCCCCGGCCTCTCAATAAACGTGCAATAAAATATAAGAAATATTTGGCCACAAAAAGGGGCCAAATAAAACTTAGATTATAGGCGCTAATGAAAGCTTAAAATAGATAGTATGTGGTGTCAACTAAAAAGTGCAAAATATATGTGCGAGTGAAATAATAATAATAAACCTTACAGTTTTAATAGCCAATCTAGGCAAGAAAGTGATCCAAGAGATGTGCAAAATTTGCATAAATTTAATACACGTAAAAAATATAATACAAGTGAAAAATACAAATATACAAAGTATCATATGCGTTGATCAGGTGCAATGGATAGTGTAGTATAAATATAAAATTGCAACAATGAGGTTTAAAGGGACAGTCCAAAATAAACTTTCATGATTCAGATAGAGCATGTAATTTTAAACAATTTTCCAATTTACTTTTATCATCAATTTTGCTTTGTTCTCTTGGTATTCTTAGTTCATATGATAATTTCTTAGACCTTGAAGCCCACCTCTTTCAGATTGCATTTTAACAGTTTTTCACCACTAGAGGGTGTTAGTTCACATATTTCATATAGATAACACTGTGTTCGTGCACGTGAAGTAATCTGGGAGCAGGCACTGATTGGCTAGACTGCAAGTCTGTCAAAAGAACTGAAAAAAGGGGCAGTTTGCAGAGGCTTAGATACAAGATAATCACAGAGGTTAAAAGTATATTATTATAACAGTGTTGGTTATGCAAAACTGGGCAATGGGTAATAAAGGGATTATCTATATTTTAAAACTATAAAAATGCTGGTGTAGACTGTCCCTTTAATTAAAACACTATAATGATGCTAACATAGAAAGGTAACAATACTTAGATAAAGAAAAAAAATAAAATCAATATAAAAACAATATTTGAACATAGGATATCCAAACGATGACTCGATGATGTTTGTCGGGAAATTCAAGGATTAGAAGTACTTTTTCCCTCTAAGGCTCCCATAAGATTTGAGTCCAGCTACCCGGCGGCAGTAGAAGTTACTCGGACGAATATCCTGTTCAAACTTAATCGCCATATTGGAATGCTCTGCTGAAGGGGTGTTGCTGTTATCGGAGGAGCTGCCACAGAGAGGAGAGCGCACACGTCTTGGCACCGACTTCGGTGTAAGTAAAAGTGAATACCTTTTCTTGGTATCTCTTCTGCCGTTTGATTCGGTTCTTTATCTATTCCAGCTTCTTCATGTGACATTTGTCCCTTGAATTTCCCGACAAACATCATCGAGTCATCGTTTGGATATCCTCTGCTCAAATATTGTTTTTATATTGATTTTATTTTTTTCTTTATCTAAGTATTGTTACCTTTTCTATGTTAGCATCATTGTAGTGTTTCAATTAAACCTCATTGTTGCAATTTTATATGTATACTACACTATCCATTGCGCCTGATCATTGCATATGATACTTTGTACTGTATATCTGTATTTTTCACTTGTATTATATTTTTTAAGTGTATTAAATTTATGCAAATTTTGCACATCTCTTGGATCACTTTCTTGCCTAGATTGGCTATTAACACTGTAAGGTTTATTATTATTATTATTTCACTCACACATATATTTTACACTTTTTAGTTGACACCACTCACTATCTATTTTAAGCTTTCATTAGCGCCTATGATCTAAGTTTTATGTGGCCAATTTTTTCTTATATTTTAGAAAACCATCATGGACACCCTCCATAAGGAGGGAAAGACTCAAAATGTAATTACAAAAGAAGTTGGATGTTCCCAAAGTGCTGTATCAAAGCACATTATAAGAAAGTTATGTGGAAGGGAAAAGTGTGGAAGAAAAAGGTGCACAAGCAGCAGGGATGACCACAGCCTGGAAAGGATTGTCAGGAAAAGGCCATTCAAAAGTGTTGGGGACTTTCACAAGATGTGGACTGAGGCTGGAGTCAGTGCATCAAGAGCCATCACACACAGACGGATCCTGGATATGGGCTTCAAATGTCGTATTCCTCTTGTCAAGCCACTCCTGAACAACAAACAACGTCAGAAGCGTCGTACCTGGGCTAAAGAAAAACAGACCTGGTCTGTTGCTCAGTGGTCCAAAGTCCTCTTTTCTGATTAGAGCAAATGTTGCATCTCATTTGGAAACCAAGGACCCAGAGTATGGAGGAAGAATGGAGAGGCACACACTGCAAGATGCTTGAAGTCCAGTGCAAAGTTTCCACAGTCTGTGTTGATTTGGGGAGCCATGTCATCTGCTGGTGTTGGTCCACTGTGCTTCATTAAAGGGACATTCAAGTCAAAATTAAACTTCATGATTCAGATACAGCATGTAATTGTAAATAACTTTCAAATTTACTTCCATTAACAAAAGGTGCACAGACTTTTTGAGTCACCAACTCCTACTGAGCATGTGCAAGAATTCACAGCATATACGTATATGCATTTGTGATTGGCTGATTACTGTCACATGATACAGGGGGAGTGGAAATAGACATAACGTTGCAATGTATTTAACAAAAATCTACTACTCATTGGAAGTTCAGACTAAGTGCTATTGCATTTCCCATTACCATTTGGGACTCTATCGTCTCATTAAACTTATACACTTAGGGCGCGATCCGATATAGATCGCAGTTTGCGGCGCAAGCGAGGGAACCCGCGTCGCCCGCAGTTTCAGCTCGCAACTCGAGCCATCCAATATGCGGTGCCGTCACTTGCTAAAGTGGCGCAAGTCTCACAAACCAGCGATGTCCAGAAATCTGCGTAAGTACAGATTTTTGGAGTCGCCAGTGACTTGCGCCACGTTAGAAACTGCCGGCGCCTAAATTAATCTAATTCATATTATAAACTAAAATATTCCTATTTAAATCTAAATATTTACCTATAAAATAAACCCTAAGATAGCTACAATATAATTAATAATTACATTGTAGCTATGTTAGGGTTAATATTTATTTTACAGGTAAATTGTTAATTATTTTAACTAGGTCTAATAGCTATTAAATAGTTATTAACTATTTAATAGCTACCTAGTTAAAATAATTACCCAATTACCTGTAAAATAAATCCTAACCTAAGTTACAAATACACCTACACTATCAAGAAATTAAATAAACTACAAATATCTATCTAAAAATACAATTAAATTAACTAAACTAAATTACACAAAAAAACAAACACTAAATTACAAAAAATAAAAAAAAGATTACAAGATTTTTAAGCAAATTACACCTATTCTAAGCCCCCTAATAAAATAATAAAGCCCCCCAAAATAAAAAAATTCCCTGCCCTATTCTAATTAAAAAAAAGTTCAAAGCTCTTTACCTTACCAGCCCTTAAAAGGGCCTTTTGTGGGGCATGCCCCAAAGAATTCAGCTCTTTTGCATTTAAAAACATATACAATACCCCCCCCATTACAACCCACCACCCACATACCCCTATTCTAAACCCACCCAAACCCCCCTTAAAAAAGCCTAACACTACCCCCCTGAAGATCTCCCTACCTTGTCTTCACCACACCGGGCCGAACTCCTCATCCGATCCGGGCGATGTCTTGCTCCAAGCGGCAAAGAAGAATTCTTCCTCCGGCGACGTCTTCCTCCAAGCGGCAAAGAAGAATTCTTCCTCCGGCGACGTCTTCCTCCAAGCGGCAAAGAAGAATTCTTCCTCCGGCGACGTCTTCCTCCAAGCGGCAAAGAAGAATTCTTCCTCCGGCGACGTCTTCCTCCAAGCGGCAGCAAAGTCTTCATCCTTCCGGCGGCATCTTCAATCTTCTTTCTTGGCTCCGCCGCGGAGCATCCATCCCGGCCGACGACTGAACGATGAATGAGGTACCTTTAAATGACGTCATCCAAGATGGCGTCCGCCGTATTCCGATTGGCTGATAGGATTCTATCAGCCAATCGGAATTAAGTTAGAAAAATCTGATTGGCTGATTGAATCAGCCAATCAGATTCAGGTTCAATCCGGTTGACAGGTAGATAGACATTGCGCATGCGTTAGGTGTTAGGTTTTATTTAGCAGATCGCGGGTGACAGGTAGATAGACATTGCGCATGCGTTAGGTGTTAGGTTTATTTTCTAGCTAGTTTAGGGAGTTACGGGGCTCCAATAGTCAGCGTAAGGCTTCTTACGGCTGCTTTTTGTGGTGAGGTGAAAATGGAGTAAGTTTTCTCCATTTTCGCCACGTAAGTCCTTACGCTGCATATTGGATACCAAACTGCGCTGGTTTGGTATACCTGCCTATAGCCCAAAAAACTACGGGCGACGGCAGAAATATACGGGCGTAACTTCTAGGTTACGCCGTATATGTGATACCAAACCAGCGCAAATATTGGCGTCGCCGGCTTTTGTGGGCGACAATTTTTATCGGATCGACCCCTTAGTGTGTCACAGATGACTACAAGAGTGCTATATGTGTATTCTTTCATGGTCTTTTGGCCCATGTTCTTTCTGCAATATATATAATACACAGCACCATTTACCCTATGGTTATAGGAAATAGAAACCAGAAATCTTTATAGGGTGTAGTCACAAGAATCAATAAGGCAGTGCCATTGAAACCCTCTTTTGCTTACAATTAAGTGCTATTGCATTGTCTTCTTATCATGCATTTGTTGATTATGCAAGTCTACAGTGTTGACTGGTCCTTTAAGTCCAGGGTCAACGCAGCCGTCTACCAGGAGATTTTGGAGCACTTCATGCTTCCATCCACAGACAAGCTCTATGGGGATGCTGACTTCATTTTCCAGCAGGACCAAAAGCACCAAAACCTGGTTCAATGATCGTGGGATTACTGTGCTTGATTGGCCAGCAAACTCACTGTCTGACCTGAACCCCATAGAGAATCTATGGGGCATTGCCAAGAGAAAGATGAGAGACATGAGACCGAACAATGCAGAAGAGCTGAAGGCCGCTAATGAAGCATCCTGGTCTTCCATAACACCTCAGCAGTGCCACAGGCTGATAGATTCCATGCCACGCCGCATTGAGGCAGTAATTGCTGCAAAACGGGTCCAAACGAAGTACTGAGTACATACAGTATGCATGCTTATACTTTTCAGAGGTCCGATATTGTTCTATGTACAATCCTTGCTTTATTGATTGCATGTAATATTCTAATTTTCTGAGATTGTTGATTTGGGGTTTTCATGAGCTGTAAGCCATAATCATCACAATTATGACAAATCATGGCTTGAACTATCTTGCTTTGCATGTGTCAGTATATGGCCGGGTTATAATATAATATATTTAATAATTATTCTTTAAAATAAAACCCCAATAAAAATGCAGATACAAAACAATAAAATGTAAATTCCTAAGTTCTTTGTATTAGTTAAAATTTATAGACACATTGAATTATATTTATAGAGAACTAGATATGAATCAAAACTATACAAGTTTAAACTATTATAATATGCTATGCAAAGATCATAAAAATTAAATTAACTTTTTTATTAACCTTATTCAGAATTGAATTTCATTAAAATACCACAAAGAGATACCAAGATATGAGCCACTAACATTCAGACTGGTACAAATAAGTTATTTAACCCACAAAATGATTCTATACAATTCTAATTAGAACACCAGAAGTATATATATATTATTAATGTAAACAGCCAGTTTATATGCCATTTTATCTAAGCTGAAATTAAGTCTTTATTATTATCTACAATTAAGACAAATTCTAAAATATATTTATATATTTGCAAAGATAAATAACTTAGCATACAAAAGGTAAGCTTAAAATTATACAGGACTATGAATACAAGCTAAAATATAAAATGCCCTTTTAAATCTAATAACTGCAATTAGTTATGGTTACCAAATACCTTTGATTTAAATATTATATATATATATTTATCAATCACGTATTACTTGTAGGTGGGAAGTTTTGTTCTGGATGTGATTGCATATGAACGGATATAAGTGTAGCAGCTATTTCATTGTTTGTATAGCCTGATGAAACGGCGCTGTGAAACGGAGACACAGAGAAACGCATTGCTTTTATCCTGTTTTAATAAAAACTTTTTTATCGTCACTTTTGCTGCTACACTTTACTATTTTCCCTGGATTGGATACTTTATTGCCATCTCAGTGTATCTACATCTAATTAAAGATTGGCTACATCCACCACCTGTAGCCTGGTATATCCAGTGAGACACATTCCTCAGTTCCTGGACTCCCCCTGGTGGGACAAGGATAGCCTGATTATTCAGTGTGACACACTCTTCAATCCCTGGATTTCCCCTGGTGGGATAAGGATATCACCTGATCCAGACGTGCCTGAGAGTCTACCGGATGACCTTTGGATCCGGTCTGCCTGTATTGCACTAATATGCATCACACCACGTGAGTAGCTATTTGGCTATATTCATATACTGCACTTACCTGTATGATCTGCACTATGTGGCAGCCTCTACGTTTTGTTTTCTAGACCTTTATTTAAATATTATATATATATATTTAGCAATCGCGTATACTTCACAAAAAATAACCAAATCGATATTCAGCTTCCAATATTCCTAGTTTCCCCTTATATGAAAATAAGGGTACTTGTAATATGGATAATAAAAAAGGGTAGCCCAATCTTGTTTATAATCACTGTGTCCCCACACAGCAGTTATCAGTCCAGGGTTTTAGCAAAAAGTTCAGCCAGCCTTATTTTTTCTTCCTCTTGCATTCAGCTTATATATCTTAATCATTGGTGAAACAATATGGTTACGCCCTACGGAGCTTGTCCCTCTCATTGGTTATCTGGTAGAGGCCTCCCTGATTGGTTCTGTATGGATTCCAATAGTTAATTTATTTGGCTGTTATACCAGTTCCAATCCCCTAGGGGGCAGCAGACAACAGTAAATGCAGTCTTATCATTCATTTTTGCTACATTCCAAATATCTCCTTATATTGTTATTATTTTCAGCATATAATCTCTTGTATTCATAAATCATACATTTCATATATGGTCCGCACAGTGTCACTTCCTCTGATCATTTTAAAACCAAACGTGAATATATTCCACTTATAGTATATTAAAATGTGTTTAAAATAATATTTTCTATTAAACGATTTAAGGATTATAATATCTTCATCATGGGTTTAATTACTGTTTTTAGTCATCATACTTGAGATCAGCAAATATAGGTCATATTCACACAACTATGACTACATTGGATTATTATCCCATACAGATTAATATTTCATATCTGTATATCTCTCTTTGAGAGTATAATATACATTGGATATTATTTAAAATACTAATTATATATGTATTTCTTAGATGCCTGAAATGAAACAAATAAGGTTGCTAAAATGTTAATTTTAAATCCTTAAAACATTCTATGCTTCCAAAAGTACATAGGTTAAGACATGCTGGAATCTTAACTTTCAGGTTTTCAACTTTCTAGACCTAGATAATATCCCAGATTTTTATTCATATTTAATGTGTTGTCTGAATATATATATATATATATATATATATATATAAAACATAATTTATGTAAGAACTTACCTGATAAATTCATTTCTTTCATATTAGCAAGAGTCCATGAGCTAGTGACGTATGGGATATACATTCCTACCAGGAGGGGCAAAGTTTCCCAAACCTTAAAATGCCTATAAATACACCCCTCACCACACCCACAATTCAGTTTAATGAATAGCCAAGAAGGGGGGTGATAAAAAAAAGGAGAGAAAGCATCAAAAAAATAAGGAATTGGAATAATTGTGCTTTATACAAAAAATCATAACCACCACAAAAAAGGGTGGGCCTCATGGACTCTTGCTAATATGAAAGAAATTAATTTATCAGGTAAGTTCTTACATAAATTATGTTTTCTTTCATGTAATTAGCAAGAGTCCATGAGCTAGTGACGTATGGGATAATAAATACCCAAGATGTGGAACTTCCACGCAAGAGTCACTAGAGAGGGAGGGATAAAATAAAGACAGCCAATTCCGCTGAAAAATTAATCCACTACCCAAATCAAAAAAGTTTCAATTTTTATAATGAAAAAAACTGAAAATATAAGCAGAATAATCAAACTGAAACAGCTGCCTGAAGTACCATTCTACCAAAACTGCTTCTAAAGAAGAGAAAACATCAAAATGGTAGAACATAGTAAAAGTATGCAAAGAAGACCAAGTCATTGCTTTGCAAATCTGATCAACAGAAGCTTCATTCTTAAAAAGCCCAGGAAGTAGAAACGTACCTAGAATGAGCCATAATCCTCCGAGGCGGGAATCCACCCGACTCCAAATGAGCATGATGAATAAAAAATGTAAGCAAGATGCCAAATAAATGGCAGAAGCCTTTTGACCTTCCTAACACCAGAAAAGATAACAAATAGACTAGAAGACTATCTGAAATCTGAATAGCTTCAACATAAGATTTCAAAACTCTTACCATATCCAAAGAATGTAAGAATCTTACCAAAGAAGTCTTAGGAAAAGACAATAATTCCTCCCTAATGTTGATAGAAATCACAACTTTAGGTAAGAATTGAAATGGGGATAGCAAAAACCACCTTATCCTGATGAAAAAAATCAGAAAAAGGAGACTCACAAGAAAGAACAGATAATTAAAAATTGTTCTAGCTGAAGAGATGTCTAAAAAGAACAATACTTTCCATGAAAGTAAATAATGTCTAGAGAAAACATATGCTCAAATAGAGATCCACAAGAAAGAGCAGAAAACTCAGAAACTCTTCTAGCAGAAGAGATAACCAAAAGGAACAATACTTTCCAAGAAAGTAATTTTAATGTCCAGAGAATGCAAAGGTTCAAACAGAGGAGCCTGTAAAGCCCTCAGTACCAAATTGAGACTCCAAGGAGGAGATATTGACTTAATGACAGGCTTGATACAAACCAAAACCTGTACAAAACAATGAATATCAGAATGAATAGCAATCTTTCTGTAAAAAAGAACAGAAAGAGTAGAGATTTGTCCTTTCAAATAACTTGCAGACAAAACCTTATCTAAACCAACCTGAAAAATTGTAAAATTCTAGGAATTCTAAAAGAATTGCAAAAGAATTTATGTGAAGAACACCAAGAAATGAAAGTCTTCCAAACTCGATAATAAATCTTTCTAGAGACAGATTTACAAACCTGTAACATAGTATTAATCACTGAGTCAGAGAAACCTCTATGACTAAGAATCAAACGTTCAATCTCCATACCTTCAAATTAAATGATTTGAGATCCTGATGGAAAAATGGGCCTTGAGATAGAAGGTCTGGTCTTAACGGAAATGTCCAAGGTTGGCAACTGGCCATCCGAATGAGATCTGCATACCAAAACCTGTGAGGCCATGCTGGAATCACCAGCAGTACAAACGAACGCTCCATTAGAATTTTGGAAGAACTAGAGGCGGAAGATATATACAGAATGATAATTCCAAGGAAGTGTCAATGCATACGCTACTTCCGCCTGAGGATCCCCGGACCTGAAATAGGCCCCTGGGAAGTTCCTTGTTAAGACGAGAGGCCAACAGATCTATTTCTGGAAGCCCTCACATCTGAAAAATTGAAAAACATATCTGGGTAAAGACCATTCTCCCGGATGTAAAGCTTGATTAACAGAGATAATCCGCTTCCCAAACGTCTATACCTGGGAAAAGGACCCCAGAATTTAGATAGGAGCTGGATTTAGCCCAAGCAAATATCAAAGATACTTTTGTCACAGTCTAAAGACTGATAGTCACACCCTGATGATTGACATACACCACAGATGTGATAATGTCTGAAAAAAACAAAAAACGTCTCTTCTTCAAAAGAAACCAACTGAAGAACTCTGGGAATTCACGGAGTTCCAAAATATCAAATGGTAATCTCGCCTCCTGAGATTTCCAAACCCCTTGTGCTGACAGAGAACCTCAGACAGTCTCCAAACCTAAAAGACTCGCATCTATAGAGATCATGGTCCAGGTTGAAAGAATCGAAGAGACCTGTAGAACTAAATGATGGTGATCTTAACCACCGAATCAAAGATAGATAAACATAGAATTCAAAGATTTCAAAATCCTAGAATCCCTGCAAAATCCTAGAATCCCTGCACCATTATGCAGCATAAAAAACTGGAAAAGGTTTTCGATGAAAATTAGCAAAGGGAAATGAATCCAATGCTGCAGCCATAAGACCTAAATTCCATGCATATATAGCAACTGAAGGAAATAATAGAGACTGAAGGTCCCGACAGACGGAACCCAATAAGAAAAAAATCACTTATCTGTTAGAGACAAAGACAGTGACACAGTATATCTGGAAACCTAAAAAAGGTGACCATTGTGTGAGGAATCAAGAGCTTTTGATAAAAAAGATCCTCTAACCATGTCTTGAAAAAACAAAGTTGAATCATATGAGATTCCGTAGTCTCAGAAAATAAAAATAATCTGAATGAAAACAGAAATGAAGATATGCATCTATTGTATCTAATGAAAATAAATAATGCTATCACTGACCAAAAAAAGTCAGACTAGACCATATAAATACCAATCTAAAAGATGGTACATTTATATAATAAAATTTTTTTCTATCTTTGGAACAATGAATAGTTTTGAATAAAACCCCAAAACCCAGATCCTAAAAATGGAACTGGAATAAATACCCCAGAAGATTCCAGATCTGAGCAGCGCTTGATCCTCAACAGGTGATCAACCGCACTTCAACATTACCCAAAATATATGGGACTGAAACACATTAAGGAAAGTGTTAGCCTTACTGGAATAGCTGGAATATAATAGAGAGAAAAAGTCTTCTCACAGACGGTTTTGACTTCAAATTTTATTTGTACCCAAAATCTAAGAATTTTGGACCGAAATAGAACCAAAAAAACTTCTAATTAAAAACATGTTACTTGGGTAAGAATTTAGAATTTTATTCTTTAGTAAGAACAACCAAACTAAAATAAGCTTAAAGTTTTAGTCTAAGAACTTAAACTTGAAGCCCAGAGTAACAGTTAAGAATTGAATCCAATATGAATCAAATAATTGATTATCTTGGAAAAAAAGAAATAAGGATTTTTTAGAAATCACAACATTTCTTCTAGCTAAAAACAGCTAAAGACATAGATTAAACCTCATTTGAAGTTCTGAAAGAGAAAAAACATCATCAGAGAAGGATAATTCAGTATGTTGTTGGTCATTTGAAACTTCATCAAAAAGAAGTTTGAAAAAGACCTAAAATTTTTTAATAGAAGGAGCAAAGTCAGACAAAGCTTTTAACCTAGAATCAGAAAAAACATAATTTATGTAAGAACTTACCTGATAAATTCATTTCTTTCATATTAGCAAGAGTCCATGAGCTAGTGACGTATGGGATATACATTCCTACCAGGAGGGGCAAAGTTTCCCAAACCTCAAAATGCCTATAAATACACCCCTCACCACACCCACAAATCAGTTTAACGCATAGCCAAGAAGTGGGGTGATAAGACAAAAGTGCGAAAGCATAAAAAATAAGGAATTGGAATAATTGTGCTTTATACAAAAAAATCATAACCACCACAAAAAAGGGTGGGCCTCATGGACTCTTGCTAATATGAAAGAAATGAATTTATCAGGTAAGTTCTTACATAAATTATGTTTTCTTTCATGTAATTAGCAAGAGTCCATGAGCTAGTGACGTATGGTATAATGACTACCCAAGATGTGGATCTTTCACGCAAGAGTCACTAGAGAGGGAGGGATAAAATAAAGACAGCCAATTCCGCTGAAAAATAATCCACACCCAAAATAAAGTTTAAATCTTATAATGAAGAAAACTGAAATTATAAGCAGAAGAATCAAACTGAAACAGCTGCCTGAATTATTTTTCTACCAAAAACTGCTTCAGAAGAAGAATACACATCAAAATGGTAGAATTTAGTAAAAGTATGCAAAGAAGACCAAGTTGCTGCTTTGCAAATCTGATCAATCGAAGCTTCATTCCTAAACGCCCAGGAAGTAGAAACTGACCTAGTAGAATGAGCTGTAATCCTTTGAGGCGGAGATTTACCCGACTCGACATAAGCATGATGAATTAAAGATTTCAACCAAGATGCCAAAGAAATGGCAGAGGCCTTCTGACCTTTCCTAGAACCGGAAAAGATAACAAATAGACTAGAAGGGGGGTAGTTATCAAGCCGTCTACTTTTCTGGCTTCGCCGGCCCAATACGCCCGCCTAAGCTCGCCTACCTTCGCCGCTGCGGACCTGAAAAAATACGCCTAAGTTATCAAATAAAGCTGTCAAAAAGCCGTGGGGCGATGAGCAGCGGACTGTGACAGTTATCACTCATCCGATCTCGCTGCTCTTCGGCTTTTTCCCAGCTTTATTGCTAGCCTGTCACTAAGCACTCACACTAAACTACACTGTTCTATCCCTATACCGGCGCCCCCGGAGCCCCCCGCAACTCAATAAAGTTACTAACCCCTAAACCGCCGCTCCTAGACCCCGCCGCAACTCTTATAAATGTATTAACCCCTAAACCGCCGCTCCAGGACACCGCTGCCACCTACAGTATACCTAGTAACCCCTATCCTGCCCCCCCCTACACAGTCGCCCTCTATTATAAAGTTATTAACCCCTATCCTGCTGATCCCGCACCTCTCCGCAACTAAATAAATAGTTTAACCCCTAAACCGCCGCTCCCTGAACCCGCCGCAACCTATATTAAACCTATTAACCCCTATCCTGCCCCCCCTACACCGTCATCACCTATAATAAATTTATTAACCCCTATCCTGCCCCCCACTACACCGCCGCCACTGTAATAAAATTATTAACCCCTAAACCTAAGTCTAACCCTAACCCTAACGCCCCCTAACTTAAATATTAATTAAATAAATCTAAATAATATTTCTCTTATTAACTAAGTTAATCCTATTTAAAACTAAATACTTACCTATAAAATAAACCCTAATATAGCTACAATATAAATAATAATTATATTCTAGCTATCTTAGGATTTATTTTTATTTTACAGGTACCTTTCAATTTATTTTAACTAGGTACAATAGCTATTAAATAGTAATTAACTATTTAATAGCTTACCTAGCTAAAATAAACTGAAATTTACCTGTAAAATAAATCCTAACCTTAGTTACAATTACACCTAACACTACACTATACTTTAATAAATTATTCCTATTTAAAAATAAATACTTACCTGTAAAATAAACACTAAGATAGCTACAATATAATTAATAATTATATTTTAGCTATCTTAGGATTTATATTTATTTTACAGGTAACTTTGTATTTATTTTAGCTAGTTAGAATAGTTATTAAATAGTTATTAACTATTTAATAACTACCTAGCTAAAAGAAATACAAAATTACCTGTAAAATAAATCCTAACCTAAGTTACAATTAAACCTAATACTACACTATCATTAAATTAATTAAATAAACTACCTACAAATAACTACAATTAAATACATTTTACAATTACATAAACTAACTAAAGTACAAAAAATAAAAAAATAAGTTACAAACATTTAAAAACATATTACAACAATTTAAAGCTACTTACACCTAATCTAAGCCCCCTAATAAAATAACAAACCCCCCAAAATAAAAAAATGCCCTACCCTATTCTAAATTAAATAAAGTTCAAAGCTCTTTTACCTTACCAGCCCTTAAAAGGGCCATTTGTGGGGGCATGCCCCAAAGAAAACAGCTCTTTTGCCTGTAAAAGAAAAATATAACCCCCCCCAACATTAAAACCCACCACCCACATACCCCGAATCTAACCCAAACCCCCCTTACAAAAACCTAACACTAATCCCCTGAAGATCATCCTACCTTGTCTTCACTCAGCCGAGCAGCGATGGAACCGAAGTGGACATCCGGAGCGGAAGAAATCTTCCATCCGATGAAGTCATCATCCAGGCGGCGCTGAAGAAAAGTCTTCGATCTGGCCGATGTCATCTTCAAAGAGGCGCTGAAGAGGTCTTCTATCCGGGCGAAGTCATCTTCCAAGCCGGGTCTTGAATCTTCCTTCAGCCGACGCGGAACCTCCTTCTTCACCGACGGACTACGACGAATGAAGGCTCCTTTAAGGGACGTCATCCAAGATGGCGTCCCCTCAATTCCGATTGGCTGATAGGATTCTATCAGCCAATCGGAATTAAGGTAGGAAAAATCTGATTGGCTGATGGAATCAGCCAATCAGATTGAGCTCGCATTCTATTGGCTGTTCCGATCAGCCAATAGAATGCGAGCTCAATCTGATTGGCTGATTGGATCAGCCAATCGGATTGAACTTGAATCTGATTGGCTGATTCCATCAGCCAATCAGAATTTTCCTACCTTAATTCCGATTGGCTGATAGAATCCTATCAGCCAATCGGAATTGAGGGGACGCCATCTTGGATGACGTCCCTTAAAGGAGCCTTCATTCGTCGTAGTCCGTCGGTGAAGAAGGAGGTTCCGCGTCGGCGGAAGGAAGATTCAAGACCCGGCTTGGAAGATGACTTCGCCCGGATAGAAGACCTCTTCAGCGCCTCTTTGAAGATGACATCGGCCGGATCGAAGACTTTTCTTCAGCGCCGCCTGGATGATGACTTCATCGGATGGAAGATTTCTTCAGCGCCGCTTGGAGGATTAACTTCTTCCGCTCCGGATGTCCACTTCGGTTCCATCGGTGGCTCGGCTGAGTGAAGACGACTAAAGGTAGGATGATCTTCAGGGGATTAGTGTTAGGTTTTTGTAAGGGGGGTTTGGGTTAGATTAGGGGTATGTGGGTGGTGGGTTTTAATGTTGGGGGGGTTGTATTTTTCTTTTACAGGCAAAAAAGCTGTTTTCTTTGGGGCATGCCCCCACAAATGGCCCTTTTAAGGGCTGGTAAGGTAAAAGAGCTTTGAACTTTATTTAATTTAGAATAGGGTAGGGCATTTTTTTTATTTTGGGGGGTTTCTTATTTTATTAGGGGGCTTAGATTAGGTGTAAGTAGCTTAAAATTGTTGTAATATTTTTAACATGTTTGTAACTTATTTTTTTATTTTTTGTAACTTAGCTTTTTTATTTTTTGTACTTTAGTTAGTTTATGTAATTGTATTTAATTGTAGTTATTTGTAGGTAGTTTATTTAATTAATTTAATGATAGTGTAGTATTAGGTTTAATTGTAACTTAGGTTAGGATTTATTTTACAGGTAATTTTGTATTTCTTTTAGCTAGGTAGTTATTAAATAGTTAATAACTATTTAATAACTATTCTAACTAGCTAAAATAAATACAAAGTTACCTGTAAAATAAATATAAATCCTAAGATAGCTACAATATAATTATTAATTATATTGTAGCTATCTTAGTGTTTATTTTACAGGTAAGTATTTATTTTTAAATAGGAATAATTTATTAAAGTATAGTGTAGTGTTAGGTGTAATTATAACTTAGGTTAGGATTTATTTTACAGGTAAATTTCAGTTTATTTTAGCTAGGTAAGCTATTAAATAGTTAATAACTATTTAATAGCTATTGTACCTAGTTAAAATAAATGGAAAGGTACCTGTAAAATAAAAATAAATCCTACTTCCGGTAGGCGGGCGGAGAGAGCAGACGCACGGAACAGAGCTCCGCAGTTTCCAGATATTAAACTGGAAAAAAACCAACACATTGCCCCAGAAAAAGCCGGCATCCTTGGCAGGGATACCCCCCCACTGCCCGGACACAAGCTGGCAGGGATTCTAACAGCGGAATCCACTACCGGAGAAGTAACAGACCACAGAAGTGACTGTAAGTAGCGGCTGCAGCCGCGAGGGACACAAACAAACAGGCAGGGGAATCACAAGTGCTCCACGCTACACAAGGAGCCAAAGATTTGAGCAGTATAACAAGGATTAAAGACTTGGGCCCCTACAAGAGAAGGGTGGGACACTGAATTGGGACCTTAACTAACGGCGGGAACGCCGCCATCTTGCCCCGCTGCCACACTTGCCAAAAGCTTAACCGCAGAAGCGAGTAATATCCCCGCACGACCCCCACCACTCTCTCTTACGCCCAGAAGAAGGGAATCAGCAAAAGACCGCACAATTAAAATAGCGCTGCTTAACACTAAGTACCCTCCCTACCATAGCCCTCACAAATCTGGGGGTTAATCAGGAGGAAGCTATTCCCAAACCCAGATCTCATACAAAGGGTATAGAGCCGCATAGGAGACAGGAGGTGGGGAAACATGAACTTTGGCCCACTGGACAATACCTTTATTAATAAATAATACAGGCTACCGCATCATGAGAGGCTAAAAGGCCCGGACCTGCCCCTATCCTTCCCACCCGGCGCTTAACAAGCACAACAGTGAACCTGTGTTCAAACTTATTCTGAGGCCTAAAATAACTAAACAGAGGGAAATAGCAACTTGTGATAAAGCAAGCAAACAGAAGTCACAATACTGGCGAAGCTGATTGACAAAACACTAAAGCTGCATGCAAAAATATTATAACTCCTATATAAAAACAACAGAGACAATGGCAGGCAGACTCAAGCACGCAGAGAAAAAAAAGAATCACCTAGATACACCGCAGATCCCAATGGAAGCGGATCCATTACCAAACTCTAATAATACAGACACACACCCAATTGTCACACAGATATCTGCACTATTCCTGCCCAAAATTGAACAGTTGCAAACAGGGATGGACTCACTCACAACTGAGGTCAAATCATTTAATGGCAGACTGACACAGGTGGAACAGAGAGTGGCAGAAGGAGAAACCCGTCATAGAGAAACAGAAACTAATATACAAGCACTACAACAACAGAATGAACGGTTATGGGCAAAGGTTGATGACTTGGAGAACAGATCGAGAAGAAACAACTTAAGAATTGTAGGAATCCCCGAGAACATCCCGGGATCAGAGCTAATAGACTTTGCAGAAAACATCCTCCCAAAGTTGCTGCGTATGCCTCAGTCCTGCCTCCCGTGCTTAGTGGAGAGAGCACACAGAGTGGGAGACCCGAGAAATCAAGGAGAAAATACCCAACAGTCACGCCAGGTAATGGTGAAATACCTTAGTTTCAAAGCAAAAGTAGCGATACTACAGGCCTACAGAAAGGCTTCACCTTTGGAATATGAAGGAAGGAAAATCTATTTATTTCAAGACTACTCAGCAACAGTTGCAGCTAAAAGAAAGGAGTTCACACCTTACTGTAAACAACTCATAGAGCAAGGCAGAATGGCAGCCCTGCTGTACCCGGCAAGGCTGAGGCTCCAAACAACCAATGGACCTCTATTCTTTGAATCCCCGAACCAGCTTAAATTACACCTGCAAAGAGAAGAAAGAAGGAATCAGCAACAGAACCATGAAGCTCAGCCTGACGACACCTGAAAACAGGGACAATCATCAAGGCCTCAGAAACCATAGATTAAAGACCATTTAATTTAAAGACATGACAACTCATATCCTTTACAAGTGGGGGGGGGGGGGGGAAGAGGGAACTGAAAACGGTTTACTGTTTATTGTTTATTGCATACTGTCTGATATATTGTTGGTAATTATTGCCTGTTTTCATATCTCTTAAACACGTTTAAAAAGGAGATCTTAACAGTTTAAAAGTTAATACTCACTAACCAGATTGCTTTTTGTTTGTCTTAGCGATAGACAGAACACACCAGATCTTAGGGCGCTCCCTCAGGGGGGGAATAGACAGATTTGGGACATTGCAGGAAAACCGTAAGTAACGCTCATCACCCTACACTGCAATAAATACGCATCACACACCACATCTCACACCCTTAACAAATAGCGACACCCTCAAACAATACAATACTTATTGTAGGAAAATGAAAATCACCACTTGGAACGTGGGAGGGATAACATCCCCTATTAAAAGAAAGGCGATATTGAGACAGTTAAACACAAAAAAAACTGATATAGCTATACTAGAAGAAACACACCTTTCTAAGATAGAACACCAAAAGCTTAAACAGGGGTGGGTGGGAGAGGTACTCTTCACGCCTTATGAAAAGAAAAGAGCGAGAGGGGTCGCAGTGCTGTTCCGAAAGGGACTTAACTATGACATCTCACAAGTGCTCACTGATGTAGAAGGCAGATACCTAATTATAAAATTAACGATTGATACATTAACCCTGATACTCTGTGGTGTATATGGCCCCCAAACGCAGAAAAAAGAATTTCTAATCCACCTCCAAAGCAAACTCATACAATTTGCAGACTTACCCATTATAGTTGGTGGAGATTATAATATAGCGCCACATACACCTGCAGACAGATTTCGAAATCCCACTAGCAACACAAACACCAAACAGCCATGGACAGGATCCAGAAGAGAAACACTAATACTTAAAAACTTCAGAAATAGTTTGGATCTCCTTGATGTATGGAGGGAGAGAAACCCTGAGGCGCGTGACTACACATGTGCACACCCATCCAAAACCACACTCTCCCGCATAGACTATTTTCTAATCTCAAGTCAACTGTGTTCTAGGATAGGAGACATTAAGATAGACCCCCTAACCATCTCAGACCACTCGCCAGTAACACTACAGCTCACTACTGATGCCCCTCAGAGAAAGATGTGTGGGTGGAAATTCCCTACATACCTGTACCACGACCTTAACTTGAGAAAACACTTAGTGGGAGAGTGGTTAGCTTACAAGGAGCTTAACAAGCAACACATAAAAGACATCTCACTGTTTTGGGAAACGGCAAAAGCAGTGTTAAGAGGGGAGATCACAACTTATGCAATTAGAACAAATAAAATTAGCAGGAAAAGAGGGGACCTACTTCTACGCCAACTTCTAAACGCTAGAAATCAATACCTTAGACACCCGACAGACCAAAACAGACTAAAATACAGAGACATCAAGACCCTCAGAGACACCTATCTTATTCAGGCAACAGGCAGAGCCCAAACTAGGATGCAGGCTAAATTCTACCGTTATGGGAATCGCACAGGTAAATTACTAGCTAAGATCACCAAACTAACCAGGAAAACCAACACTATAACAACCATACAGGGACAAGGAACAATATTAACAAAGAAAGAGGATATACATAAAGCATTTGTAGATTACTATTCCACATTGTATAGCCCACAAGTGATAGATGAACAACTGAAACAAAACTTCTGGAAGGACTTAGCCCTCCCGCAAATAACCGACACACAGTTACAGTCCTTAAATAAACCAGTGTCCCTCCAGGAGACTATTGGAGCTATCAACGCGTTGCCTCTAGAGAAAACACCCGGGCCGGATGGCCTACCAGGGGAGTTTTATAAAATGATCAGGGAAGAGGTGGCGGAGACACTTACTTTACTGTTTAATGCTATAATGAAAGGGAGGGCCGACTTATCTAACAGATTTACAGAAGCGAACGTAACAGTCATCCCCAAACCAGACAGAGACCCAATACTAACATCCTCATATAGACCAATCTCACTACTCAATTCAGACTACAAACTGTTTACCAAAATTTTAGCTAACAGACTGACAGAGATATTACCGGACCTGCTTCACGAAGACCAGACGGGATTTGTTAGGGGTAGATCCTCAGTTAAAAACATGAGAAAATTACAATTAGTCCTATCACACTACTGGGGGGAGGGCAACCAAAAGGGAGACGAGAGGGAAGGAGACGCTTGTATACTACTGGTAGACGCTGAGAAAGCGTTCGACAAGATACTATGGGACCACCTTTTCACAACTCTTAGGAAATTTGGAATTCAGGGCGACTTTATGACAGCCACTCATGCAGTATATAATGAACCCCGTGCAGCAATTCTAGTTAACGGCGAACCATCCAAATCTTTCCCGCTAATGAGAGGCACGAGGCAGGGGTGTCCACTTTCACCACTCCTCTTTGACCTGGCGCTTGAACCATTAGCAACCAAAATAAGAAAAAACACGGAAGGACTAACTATAGGCAAGGAAACCCTCCATTTATCCCTCTTCGCAGATGATATGATCTTATACACAAGAGAGCCTAGGCAGAACATCCCTATATTAATGCGCATCATAGCCGAGTTCGGTCAAATTTCGGGATACTGTATTAATAAAGACAAATCAGAGCTGTTGTGGCTACGCAACGAATCGCCAGCAGACCCATTGCAAGATAACTTTAAGATTGTCACCAACTCGTTTAAATATCTAGGTATTAACCTCTCTAGAGATCCTAAACAGTGGTATAGACTTAATTTCCGACCACTATTTAAAGAACTAAGACACTTACTCCTAAACTGGACACCACTACCATTGACACTGTCGGGAAGAGTAGGACTAATCAAGATGATTCTATTCCCAAAACTGTTGTACACACTACAAATGCTACCCGAACTCATCCATAAACAAGACCTCCAGACATTAAATAGGGACATACTACACTTTTTATGGAAAGGGAAACGACATAGAATAGGACATAAAAAAATGACATGCACACCAGAGATGGGGGGATTGGCACTCCCAAACATAGAGTATTACAACTGGGCAGCCTTGGCTAAGTATGTAATGGATTGGTTTTTGGACAGAAATGCCTTCACCAGCAGTGAACTAGAGACGGAGCTCATTGCTCCGTGGTCATTAAAAATGCTTCCACATATGACTCGCACACAACTAGAGGGAATAGTGGGACACAATACTATTCTCCTCCATCCTGTAAGAGCATGGTGGAAAATCTGCAGGACCCTTAGAATCACATGCAAGAATACCATATACCTACCCCTACGGGGTAACCCAAACTTTCAGGCAGGTTTCACCACAGCACCTTTTAGACAATGGGAAACACGGGGACTCTCTACTATTAGACAGGTCCTGACGCCAGACCAGAAATCAGTCAAATCGTTTGCCGAATTACAATTAGAATTCAATTTACCTCACAAGCATCACTTCGCATTCCTACAGACGAGACATTATATACAAAGCATCTTGGGGATGGGAGACATGCCGGACACCAACTGCGAAATATACAAGCTACTGACCCTGACAAAAGGAGGACTGACCTCAATATCACATACCTACAAAGCACTCCAAACAGTGGTTAATAAAGCTACTAGGGACCAAATCCAACATAAATGGACAACCTGGACTGAACACCCAGTTACAGACCAAATAATTGAACAAAGCGTCTCAAAGGTGAGGAAGGCATCACTATCAAATGACATACGGGAATCACATACAAAGCTATTACATAATGCATACATAACACCAAAGATGTATCATAAGTGGAGCCCTGAGACCTCGGGACTTTGTCCAAAATGCGCACACCCAAACCCCAACATAATCCATATGATATGGCAGTGCCCAAAACTCACAAGATTCTGGAATATGGCACACAAATGGGTAATGAGAGTTACGGGAGAGAGCATAGACCTGAACATTCAAGCAGTAGTATTTCTCCACACACAGTCAAACACAAACAGGCATATGGCGTTTATTCACAATGTCATACTATTTGCCAGAAAGCTCATCTTCAAGAAGTGGTTAGAACCTGAATCACCAACACTCACACACCTTAAACTAGAACTACAACAGCAAATTATCCGTGAACAAGTAGATACACAGGGGGACATCACAAAGCGAACTAAACATTTTCTCAATAAATGGGAACCATTAATTCGCAGCTTAGACTTAGCACATCAGAGACAAATCCTACACCCACTTAAAAACTCAGAATTTGTTCTCGAAGCCCAGTTAAGAGGCAAATGGAACATCTTTTAAACTATTGACAAGGGAATAAACCAATGTAGAGACTAAGATGAGAGACGAAACAGAACCCTGGGGGAGCGCCCTGGAAGGGGTTGGGGTGAAAGAGAGTTGGCAGCGGAGCTAGTTGGGGAGGGGGGGAGCTTAATGTGTTGATTTATGAAAGCTAACAATGAACAAGAAACTCACCCACAATGGAACTGCAATGACTTGCTTATTGTGAAGGACTACAAAACACTAGAGACTCTTGGAAAGACTTGATCTAACTAATATGTTATGCAAAGTATATTGTTACCTGTTTAACTGCCTTCTAAGGGGAAACTAGATACAATAAGTTAGAAGAGGAGTAAGGAGAATAGGTACTTTTTGGAGTAACTATGCTATTAGACATAGAAGAAAATGCAGTACTGTCTTTGGTAGCAATTTTTGTTATCATGTTTTGCAAATCTACTTGTACAAACCATTTGTTGCTTTTTTCAGTGCTGAATATATAAATAAATAATTTAAAAAAAATAAATAAATCCTAAGATAGCTAGAATATAATTATTATTTATATTGTAGCTATATTAGGGTTTATTTTATAGGTAAGTATTTAGTTTTAAATAGGATTCATTTAGTTAATAAGAGTTAATTTATTTAGATTTATTTAATTAATATTTAAGTTAGGGGGGTGTTAGGGTTAGGGTTAGACTTAGGTTTAGGAGTTAATAATTTTATTACAGTGGCGGCGGTGTAGTGGGGGGCAGGATAGGGGTTAATAAATTTATTATAGGTGGCGACGGTGTAGGGGGGGCAGATTAGGGGTTATTAAATTTATTATAGGTGGCGACGGTGTAGGGGGGGCAGGATAGGGGTTAATACATTTAATATAGGTTGCGGCGGGTTCAGGGAGCAGCGGTTTAGGGGTTAATATGTATAGAGTAGCTTGCGGTGGGCTCCGGGAGCGGCGGTTTAGGGGTTAATAACTTTATTTAGTTGCGGCGGTGTAGGGGGGGCAGATTAGTGGTGTTTAGACTCGGGGTACATGTTAGGGTGTTAGGTGTAGACAGCTCCCATAGGAATGAATGGGATGTCTGTCAGCAGCGAACTTGTACTTTCGCTATGGTCAGACTCCCATTGATTCCTATGGGATCCGCCGCCTCCAGGGGTGGCGGTTTGAAAACCAGGTACGCTGGGCCGTAAAAGTGCCGAGCGTACCTGCTAGTTTTTTGATAACTAGCAAAAGTAGTGAGAATGTGCCGCACTTGTGTGCGGAACATCTGGAGTGACGTAAGAATCGATCTGTGTCGGACTGAGTCCGGCAGATCGAAGCTTACGTCACAAAATTCTACTTTTGCCGGTCTCGAGCCTTTGATAACTAAGGCGTATCAGCCTCGCCACAAATACGCTGCGGAATTCCAGCGTATTTGAGGTTGATGGCTTGATAACTAGGCCCCGAAGTCTTTCGGAAATTCTTAGTAGCTTCAACATAATATTTCAAAGCTCTAACTACATCCAAAGAATGCAATGATCTCTCCTTAGAATTCTTAGGATTAGGACATAATGAAGGAACCACAATTTCTCTACTAATGTTGTTAGAATTCACAACCTTAGGTAAAAATGTAAAAGAAGTTCGCAACACCGCCTTATCCTGATGGAAAATCAGAAAAGGAGATTCACAAGAAAGAGCAGATAATTCAGAAACTCTTCTAGCAGAAGAGATGGCCAAAAGAAAACAAAACTTTCCAAGAAAGTAATTTAATGTCCAGTGAATGCATAGGTTCAAACGGAAGAGCTTGAAGAGCCCCCAGAACCAAATTCAAACTCCAAGGAGGAGAAATTGACTTAATAACAGGTTTTATACAAACCAAAGCTTGTACAAAACAATGAATATCAGGAAGAATAGCAATCCTTCTGTGAAAAAGAACAGAAAGAGCAGAGATTTGTCCTTTCAAGGAACTTGCAGACAAACCTTTATCCAAACCATCCTGAAGAAACTGAAAAATTCTCGGAATTCTAAAAGAATGCCAGGAAAAATGATGAGAAAAACACCAAGAAATGTAAGTCTTCCAGACTCGATAATATATCTTCCTAGATACAGATCTACGAGCCTGTAACATAGTATTAATCACAGAGTCAGAGAAACCTCTTTGACTAAGAATCAAGCGTTCAATCTCCATACCTTTAAATTTAATTAAGGATTTGAGATCCTGATGGTAAAAAAGGACCTTGTGACAGAAGGTCTGGTCTTAACGGAAGAGTCCACGGTTGGCAAGAAGTCATGCGGACAAGATCCCTATACCAAAACCTGTGAGACCATGCTGGAGCCACCAGCAGAAAAAACGAGCATTCCTTCAGAATCTTGGAGATTACTCTTGGAAGAAGAACTAGAGGCGGAAAGATATAGGCAGGATGATACTTCCAAGGAATTGACAATGCATCCACTGCTTCCACCTGAGGATCCCTGGATCTGGACAGATACCTGGGAAGTTTCTTGTTAAGATGAGAAGCCATCAGATCTATTTCTGGAAGTCCCCACATTTGAACAATCTGAAGAAACACCTCTGGGTGAAGAGACCACTCGCCCGGATGTAACGTTTGGCGACTGAGATAATCCGCTTTCCAATTGTCAATACCTGGGATATGAACTGCATAGATTAGACAGGAGCTGGATTCCGCCCATACCAGTATTCGAGATACTTCTTTCATAGCCAGAGGATCTATTTCTGGAAGTCCCCACATTTGAACAATCTGAAGAAACACCTCTGGGTGAAGAGACCACTCGCCCGGATGTAACGTTTGGCGACTGAGATAATCCGCTTTCCAATTGTCAATACCTGGGATATGAACCGCAGAGATTAGACAGGAGCTGGATTCCGCCCATACCAGTATTCGAGATACTTCTTTCATAGCCAGAGGACTGTGAGTCCCTTCTTGATGATTGATATATGCCACAGTTGTGACATTGTTTGTCTGAAAACAAATGAACGATTCTCTCTTTAGAAGAGGCCATGACTGAAGAGCTTCTGAAAATTGCACGGAGTTCCAAAATATTGATTGGTAATCTCACCTCCTGAGAATTCCCAAACCCCTTGTGCTGTCAGAAACCCCCATACAGCTCCCCAACCTGTCAGACTTGCATCTGTTGAGATCACAGTCCAGGTTGGAAGAAAAAAAGAAGCCCCCTGAACTAAACGATGGTGGTCTGTACCACGTCAGAGGGTGTCGAACAATCAGTTTTAAAGATATTAAATGAGATATCTTTGTATAATCCTGGCACCACTGGTTCAGCATACAGATCTGAAGAGGTCGCATGTGAAAATGAGCAAAGGGGAACACGTCCAATGCAGCAGTCATAAGAACCTAGAATTTCCATGCATAAGGCTACCGAAGGGAATGATTGAGACTGAAGGTTTCGATAAGCTGAAACCAATTTCAGACGTCTCCTGTCCAACAGAGACAGAGTCATGGACACTGAATCTATCTGGAAATCTAAAAAAGGTTACTCTTGTCTGAGGAATCAACAAACTTTTTGGTTAATTGATCCTCCAACCATGTTCTTGAAGAAACAACACTCATAAAAAGCTGGAAAGGATCTTTCCATTGAAAATGAGCAAAGGGAATTGAATCCAATGCTGTTAAAACTTCTATGCATATATAGCAACTGATGGAAATAATAGAGACTAAAGGTACCGACAGACGGAACCCAATACAAATTGTCCCTTGTCTGATAGAGACAAAGATAGTGACATAAACCATCTGGAAACCTAAAAAAAGGTGACCCTTGCGTGAGGAATCAAGAGCTTTTGAAAAAAGATCCTCTAACTATGTCCTGAAGAGCAAGTGAAACATATGAGAATCCGCATCCTCAGGAAATAATCTGAATGAAAACAGAAAAATGAAGAATACGCATTTATTGTATCTAATGAAAACAAATAATGCTATCAATGACCACAAAAAGGCAAAATAGTTTGAATAAAACTCCAAAACCCAGTTCCTAGAAAAGGAACTGGAATAAAAACCCCAGAAGATTCCAGGTCTGAGCAGCGCTTGAACCCCATGGGTACCCAGCCATGCCTCAACAGTATCCAAAATATATAGGACAGAAACACACTGAAAGAAAGTGTTAGCCTTACTGGAATAAAATCAAAGAAATTTGGCCAAAATAGAACCAAATAAATTTCAAAGAAGTCTTAACCTGCCCCTTACCAGCCAAGCTGGAATACGGCACGTGCATCGCAACATTAGGGAGCTAATTTCGAACCCCAATTAAAAACATGTTACTTGGGAAGAACTCAGGATTCGTTCCTTAATAAGAACAACCAAACTAGTATAAGCTTAAAGTTTTAGTCTTAGAACTCAATCTTGAAGCCAATAGTAACAGTTAAGAATTGAATCCAATTATAATTGATTATCTTAGAACAAAAGAAATATGGATGGTCCCTTAACAATGCTAAAATAAATCATGATCTGATACTTGATCTTAAAGTAAACAGAAAAAATGAAGCAATTGCAATATCACAGGACCAAGAAAAGTACCTGAAACTAAATAATTTTCCAAAAATAAGATACAACTATATAAAGGAAAATAAATACTATTTTGCTATAAAAACAATAGCATAATTAGTAGGAGTAGAGATAGCTCCAATAAATTGGAGAACCCTCCAAATTGAATTTAACTGCTGACAAAGAATATAGTTTAAAAATAAAAGAAAATTCTCAGCCTATTCCATTCCCTAGTATGGGGAATTGGAAAGAAAACCTCTGAAATCACAGAAGAAATAAAAAGGCAGAAATAGTGTCAGCTAGTCTTAAAGAACTAGTTGCCTTAATATCCAAAATAATCAACACCTCTTCAACAAAGAATAAATGTACTTTAATAATAAAAAAAATATATAAAAAAGTAGATTTGTTAGTGTCAATATCTGATGAAGAGAATTTCTGAAAGAGAAAAAAAAAACATCATCAGAGAAGGATAAATCAGTATGTTGTTAGTCATTTGAAACTTCAATAATTAAAAAAGAAGTGAAAAAGACCTAAAAATCGTATTAGAAGGCACAAAGTCAGACATAGCCTTAATCAGAAAAAATATTTCTTATAAATCTTCTAAACATTTCTTGCACTTAAGAATGGAAATATATAAAGCATAAATACTAATGGAATCTGCATGTAAAAGTATATCATAATAACTTATTACAAACCATAGCTAAAGATAAACATTTATAACATTTAAAATAAATTAACTTAGCTTTGGTAGAACTGAAACTCAGTTAAGCATTTTTCCAGAAGTGGCTTCTGACTCAGGGACAAACGGAGACATCTTGCAATATGTAATAGAAAAAACAACATATAAAACAAAATTGATCAAATTCCTTAAATGACAGTTTCAGGAATGGGAAAAAATGCCAGTGAACAAGCCTCTAGCAACCAGAAGCAATAAATAATGAGACTTAAATAATGTGGAGACAATAGTGACGCCCATATTTTTTAGCGCCAAAAAAGACGCCCACATTATTTGACGCCTAAATGCTTTTGGCGCCAAAAATGATGCCACATCCGGAACGCCGACACTTTTGCGCAAAAAAACGTCAAAAAAATGACGCAACTTCCGGCGACACGTATGACGCCGGAAACAGAAAAAAGTTTTTGCGGCAAAAAAGTCCGCGCCAAGAATGACGCAATAAAATGAAGCATTTTCAGCCCCCGCGAGCCTAATAGCCCACAGGGAAAAAGTCAAATTTTAAGGTAAGAAAAAAATTGATTAATTCATATGCATTATCCCAAATATGAAATTGACTGTCTGAAATAAGGAATGTTGAACATCCTGAGTCAAGGCAAATAAATGTTTGAACACATATATTTAGAACTTTATATAAAAGTGCCCAACCATAGCTTAGAGTGTCACAGAAAATAAGACTTACTTACCCCAGGACACTCATCTACAAGAAGTAGAAAGCCAAACCAGTACTGAAACGAGAATCAGTAGAGGTAATGGTATATATAAAAGTATATCGTCGATCTGAAAAGGGAGGTAAGAGATGAATCTCTACGACCGATAACAGAGAACCTATGAAATAGACCCCGTAGAAGGAGATCATTGAATTCAAATAGGCAATACTCTGTTCACATCCCTCTGACATTCACTGCATGCTGAGAGGAAAACCGGGCTCCAACCTGCTGCGGAGCGCATATCAACGTAGAATCTAGCACAAACTTACTTCACCACCTCCATAGGAGGCAAAGTTTGTAAAACTGATTTGTGGGTGTGGTGAGGGGTGTATTTATAGGCATTTTGAGGTTTGGGAAACTTTGCCCCTCCTGGTAGGAATGTATATCCCATACGTCACTAGCTCATGGACTCTTGCTAATCTACATATAGCAGATAGCCAAACCAGTACTTAAACGAGAATCAGTAGAGGTAATGGTATATAAGAGTATATCGTCGATCTGAAAAGGGAGGTAAGAGATGAATCTCTACGACCGATAACAGAGAACCTATGAAATAGATCCCGTAGAAGGAGACCATTGAATTCAAACAGGCAATACTCTCCTCACATCCCTCTGACATTCACTGCACTCTGAGAGGAAAACCGGGCTCCAACCTGCTGCGAAGCGCATATCAACGTAGAATCTAGCACAAACTTACTTCACCACCTCCACGGGAGGCAAAGTTTGTAAAACTGAATTGTGGGTGTGGTGAGGGGTGTATTTGTAGGCATTTTAAGTTTTGGGAAATTTTGCCCCTCCTGGTAGGAATGTATATCCCATACGTCACTAGCTCATGGACTCTTGCTAATTACATGAAAGAAATATATATATATATATATATATATATATATTCATTTGGGTATCTTAACTACATGAAGATTATATATATTATTTCTGAAATTTAGCTTTCTCATGTCTGTAGGTAACCTGAGTTCAAACATCCCATGTGTATTTAGATCTCAGCAGGAATAATTTATCATGTCGATAGTAAGTTACAATGTTTGTATATTCAATTATCCTTCCAGACGGACCGTCCATTCCTCTAGATAGGGGAACTCTTTATGCAGGCTTCATCATGCTAATATTACTTTGAAGTAATCTGTCTTTCTTTGAAATGACTAATGGCCAAATGTTTTAGAGCCAGAAGAAAGGGTTAGTGACAAACTGAATTTTAGCTTCACACCTTAGCAGGAAATATTTGAAAGCAATCCTTTGTTCTCATTTGTATGTATTGTAATGTTGCATATTGAGTGGGGGAGGATTGAACTGTTGTCAGCCAAGCATTTAATGTCTTATAAATAAATGAATCATTTGGTGTTCACAGCTATATATATATATATATATATATATATATATTAAATAATATATATACATCTATTATTTAATAATCTTCACAGATACCTTGACACATGTAATGAGTCTATCTCATTTATTAGTTTCACCTTTTAAGTTGCATTAGTGAAATAAATGAACTTTTGCACAATATTCAAATTTTTCGAGTTTCACCTGTATGTATCTATATTAGTTCATATAGATATATATTTTACAAAAATATATAAATATAGCTAGATATTTATTTAAATATAAAATAACATTTTCTCCTAAATGAAGAACATAGGTATTTGAAGTATGTCTTAACATACTTTCGACTTTAGATCAGTAGTGCTCGAACAAGAGACAGAAAAGGCTTTTGTGGCACGCCCCATAGAAGTCTCGGGGGAAAAGGGAATTAGCTTGGTTGCATGGGCGTCCAAATGGGGGGGGGGGGCAAGATTGGGCATTTGCCCCCCTCTAGATTTTCTTCTCCACCTCCACTAAAAAAATGATTTGTTTGAATGGTGCTTTATAAATTAAGATACATTCATACAGGAAGCAAGCTTTCAGGAAATTAAGGTTTCTTTTCTAGGCATAAGTTCACTTGAGATATTTGTTACATAAATGCACTTGCTCATAAATGTTTTACAAATTGAATGGCTTCTAATAAATAAAACATATATAGGATCAAGCCATTTATATTTTATATAAAATTAAAATGACAAAAAATGGTAGCTAAAAAAAAAAGTTTAGGGGGGCGGAGCAAGCCGTCGAGCTGACAAGTCGCATCTCTATGGAGCTCTGCATCTGAATACAATCTAAAGTAATTTCACCTAGTTTCTTCGCTTATTACAGAGGGAAAAATTGTCTGGTAAAGGTATAGAGCTGTGTTAAGATTTTAAAGGAACCAACTTGATCACTCTGGAAACGTGGTTTAAGTCCCTACACTTTGAATACGTTATATGGTAAACAGGAGCTTGTAGGCCACAATTGCTACTGGTCCTTGGCAATCCCAGATTGGATCATTTTGCAATTCATACTGCAGGAAAATGTCTACAAAACGGCTGGAAGATAAGATATCTGAGATATTTGAAAGTCACTTTTCTGACATGTTGGCAGCGATCTCCAGGTGGCTTACTCAGTTGAACCTGCGACACGCGGTCCAAGATGGCGCCACACTACAATTGCACACTACTGATCCTGAGTTGTCTGGCTACTCGGAGATGAACATGAGGATCTTGGAGAGATATACAGAGAATATGGAGACCCGGAATTCACAGGAGACTTACACGCTTAGGCTGAGACAGTTACCTAGACCGGGCTGCTACTTAACACCTAAACAATCTAACCCTGTGACACTGGGCCAGCATAGTACTAGTGCTGAAATATCGCAGCGAGCTCAGATGAAGAGGGCCATTGCGGAGACCACCAGAGCGACATCCAGACCTGTACATTTATTTGCGGTAAACTCTGAGGAGGGGGACAGCTTTTTCGATTCTATAGTGGTAACTGCAGAAAGTGTAACACTGAAATTGCTTATATCCCATAGCTTGCGATCTGATGGTAAGCCTGGAAACTCTTTCATATTTGTGGTCTCACCTGTATATATCGCATCTCACAATGTCCAGATTGTGGTGAAGATGTTTACTCAGAGACCGCCATTGATGGACACGGAGCCAGAGATCCCTAAGGGTATTGGCTAAGGGGTCGGAACTGTAGCTCCTCAAGTTAATCCTGTTCTGGCCGGACTTATTGGTTGTTCTGGAACATTGTTTGCTATACCTAAAATATGTTATGTGCTAGGTGAATGCTAATGTTGGTTTAACGTTTTTGTTTAATAGTTTATTGCAATATATTTTCTGATTTGCGAGTTTGCTTATCGTGACTAATGATGCCCTGCTGAGTTAGCACCTAATTTTCAGAGATCTGCCTTCACTAGTTAAGCTCATAATTTTTTAGGGCAAAACATGGCTGATTATGTCCACATTACATTACTTTATGATTCCATGGTCATATCTAAGTTTATACGGCAGTGACATGTGCTACAACTAGTTACAAACTCCATTAACAATTACAGCAGCTCATTTTGAATATGGTTCCTTGGTTATGCATCTGTTCCATTTTGGTTGTTTAGCACATATGTTAAATTTAGAGGTTTATTACTTATACTGTGTTCTCCATAATAGAGGGAATGGCTTTAGTTATGCAATCTATATAACTTGAAGCTACTGTATAGTAAGTCTTTAATTTTTTTATTGCTGGGCTGCCTGCGGCCGGGGTTGCCTAGCAAATACCTCATATATGTACTGATATAGAAATATTTAGCGGTACCTTACTTGCAAAACTGCCATATAATCTTCTAGAGTGCCTGCATTGGGGAGAATAACAATACCACAATGACCCACCATATGTGACTAATCACCCCTCCCCCCCAGATAAGATGCCTCTTATGTGATCTCATGGGCAGATCTGCTACTCATTGTAGTGGCCACGCAGTCTGATGGAGCCATGATATTATAATTTGCCTTATCGACCTGTCACATCAAAATAAATATCCCACCCCCCAGATAATGTACCTCCTAGCTATGGAGTACGAATTGCGCGGTTTATCTTTTTTTTATATACCGCAACTGTAATATCAATAACCTTCACCCTATATGCCCAAAATTAAGAGGCTTAGGTTTTCTTTCATCTAATATTTTAATTTCTATATTTTATAAGCCTTTTATTGTTGTTTATTTACGGTTCATTTTGGGCTTCAGCTTGATATTACTTACGCTCAGTATGATACTAACTAAAATTTGAGGTTCATCTCTCTTCTCTTATTACAGCAACTATAAATATCACTAACAGCATGACTTATAGACAGTAGACGTTGCTTTTCCATATGTAAGTTTACTGAATAACCTATTGAATGTATTTTGTTGCAAGTAATTTTACAATGCTAATGTAAAGTGCTGTAACTCTTTATTTGTATGCTATAATTTTACCTCAAATAAAAATTTATTTAAAAAAAAAAAAAAAAAAAAAAAAGTTTAAATATATAAAGAGTGAATTAAAATAAGAATGCAAATTCAAAATCTGGTAATTTAGGATAATTAAAGGGACATTAAACCCCAACATGTTCTAGCTAGCTGGGAGCTAGCTGCTGATTGGTGGCTGTACATATATACCTTTTATTATTGGCTTATCAATGTGTTCAGCTAGCTCCCAATAGTGAATTGTTACTCCTTCAATAAAGGATACCAAGAAGATAAAATTGATGATTGAAGTAAAATGGAAAGTTGTTTAAAACTGTATCATTTATCTGCATCATGAAAGAAAAAATGTATGTTCCTTGTCCCTTTAAAGGGACATGAAACAATCTGTTTCATTGTTGTAATTAAAAAAAGCACTAAGCAGTAGATGTGCATTTGCCATTTTTGTTCAATGCCGAATGTGGAATTAGGTCGACTTTCATGATGTTCAGATCTTTTCGTGCTTGAAATGGATTTGCACAGATTTTAGTGTGCTTCTCTTTTACAAGAAGAAATTTGGTTCCGAAAAGTTCTGAACATAACAAAAGTCTGCCTACTTCAGCATTCAGTATTGAACAAAAATGCCAAATACAGAAGTCTACTAAGAAGTGGGTTATACTTAATAAAAATAATTGCAATATGCATTATTCATTTTAAAAGGATTTTTGTCACAGGGGGCTGAGTTCTCTAAAGGAAAGCAAGGTTGCAATTTTTCCTTTGAAGTGTTGCTCAGAGACATCTAATCTATCTGCAATCAGTTTATTGGACTGCAAAAATCATGTGATAATAGAACCGAAGTTCCACAATATCTGCTTGCTTATCTAGCTCTAAACAGTGGCTACACTTAGAATTTCTAAGTGCTCATTTAGCAAGAACATAAGTAAGTGGTTTACTGTTTTTTTAGCACAATCTTATTCTTTTTATGTTTATTTAAAAAAAATTATATTAAAGGAGTACTGCTTCATATCCCTTTAAGCAATACATTCTACTAAATTGCATTGCACACTGAAGAGATGTAAGTCAAAAACTGTGACAACAATATAACTTGTAAAACAATAGCACCATCTAGTAGCAGGAAATAAAAATAGCAGCTTATTCATTTTACTTTATTGCACCATAATGGGACATTAAACAATAAATATGTTTCATAAGCCTAGTATTGAGGTTATTAACCCCTCCCTGTAGCCATGGGTGCTGCAATTTTGAGATCCAGCTTTCACTTCATTCTAGTGCTGACACGTCTTTACATATGTTTCATATCCTTCCGATACTTGCAGTGAAACCTAGGTTCCAAAATGGAGGCACCCATAATAATGGTAGGTTCATGAAATGTATTCATTGTTTAATTAATGATCCTTTAATTTCTGGTTCATATATTTATTTTATTTTTGTGAAAGGGAGGTCAATAATCACCAAACATCAGTTTGCATGTTATTAAGTTAGCACCTCCACATTATCTACTGTAAAATGCCTATCAATATAGTATAAAGATTTGTCATTTATTATGACTATGCAACAATATAAACCAGTGAAATCTTGTGTTTGTCATTCCATACTAAGATAGTAATATAAATATCTTGTTTAAAGGATTAGAAAAATCAATTTTTAAAAAACATTTTAAACTACAGTAATGAAATAATCATAATGAATTTAACATATTCTATTTAAATTTTCATGAAAAACAAAATTTATGCTTACCTGATAAATTTCTTTCTTTCCAATGGCATGGAGAGTCCACAATTCCAATAATTAAATGTGGGAAATTCAAAGCCTGGTCACCAGGAGGAGGCAACTATACCCCAGCCAAAGCTTAAGATTCTGCCCCCTTCCCACAATTCGCCGGTCATTCGGCCGAGAAAACCATGAGAAGAAGAAACCTAGGGGTATAGAGGTACCAGAAGGAAAGGAACAAAAGGCTGCATTCAAAAAATAAATAAGGGTGGGTTTTTGGACTCTCCATGCCAGGAAATAAATACATTTATCAGGTAAGCATTAATTTTGTTTTCTTTCCAATGGCATGGAGAGTCCATGATTCTATTCATTACATGTGAGAAACTAATACCCAAGCAGAGAGGACACAGAATGGACTGGGAGGGAAATAAGGAAGGCAGTCAGACCTAGACTGAAGGCACCACCGCTTAAAGTACATTTCTCCCAAACGCAGCCTCAGCCGAAGCAAAAACATCCAATTTGTAAAATTTTAAAAAAGTGTGTAGAGAGGACCATGTGGCCACCTTACACAGATCTGCTCCACAGAAGCCTCATTTTTAAAAGCACAAGAGGACAACACAACGCGAGTAGAGTGAGCCGTAATCTTTGCAGGAGGCTGCTGACCGGCCTCCACATACGCCAAACAAATAACATTCCTTAACCAGAAAGAGAGAGTAGTTACCGTTGCCTTCTGACCCTTGCGCTTAGCCGCATAAACAACAAACAAGGAAGAAGATTGTCTAAAATCCTTGGTTGCATGAAGATAGAATTTTAAAGTATGAATCACATCCAGATTATGCAACAGACGTTTATTCTCGGAAGGATTAGGACAAAAAGAAGGAACAACAATCTCCTGGTTAATATTGCGGTCAAAAACCACCTTAGGAAGAAAAGCCAACTTGGTTCGGAGGACAGCCTAATCTGCATTGAACATTATATAAGGCGGGTCACACTGCAAGACAGATAATTCTGACATTCTGCAAGCCGAAGAACTAGCCAGCAAGAACAGAACCTTCCAAAATAGAAGCTTTATATCAACAAAATTCATAGGTTGAAATGGAACCCGTTGAAGAACACGAAGAACTAGATTAAGGCTCTAAGGAGGAGCAATAGGCTTAAACACAGGCCGGATTCTAATTGCTAATTTACTATACAACAACATCGAAAGGGCAGATACCTGACCCTTGAGGGAACTAACTGACAAGTCCTTATCCAGACCCTCCTGGGAAAACAGAAGAATCCAAGGTACTCTAGCCTTGTGCCAAGAAAAACCTTGATTCTCACACCAAGATAGGTACGTGTGCCATGTCTTGTGATACATCTTGCGAGTCACTGGCTTACGAGCCTGTATAAGAGTATCGAAAATGCTATCTGCAAAACCTCTTTTCACCAAGACTAAGTGTTCAATCTCCACGCAGTCAGTCTCAGAGAATCTAGATTTTGGTGTAGAAAAGGACCTTAACTGAGAAGATCCGTTCTCAGAGGCACCTCCATGAAGGGGAAGATGACATCTTCACTAGATCTGAGAACCAAGTCCTGCGAGGCCAAGCTGAAGTGATCAGAATTACAGACACCTGTTCCTGCTTAATGCTTGCTATCACCCTGGAAAGCATAGCAAACTGAAGGAAAAGGTAAATGAGCTTGAACCTACAGGGGGGACCGCTGATGCATCCACTAAAAGCACTCGAGGATTCCTTGACCTCGACCCATAATTGGGCAACACGTGATTGAAACGGGAAGCCACCAGGTCTTTCTCTGGAACCCCTCATCTGAGAGTTATCTTGGAGAAAACCTCTGGATGAAGCGCCCACTCTCCCGGATGAAAGGACTGTCTGCTCAGGTAGTCCGCCTCCCAGTCCAAAATGAGACAATTGTGGGATTCTGCCCACAGAAGAATGGGAGAGACCTCCTTCATAGCCAATGAACTCCTTGTTCCTCCCTGATTATTGATATAGGCTACCGAAGTTATGTTGTCAGATTGGAATCTTATAAACCGGACCAAACAAACTTGTGGCCATGCCATCAGAGCATTGTAGATAGCTCTTAATGCCAGGATCTTTATGGGGAGGGCATAGTCCTCTGGTGACCAAGTCCCCTGAGCCTTCAGGGAACCCCAGACAGCACATGAGCCCAGAAGGCTGGCATCCGTAGGCACAATCTCCCAAGACGTTCTCATGTGCCTAGAGACAGGTGCTCCTGACAAAGCCAACAAGAGTCTTGTCTGGTTGTCCAGGACGATCTGTTGAGATGGATCAGAATGATAGCCATTCCATTGTTTGAGCATACATAGTTGTAGAGGTCTCAGATGAAAGCGAGCAAAAGAAATAATATCCATAGCCGTCAACATAAGACTCACCACTTCCATGCATTGTGCCACAGAAGGAACGAACAGCGGATTGAAGGGATAGGCAAGATGAAAGAAGCTTGGACCATCTCTGGTCTGTTAGAAATATTTTCATGGAAACCGAGTCTATGAACGCTCCCAGAAAACAAACCCTGGTACTGGGAGCCAAGGAGCTCTTTTTTAGATTTATCCTCCACACAAAGGTCCGGAGAAGAGACAAGAGAAAGTCTGTGTGAGATCTTGCTAAAGGAAAAGATGGAGCCTGAACTAAGATATCGTCCAGGTAAGAAGCCACTGCAATATATATTTTATGTTATACCATAAAACATTGATATCCCGATACAATCTCAAAGCCACTGAAACCAGGATTTCCTTATTAGCTTTTACCTTGTGCCTTATTGTAGGTGGGGACTCCGACTCTCTCGCTCTCAGCATTTGGCTCACAGGGTTTGTCCAGCTGTTCGGCTTCTCAGCGTTCCTCGTGGCTTGTGATCTTCTGTACCCATACGTCACATTTACCTGACCTACCCTCTGTCCAATCCTGACACTGCAATATCGGCACAACTGCTCCTATCCATTTGAATAGCAAATAGCGTCCGGATTACTGGAACTTGAAGATATTTAGAAAAAAATTCATCCGTTAGCTGTTCCATAAAATACTTGACTATTAGTGCAATAGTTAAAATATGACATGGGTCAGCAAATAAACAAATATGGTGTAGCCTCGGGCGTAGCACAAACTGGCTTACGCGTTTCCAATACAAGTTCCGTAGTCACAGCCTAAAGTACTAAGGTCCCGACTCTATTTAAAAGGATAAACTGGAGTCATTGGCTAAAATACAAACACGCCCTAAGACTATATAATTAGTATAATAAGTATAAACAGATTAAATGTCGACAAATGCAAGAAATCTACAGTGCATAGATTAACATGTTACGCATACATAAAAAATCATTGGATACAAAGTTATGTGATACAAAATTATACATATTGAAATCTATGACGACGTATTAGTGTATAATATAATTTAACATAGGAATTTAGTAAACACTATGAGGCAGTAGGAGTGTAAACCCACCAATAAAATATATATATATATATATATATATATATATATATATATACACACGCTTGGTAGAATAAATAATCTCATGAATGTGATATAGTCTCATTACAGCAACTTCAATTAGATAATACTAATGCTATGTATGAAAGGACAAGAGGCCCCAGTATGAAAAAGAAATCAAAATTCTATCCCATACAAAGTAGGGGAAATATAATAGAAACCTTTTATAATAGAATCAAAAAAGATC
Source organism: Bombina bombina (assembly GCF_027579735.1). Taxonomy (NCBI): domain Eukaryota; kingdom Metazoa; phylum Chordata; class Amphibia; order Anura; family Bombinatoridae; genus Bombina; species Bombina bombina. The sequence goes on along the minus strand of NC_069499.1, from coordinate 735,833,271 downwards.
TAGTATCACTTAAAGAGAATAAACCCCAAAATTCATATAATCTCACCTATCAGGAAAAACAAGCTCTCTCAGACCTTAAAAACAACACTAATATAGTCACCAGACAATCAGATAAAGGGGGCATGGTAGTAGTTATGGACCACACCTCATATATTGAAGAAGGTCTGAGACAGCTTTGAAAATCAGAAGACTATATGATTTTGAAGAATGATCCTACTTTAAAATATCAAAATTAATTTAAACATATCATAGATGAAGGTGTAGAAGAAGGCAGCTTAGATCTAGCAACTGCAGAATATCTTTTTGTGGATTATCCCAAAGCATCATTGTTTCATCATTTCCCAAAAACCCATAAAAGCCTGGAAAATATACAAGGGCATCCTATTGTTAGTGGAGTTGATTCTATTTTAGGAAATTTATCAGAATGGGTAGATGGAATTTTGCAACCACTGGTTATATCTCTCCCTTCATATATTAGGGATACAAAACGTGTTAAATCTGATTGGTCAATGGAATTGGACTAAAAACTCTGGCTGGTTAACAGTTGACGCAGTGTCGCTGTATTTCAGCATTCCTCATGATAAAGGAATAGAAGCTATGTTTTTTTCTGGATAGCTTCACTGATTATAATGACACATTTAAAACATTTTTCACTAGAGCAGTAAGATTTTTACTGACACATACTTTCTTTAAATTTGAGGGAGTTTACTATCTCCAAAGATGTTGTACAACTATGGGTGCAAAATTTGCACCATCTTTTGCAAACCTTTTCCTAGGGTGGTGGGAATTTTACCACATCTTTGGAGATAGTAACCCATACAAACGTATCTCTTCATATAAGATATACATAGATGATTACTATTCATATGGACAGACAAAGGTAAAGAAATAATTAAGGCTTCTCTTTAGCCGAAATGCGTAAGACTGGCAGGGAGCTGTGGGTCATAGCATTCCTCATATGTTTTAGCTCTTTTCATTTGTACCCTTTATACAGTGTGTGTGTTCTTTTTTGAATAAACCCTACTTTTGATTTGGAGCTCGCTGGATCTTCGTTTTCTATCAAAGATATAGAAATACTAGCATTTATAGAATACCTCAATGAGAATAATATTGGGTTAAAACTTATGTTTGAGTATGATTTAAAATCTATTAACTATCTGAATTTAACTCTGATAGGTACAGAAAGAGGAAAAATCGAATCTACAATTTACAGGAAACCCATCTCAGGGATTTCATTATTACTGTATTTGGGAAAAGCTGTCACCCAAAACATGTTCCCTATGCTATTGCAAATGGGGAATATATAAGACTTAAAAGGAATTGCTATGACCCCTTAGACTTTCATATTAAATTCAAAGATTTGGAACAACTTCTTAAAATAAGGAAATATCCTAATCAAGCAATTAGCAAAGCGAAATATTCAGTTCGTGGAAAAACCAGAGAAAGTTTACTCACTACTGAGACAAAGAATAAAAATTATTTTGAGGGAGTTACCTTTGTAACATCACATAGTGCACAATATCCCCAAATTTGTCAAATAGTGAAAAAACATTTCTCAATACTATCAGCTGATGATAAATTAGTTGACACTATGTAAAAAGGCCTCAGATGTTCATATAAAAAAAGTCCAATGCTTGGTTCTATTCTATCTCCCACACAACTTCCATCTAGGTGCAATCCCAGTAGTTCATGGCTTAAACATATTGGAATGTATAAATGTGGGCATCAAAAATGCAAACCATGTGAATATGTAAAAGTAACCAAAAACTTTACTAGCATGAAGACAAACAAAAGCTATGACATTGGTGCATGTATGAATTGCACAACTAACTATGTCATATTTCTAATAGAATGCACAGCATGTCAAATCCAATATGTAGGACTCACCTCAGGAGATATAAACACAAGAATCAGGGAAAATTTTTCCTCATATAATACTAAAAGATCAACTACTCCCCTAGTCCAACACTTCGGCATTTTCCACAAAGGAAACTTAAAAAGCTCGTGGAATAGAAAAAAATGTTAAACCACAAAGAGGTGGGGATATAGATCAATTATTAGCTAAAAGAGAAGCATTTTGGATTTGTACATTAGGGACTCGATTACCAATGGGGTTAAATTGCAAATATGACATCATGAACCACTGGGAATAAATTCTATTTTTTCATAACATCCATTATTGAGCTTTTTATACACTATATACATTATTCCTATGATGCTTTCCTTCTAGGGTTTAATGTTATTCCATATTGATGTTATACATTTTGAATTTTCATTGACTTCATATATATCAGTAAGCACTTACTAATAAGCTTACTAATAAGCTATAACATTGTCTCTTCCTATTTACTATTTTCTGAAGTAGCATTCTAGCTCCTCTCTATAATCATTGAAGCCATATCAAACTTTTATGAGACGACATAGATATCCTCATATTTAAACGTAGGCTTAACTTTTCTCCTTGCTCTCATATACTTGGGAAATAATTTTGATAATGTGTCTATCGATAACAATTGAGATGTCTGGGGGGGCGGAGCCGGATGCTGCCATGAGAGCAGCGTAAAACCGGAGCTCCGTATAAGCAGCCCTGCAAACTTCTAATTTTCATGCAATCAAATAGATATTCCGGCGACAAAGCATGGGACATATCTGCTGAAACCCTGACAAGGTGCCTTGTTCCGTGAAGTGGCAAAAAATCTAGGTGAATTTTGCTTTTAACACCGAGCCCATTGTCTCTTATGCGCAGAGCTCTAAACCGGAAGTGCAGCCCGACCGCCGTCAGAAAACTTTGAATAGCACGGGAATACGGCCAGCAATTGTGATCCACTCTTCACAGTATTTCCATATACTATCAAGCTGCCCCACCGACTGGCTATAGCAGGAGATCGGCCAGACATCGGGTGAATTGTGTCCACGATACAGGGTAAGCAAGTAAGCCACGTGGCTATCACAACTCCCACAGCACCTGCACTTCCTTGACCCGTGGGGACATATAAACAATACGGCATAAACTCTATCACTTTAGAAAGAACGGGTACCTCATCTTTATACAGTAAACTGAACAAGCCACCTATTAGTGGGATTAGGAGGGAGAGATTCACAACAGTATTATAGGTGCCCTGTCAAGATAACTGCGTCACAAACACTTCGTTACTCCAATAACCCCCTTAAAGATACAAAGATTGGAAAAGGTGGAGGCAGTGTTATATAGCTCAGGTCCAGAGAAAGAACCTGCAACTGAGGTGTTCCTCTGCTTAGCCAGATGAATCTTTTTAAACTAAGGGACTTGTCACTATCACTCAACTCATAAGCTTGTGTAAAAGTACATTTGTGCTGTGGGATTCCAGAAAGACATCACATCTAACCGCATCTGCTGTCTTCAGTTCTGTGGGCTATTGTTTCTGACTCACTTTAGCCATATATTATAATTAGATATTTATATATATACACCAAGGCGTTGAATATTTGGGCACTTGACAGCCTTGACGACATCTGCTTGCACTGGACATTCTGTAGCCCTCAGAGCATTTCTCGCATCAAGCATGGCTTCTAGGCACTCTGTAAAACCTGACAAAGCCACAAAATCTACTGCTATTAAAACACTGACTATGTCCTCTTTTTTATATGCCACAGACCCAGCAAACAATGTGCGAATATCTACCAACACGGGACAAAAATCTCCTGACTTAGGTTCCCAACAAGATGATAATATTAACCCTCAAACTCCTGAGCCACAACTTTCTGTATCACTGTTACATAACCTACCATCTAAACAAGATATAGCGAATATAGTACGCACATGCATCAGAGAGGAGCTAGCCACTATGGCGCAGGACATTCATACTCTTGGATTTCAAATGGAATCTCTGGAAAACAACCATGATCAACTAAAAGAGGAAGTACATGTTTTGACAGAACAAGTCGCATCGCAGCATGATATTATACACAGCTTACAGGAAAAGTTAGAGGATTTGGAGAATCGCAGTCGGCGAAAGAATTTAAGAATCCGAGGGGTGCCTGAGGATATTCTACCCCAAGACTTTCCGGTATATCTACAAGCATTGTTCCAGCACATCAAGGAATCCTCACATACGACAGATATACAGTGGGTGAGAGCGCATCGGTCCCTTCGCCCCAAACCTCCAGCCACGGCTCCACACAGGGACATAGTTATTAGGTTTAAAAATTTCTTGGAGAAGGAAATGCTGATCAGGTTTAGAGGCACAGTAGTCCAGTTTTGTCAGGACCTATCCTATGAAACTCTACAAAGAGGAAAGAATTTGCACCCCTCACGACATACCTGAGGAACAAAAAGATCCCGTACAGATGGGGTTTCCCAGCACAAATATGGGTCCTTAGCAATAACAATAGACTTATCTGCAAGTCACCAGAGGACATCTCTGCTTTTTGTCTATCCTTGGGACTGGATCCTATAGAAACAGAACCAGCGGCAGACATGATTTTGCCCCCTGCCAAGAGACTGCTTGGAAAAACCCCAGCTTGGCGTTTGGTATCTGCCAAGAAAGGAAAGACTACTGCTGACATGCCACAAAGGAACATTGTCCCTAGCCCAAGCCACTCTAGCACATCCCCCTGATCTAGTATGAAAGCTTGTTTGGGAGTTCAGGAAGTGTCTAGGATCTGAATGAAAATTTGAGTTCCCATGTTGTTTGTTTGCCAGTCGCATGAATCTCTAAAATGTGTGACTGATTAGTCCATAATGTTATTGCCAGAAAAGATAATTGCCAGTTAGTTATGACAAAAGGGCTTGCGATTACAATTTGTTGTTGATTCCCCCAAATACTACTCTCAGTATGTCCTATATTAGAAGAGAGTCTTGAATTTATGTTCAAGTTATAATTTCTTACTATGTTTGTTTGTTTATGTTGATTGCATTTACTGTTTACAATGCCTATATCATTGTGGATTTGTTTTCCAGAATCGTTACTTCTCTACTGTTGCAGTGCATAGACTACGTACCAGGTATCGTGCAAAATTCCAGGCAGCTAAGTCCCTTATATAAGTTAAGATGTCGCAGTCTGTAGGTAAGATTATAACATTATTGACACAGAACGCCAAAGGTCTAAACTCACCCCACAAACGCTCTATCTGATTTGTCCAAAAGACGAGTAGATATCCTTTTCCTACAGGAAACACATTTTCAACATAACAAGGAACCCAAGTATTTTGGGAAAACATTCACAACACATTATCACAGCTCTGGACCTAACAAAAAAGCGGGAGTTAGTATTTTACTCAGAAAAGATCTTCCATTCACTATATCTAATGTAAGTAAAGATAGGGATGACAGGTTCCTGGGATTAATGGGTCTCCTAAATGGCAGACCAGTAACTCTAGTAAATATTTATGCCCCAAACCTTCAACAAGCTCCCTTTTTTCAGAACATATTTAGGAAAATTTTGGATCTTGCAGTTGGCCCCATATATTTAGCTGGTGATTTTAACTTCCCCCTACAACCACAAAAAGATAGCTCTAACCCTAAAATTTCGGTATCAAAAAAGTTTCCATGACTTTATGGAAAAATTTGAGATATCTTAAATTATACGACGTCTGGCGTCTTATACATTTAGATAAAAGGGATTATACTTTCTTTTCAAACCCTAATAAATCTTACAGCAGATTAGATTACATATTCACCAATCAGAAAGGCCTGGCTAATGTGCGCCGCTGCGAGATCTCACCTACATCATGGTCTGATCACTCAGCGGTACTCTTGCATTTTATATGGCCCGAAACACAGCTAGAACCCTTCCACTGGAAATTAGACAAAACTTTACTAAATAACCCAAATTCTCTAAACAAACTATCGTCTCTCATTGCAGGTTATTTTACTCATAACGTCAACTCAGTCGCAGATAATTATGTCTTATGGGAAGCACATAAGTGTGTAGTCAGAGGAGAGTTGATAAAACTCAAAGCCATACAACAAAGACAAACCCGCCAACAGTACTTAAATCTCACAGGCACATTCACAAACCTAGATCATGCTTTAAAGTACATTCCAAATGACCCGACACTAATTCGAGATTACCAAGCAGCCCGCAAAGCGTTAGATAATTTCCAAGAAATAGAGTACCAAACACTCCATAAGAAAACTAATAGTAAGTTTTATTATGAGAACAATAGGGCAGGCAAATTATTAGCACATGCACTGAAAAAGAAAAGATTTAAATCATATATCTATGAGATACAGAAGCCAAAATGTAAAACACCCTTGTACACTACCAGAGAAATTCTCCAGGTCTTTCATGACTACTATAAGGAGCTTTATAATATCTCTAAAACCCCCCCAACTATGGAGCATCTCCTTAATCTTAGTAATTATGTAGACAACTGCCGAGTCCCTAAAATCACCTCAGAACAGCTGCAAACTCTGAAAAGGCCCATAACCGCACAAGAACTTCTATATGCAATAACCAACTTACCTAATGGGAAGAGCCCGGGCCCTGATGGCCTATCGGCCAAATACTATAAATCATTTTCCTCACTTCTAGTCCCATATCTTGTCCTACTCTTTAATGAGGTGACTGAAGAGAACCCATTCCCGCCCTCAATGCTTGAAGCACAAGTAATGGTACCCCCAAAACCAGGTAAACCTCCAAACACACCGTCCAATTTTCGCCCAATTTCCCTACTTAATGTAGACATTAAAATATATGCCAAGATCTTTGCGACCCGTATTAATTTAATTCTCCCAACCCTGATACATACAAATCAAGCAGGGTTTACACCCACTCGTGAATCTAGAGACAATACCACTAAAATTCTGACCCTCATGGAGTACGCCCACAAATACCAAACCCCCTCTGCGTTCATTTCTATGGACGCGGAGAAAGCCTTTGACAGGCTTGATTGGACATTTTTTAAACAAACCCTATCTAAATTTGGATTCGACCGAGAACTAATCATGAAAATATTTGCGCTCTATAACGCACCCCAAGCAAAAGTTAAGTTAAACGACTCCTTTTCACACCCCTTTCAAATTAATAATGGCACGAGACAAGGATGCCCCTTATCACCACTACTCTTGGTCCTATCAATAGAAATCCTTGCTTCCTATGTCAGGAATAACAACACTATCGCAGGACTTCAAATAGGCCCAATAGAATATAAGATCACGCTATATGCGGACGACGTGTTTCTTACCCTTACGAACCTAGACTCCACAATCCCTGCTCTGATTGATACATTAAAGGTTTACGGGAAATACTCTAACTTTAGCATAAACATTACGAAATCGGAATTACTACATATAAATCTCACACCAAATACCTTAGCAAATCTACAGCAACAATTTCAATTCAAAGCACAGAGCAAAGAAATTAAATATTTAGGAGTATACATAACCCCACAAATACAAGATGTTATATAACTTTAAACTACGATAGCCTTCTCTCCAATATAAATTCAATATTGAGAAGCTGGAATAATAAATTCCTATCATGGTTGGGAAGACTACATGCACTAAAAATGATTATATTGCCCAAAATACTATACCTATTACAGACCTTACCTATACCCCTTCCTGACTCGCTCATGCATAAACTACAAAAAGCACTGAATAATAACATCTGGGCAAATAAACGCCCGCGTATAGCCACTGCTACATTATATAGGCCAAGAGAACTATGAGGTATAGGCGCACCTAACATACAGCTTTACAGAACAGCTACTTTCCTGTCTAGAGTGGTAGACTGGTGTAAACATGCTATGACTAAAGAGTGGGTTCAACTGGACAACCATTTGACCAATAATAATAATATATATGTGGGAACTGTTGGATTCTTCCTAACCAGAGATCGCTCCCAGACGCCATCTCAATCCCAATTCGAGAAACTTATAAAATATGGGACAAAGTCATATGTCACCATAAGAGTATTTCTACATTACACTCTCCCTTAACCCCGATTGTAGGCAACATAACCTCTCCAGTTACTATTAACATACATGAATCACAAGTGGTAACCATTCTTGACACTTTTCCAGTCTATACTCTATATAAGGATGGAAGGGTCCAATCACAAACGGACCTTGCCACCAGGTGGGGACCTAAACTGTAAAATTTGTTGGCATACTCACAATTAGTACACTTTCTATCACAACACCCATATAAAGTGCATTTCACCCGTTCCCTGACCCCCTTTGAAAATCTGTGTATTAACCCGTTGCCACATAAACAGCTCCAACTGTCCCACTATAAAACCCTGCCATCTTATGTTAGCAAATGGGAAAAAGAACTTAATAGCTCAATCCCAGAACAAACATGGTATGACATATTTAAACATATGAATAAATCCTCCTCTTCAATTTCCATGCTGGAAATGAACCTCAAACTGCTGTGCAGGTGGTACTATACACCGGTACGCCTGCATCAATTATTCCCTAACACCCCCGTGAATTGCTGGAGGGGTTGCCAAGAAGGAGGAACTCCACTCCATATCTGGTGGCAATGCCCAAAGGCCACATGTTACTGGGGAACCATTCGGAAAGAGATGGAGCAGGTGTTGAATATACCTATCTCTCTCGAGATACAGGTTTTACTTTTTTATCATTTCCCTAAGATAAAGTGTAAGTTGAGACTGGCATTATTGACAATAATGGTAAATACAGCTAAAAGATTAATACCATTACACTGGAAAAGTTTGGACCTCCCCACTGTAGAGGTTTGGAGGCATACAGTCACTCATAATCTAATGTTAGAAAAATACCATTATACACAAACACATAGACAGGATGATTATAATTCAATACACTTTCTATGGGAGGAATATCTGAATAGGATTATTGCTAACCGCTAGGTCACACAAAACAGATACAAACGCCAAGACACATGTACTCACTTTGACGCATACTGCCTTATGTGAAGTCGAGTGTCTGTCCTACCCCCCACAGCATGTATTTGTTTAGAACCCTCAACTACAAAGATGAGATAAGTATCCTGGGTTGGGGCCGATACTCTGGTACGTTGGTAGTCCTTGTAGTCTATATATGCATTCATTAATATATAATGCACTGAGATATCGAGAAATATTCTCCACTATTGTATGTTCAAATATTGTATACATAGTTTGTTGACATGTCTAAGTTATACTTGTACTGAATGTATGCAAACTTATTTTCTTTAATAGAATTGTTTAAAAAAAAAAAAAATAATAATAATTGAGATGTCTGGATTATTTATTCTACCAAGCGTGTGTATATATATATATATATATATATATATATATATATATATATATTATTGGTGGGTTTACACTCCTACCGTCTCATAGTGTTTACTAAATTCCTATGTTAAATTATATTATACACTAATACGTCATGATAGATTTCAATATGTATAATTTTGTATCACATAACTTTGTATCCAATGATTTTTATGTATGCGTAACATGTTTATCTATGCACTGTAGATTTCTTGCATTTGTCGACATTTAATCTAATTGTTTCTACTTATTATACTAATTATATAATTCTTAGGGCGTGTTTGTATTTTAGCCAATCAGGACTCCAGTTTATCCTTTTAAATAGAGTCGGGACCTTATCACTTTAGGCTGTGACTACAGATCTTGTATCCGAAACGCGTAAGCCAGTTTGTGCTATGCCCGAGACTGCTGACCCATGTCATATTTTAACTATTGCACTAATAAAGTCAAGTATTTTATGAAACAGCTGACGGATGCATTTTTTTTCTAAATATCTTCAAGTTCCAATAATCCGGACGCTATATGCTATTCAAACAGATAGGAGCAGGTGTGCCGTTATTGCAGTGTTAGGATTGGACAGAGGGTAGGTCACGTGAATGTGACGTAAGGGTACGGAAGATCGCAAGCCACGAGGAATGCTGACAAGCCGAACAGCCGGACAAACCCTGTGAGCCGAATGCTGAGAGTGAGAGAGACTGAGTCCCCACCTACAATACGGCACAAGGTAAAGGCTAATAAGGAAACTACACCATGTTTGTTTATTTGCTGACCCATGTCATATTTTAACTATTGCACTAATAAAGTCAAGTATTTTATGGAATAGCTGACGGATTAATTTTTTTCTAAATATAATAAAAATGAAATGACAGCAATATCTTTTGAAAATAGAGCTATGAATATTACTGACAACAAAATAAATGAAAAAAATAACCGGCACCTTTATAACCCCAGCGATGTCCATGGTGACTCACCACGTCCATTCTGCCAAATACTGCTTTCCAGAATCGCTCTGAACCAGTGTAAGAACAGAGAGGCAACAAACACCACCGCTTGGCTCGCCTACTCCACAGAATGTGTTAATACACTGAGAGAACGGAGATGTGAAGGCATGATGCGTGCAGCAATCATGTGATATGCCACGCTATGGAAGTTCAGAAAGAGAAAAAGGAAGCATGTGAAAAAACCCACGGCGCCAGCACAAACAACACCCAAAAGATGATTGCTACCCCTTGTAGTACTTAAGCACAAACTAGCACCTGAGTTAATAAAGTGCCCCAATACATACTCCTCTAAAAGCCCCGGACAGCCTCATGCTCCATACACTGATCCTACAGCCTTAAGTATCAGCAGTCACACTGTGCCCCGTATATTTAATTGCCTTAAGGGAATATGTAATAAAGTCCTCAGTCCCCCAAAGGCAATAGGATTTATCCTGTCCCTCCTGATTTCACCTGTGAAAAAAAGGACACTTACCTTTAGGAACCTCTGCTGTGGGGCATCCACAGCACTACTAGGTCTAACAGCTTCATTCAGACCTTTGTTAGGGACCTGTAGTAGAAAAATGAAAGCAGTGTAAGGTAACACTAGTTAAGGGAAAGAACGGGGTAGTTAAAGATACTAACACTCTCAATCTCTAAAATGCTAACCCACAGGTTGGAATATCTCCTGAAACCAACCACAAATTAGAAGAAAAAAATAGTTAGTTTGGGTAGCGCTATACACAGTTTAGAGAAGGGGCAATATAATTTGTAATACCTAGGGTACTCGGTATAAAAATACAAGGTATCGAAATTGATTGAATACCAATTTGTTAGGTGAACTCACCAAATTATTCTGGAGACAAAATGAAATGTCTGGGATAAATTACAAAACGATATGAATTATGTGTGTTAAATAACTTTGGAACTGATTGTGAAAATAATTTAAATGAATGTGCATTCAGCGTGTTATAGTTTGTATAACCTCACTGATTTAACTGGATAAATGGATACATAGTATTAAAACATTAAAAATTTAATGATTTGTGCAAATAAGAAGTTAAATAGAAAATCTGTTTGTACAACTTAGGGGGTGCCGGCACCAGATTAACAAGGACAACAATTTAAAAACATGTAATGCAACAGAATATAAAAATTAGTCTGTGATCGTATTCAGTTCATATCAATTGGGCCACATAGGGAGAAAAAAACAGTTCACTTCCAATTAGATTGGTAATGTTTACCATAACTGAGTGTGTAGGATTACCGTCCTCAGCTAATGTAAATCCCATCTGGCAAGGGAATGTAATGTGGAGCTTAAAAGTGAAGGTATCCACTGCGGTGAGGATGTCCTATATGGTGTAGGTGGCAGGCAATGCTGTTTATATATTGAAGCTGCAAAGTTGCCAAATACTGCTGTGTCTAAATGTCATTTGTAGTGCTTTCACAAAGCTGCAGGTAAGTCCTGGGGCCGAAGTATTTGCTGGCAGCCAAAACTTTTCTTACGGGCTGTACCTCCAGGTCCTGTTACCTGCTCCGGTGTTGGGGGTCACAAGTTGAGAATCCGTTTGATTTAGAAATTGATAATATAGGTTGGTGAAAACTCAGTGTATAGATCCTGGGTGAGGAATTACGCATATGTATACACTGCTTGAAATTCGTAAACGGCTTTAATGCACCTCACCTACTATAACCGAAGTTCCCACTTAGAGTATACAGATGAGCAAATCTACGCGTTTCAGCCCGGTAGGTAAGGTAACACTAGTTGTCAGGTCAGGGTGTTAGCATAAATTTTGCTGGAAGGAGGACAGAGAAAATCCTTGCAACATCCAACAGCTAACAGATTTACATAGGCATAGCATAAACCCTAGTCCTTACTTGAAGGGAAGCTACCCATTAAAGGACACAATCCAAATATTCTTCAGAGCACCATCTTTGCCATCCTCCATTGTACAAAGGCAAAGAATGACTGGGGAATTGTGGGAAGGGGGAGGGATCTTACATTTTGGCTGGGGTGTCTTTGCCCACCTCTGGTGGCCAGGATTTCCCACAGGTAATGAATGGAATCGTGGACTCTCCATGCCATTGGAAAGAAACAAAGATTTTATTATATGTTAAAATATAATGATTTAGTCCCCTCTGACGTAATTAACAACAGCCCAGATTTAAAGGCTGTCCGAAACTATGCATATCGCTCCCCCTTAATTATCAAATTAGCATAATCTGCGTGCTCAAGCACACATGCGCAGTTATTGCAAATTTATAATGCATGCGCTCTGAAACTGTTGAAGAAATTTGCTAAGTCTTCAAACTGCTCTTGCACATGCGTATACTAAATAAGCCGGAACCGCAAGATCTGTGACATAGTCAAAGACTACCATGCTTCAGGTATGATAAATATGCGGATGCTTGTTAGACATCTGTAATCAGAGCGCATGCGGGGGTACGTGCATGCACAAAGGACTGCGTGACAGGAGCGCCTAGGTTGCCCACTGTGATTGGCTAATGCAAATTATCCTCATGGTGAGTTTGGAAAAGATCCAAACTTCCAACAACGATAGTGGCGAAACCACAAAAAAATAACAGAGCAAGGTATTTGCAGTATTGTTGATTACAGATGATACTAAGTAATGATTTATATGTATTATTTACCTTTACTATCCCTTTAAGTAGACATGCATACATTTCAATGTTGTAGGTGGCGCAATGGATGCTAATTCCCACTGATAATGATATAAAGGATGTATATACATATAAAATACAATCAGATAATGACTGATCTGTAACTAAATAAAAGCGTTATACACTCAATAAAATTAAATATATAAGTTTATTAATGTGGTATAAACAATAAAATTGACTATGTAAGACACCGGTGTCAGCATAAAATATGTCCTAAAACATCAGTTAATAACAAATATTAAATTATAGGCATACGATCTGGTAAATACCGTTATAGATCCACGCCTGTACAATGGTTATTGCCTAAGTAGATAGCTTAATACTGTTAATATATATATATATATATATATATATATATATATGTATAATAATTGCTGAAGACATATATGTCTAAAACGTGAATACAAAGTGGCTAATAGTTGACACGTTGCTGAAGGTTACTATGTAACTAGTGATCATGAAATGTTCAGATGTATATAAATTGGATGCCAAAGTCTTTAGAAGAAACAAACGTACAAATTTGTAAATATCCGTTTGCAATTGTAAAGTGTGGTGCTTTCATGCATTTAACTGTTTCCTGGGGAAGAAACTTTTATTAGGTGTGCATTATTCCCTGCTGCTATAGATAGTATACACCTTGTTTCTCTTCTATGCATACATTTCAAAACTAGTATTAGCACAACCTCTCACTTTAAAGAAATACTATATTACTAAAACATTATTAACGCTGGTGCTTCCAGCTAATAATTACAAGAAATACAGTACACTACTATAATTAAGGAAAAATGGTCAGAGAGTGAACATTTTACATGAGCTCATCTGATTATAAAATCATGAAAAAAAATAGAGTATATTTTTATATCTATATAAGTTACAACAGTTGGTTTTCAATGATGGGGAAACCATTTATTTTTTTGTCTGTTAACTCTAAGACAATATTTTACCAAAGCTCCAGGAGTAGAAATAAAATGGAAACAAATTACCATCTATAAACACAACTATTTTTATTTATGACATTTTGATGTAAGGTTGGATTCATTATATGACAGAGTACACATCCTCCTAGGATTATATGAGCTCCAACAATGTCAAAATTTGAAATGACTATAAACAAAAAAACTGATCTTTCAATAATCTATGAAGAAGAAAGATATACAGTGTTGTTCCCCAATAAAGGTTTTCTTGCCAGCAGACCCAGTGCTCAGCAATGCAGATCAGGTGGTATACTAGTGTAGGAACTCAGGACTGCCTTGTAGCATATAAATTGCAGGGCAGTCAATGGAAAGTGCTAGGGTGAGACGCACAGTCTGGAAAAAAGGTATGATCATATAAGAGACTCAGGCCTAGATTTGGAGTTTGGCGGTAGATGGGCTGTTAACGCTCCGCGGGCTTTTTTCTGGCCGCACCATAAATTTAACTCTGGTATCGAGAGTTCAAACAAATGCTGCGTTAGGCTCCAAAAAAGGAGCGTAGAGCATTTTTACCACAAATGCAACTCTCGATACCAGAGTTGCTTACGGACGCGGCCAGCCTCAAAAACGTGCTTGTGCACGATATCCCCATAGGAAACAATGGGGCTGTTTGAGCTGAAAAAAAACCTAACACCTGCAAAAAAGCAGCGTTCAGCTCCTAACGCAGCCCCATTGTTTCCTATGGGGAAACACTTCCTACGTCTGCACCTAACACCCTAACATGTACCCCGAGTCTAAACACCCCTAACCTTACACTTATTAACCCCTAATCTGCCGACCCCGCTATCGCTGACCCCTGCATAGTATTATTAACCCCTAATCTGCCGCTCCGTAAACCGCCGCAACCTACGTTATCCCTATGTACCCCTAATCTGCTGCCCTAACATCGCCGACCCCTATATTATATTTATTAACCCCTAATCTCCCCCCACAACGTCGCCTCCACCTGCCTACACTTATTAACCCCTAATCTGCCGAGCGGACCTGAGCGCTACTATAATAAAGTTATTAACCCCTAATCCGCCTCACTAACCCTATCATAAATAGTATTAACCCCTAATCTGCCCTCCCTAACATCGCCGACACCTACCTTCAATTATTAACCCCTAATCTGACGACCGGAGCTCATCGCTACTATAAAAAATGGATTAACCCCTAAAGCTAAGTCTAACCCTAACACTAACACCCCCTAACTTAAATATAATTTACATCTAACGAAATTAATTAACTCTTATTAAATAACTTATTCCTATTTAAAGCTAAATACTTACCTGTAAAATAAATCCTAATATAGCTACAATATAAATTATAATTATATTATAGCTATTTTAGGATTAATATTTATTTTACAGGCAACTTTGTAATTATTTTAACCAGGTACAATAGCTATTAAATAGTTAAGAACTATTTAATAGTTACCTAGTTAAAATAATAACAAATTTACCTGTAAAATAAATCCTAACCTAAGATATAATTAAACCTAACACTACCCTATCAATAAATTATTTAAATAAACTACCTACAATTACCTACAATTAACCTAACACTACACTATCAATAAATTAATTAAACACAATTCCTACAAATAAATACAATTAAATAAACTAGCTAAAGTACAAAAAATAAAAAAGAACTAAGTTACAAAAAATAAAAAAATATTTACAAACATCAGAAAATTATTACAACAATTTTAAACTAATTACACCTACTCTAAGCCCCCTAATAAAATAACAAAGGCCCCCAAAATAAAAAATTCCCTACCCTATTCTAAATTAAAAAAGTTAAAAGCTCTTTTACCTTACCAGCTCTGAACAGGGCCCTTTGCGGGGCATGCCCCAAGAATTTCAGCTCTTTTGCCTGTAAAAAAAAACACATACAATACCCCCCCCCCCAAACATTACAACCCACCACCCACATACCCCTAATCTAACCCAAACCCCCCTTAAATAAACCTAACACTAAGCCCCTGAAGATCTTCCTACCTTGTCTTCACCATCCAGGTATCACCGATCCGTCCTGGCTCCAACATCTTCATCCAACCCAAGCGGGGGTTGGCGATCCATCATCCGGTGGCTGAAGAGGTCCAGAAGAGGCTCCAAAGTCTTCCTCTTATCCGGCAAGAAGAGGACATACGGACCGGCAAACATCTTCTCCAAGCGGCATCTTCGATCTTCTTGCATCCGGTGCGGAGCGGGTCCATCTTGAAGCAGGCGACGCGGATCCATCCTCTTCTTCCGTTGTCTCCCGACGAATGACGGTTCCTTTAAGGGACGTCATCCAAGATGGCGTCCCTTGAATTCCGATTGGCTGATAGGATTCTATCAGCCAATCGGAATTAAGGTAGGAATATTCTGATTGGCTGATGGAATCAGCCAATCAGAATCAAGTTCAATCCGTTTGGCTGATCCAATCAGCCAATCAGATTGAGCTTGCATTCTATTGGCTGATCGGAACAGCCAATAGAATGCGAGCTCAATCTGATTGGCTGATTGGATCAGCCAATCGGATTGAACTTGATTCTGATTGGCTCATTCCATCAGCCAATCAGAATATTCCTACCTTAATTCCGATTGGCTGATAGAATCCTATCAGCCAATCGGAATTCAAGGGACGCCATCTTGGATGACGTCCCTTAAAGGAACCGTCATTCGTCGGGAGACAACGGAAGAAGAGGATGGATCCGCGTCGCCTGCTTCAAGATGGACCCGCTCCGCACCGGATGCAAGAAGATCGAAGATGCCGCTTGGAGAAGATGTTTGCCGGTCCGGATGTCCTCTTCTTGCCGGATAGGAGGAAGACTTTGGAGCCTCTTCTGGACCTCTTCAGCCACCGGATGATGGATCGCCAACCCCCGCTTGGGTTGGATGAAGATGTTGGAGCCAGGTCGGTTCGGTGATACCTGGATGGTGAAGACAAGGTAGGAAGATCTTCAGGGGCTTAGTGTTAGGTTTATTTAAGGGGGGTTTGGGTTAGATTAGGGGTATGTGGGTGGTGGGTTGTAATGTTGGGGGGGGGGTATTGTAGGTGTTTTTTTTTACAGGCAAAAGAGCTGAAATTCTTGGGGCATGCCCCGCAAAGGGCCCTGTTCAGAGCTGGTAAGGTAAAAGAGCTTTTAACTTTTTTAATTTAGAATAGGGTAGGGAATTTTTTATTTTGGGGGTCTTTGTTATTTTATTAGGGGGCTTAGAGTAGGTTTAATTAGTTTAAAATTGTTGTAATAATTTTCTGATGTTTGTAAATATTTTTTTATTTTTTGTAACTTAGTTCTTTTTTATTTTTTGTACTTTAGCTAGTTTATTTAATTGTATTTATTTGTAGGAATTGTGTTTAATTAATTTATTGATAGTGTAGTGTTAGGTTAATTGTAGGTAATTGTAGGTAGTTTATTTAAATAATTTATTGATAGGGTAGTGTTAGGTTTAATTATATCTTAGGTTAGGATTTATTTTACAGGTAAATTTGTTATTATTTTAACTAGGTAACTATTAAATAGTTCTTAACTATTTAATAGCTATTGTACCTGGTTAAAATAATTACAAAGTTGCCTGTAAAATAAATATTAATCCTAAAATAGCTATAATATAATTATAATTTATATTGTAGCTATATTAGGATTTATTTTACAGGTAAGTATTTAGCTTTAAATAGGAATAAGTTATTTAATAAGAGTTAATTAATTTCGTTAGATGTAAATTATATTTAAGTTAGGGGGGTGTTAGTGTTAGACTTAGCTTTAGGGGTTAATCCATTTTTTATAGTAGCGATGAGCTCCGGTCGTCAGATTAGGGGTTAATAATTGAAGGTAGGTGTCGGCGATGTTAGGGAGGGCAGATTAGGGGTTAATACTATTTATGATAGGGTTAGTGAGGCGGATTAGGGGTTAATAACTTTATTATAGTAGCGCTCAGGTCCGCTCGGCAGATTAGGGGTTAATAAGTGTAGGCAAATGTCGGCGACGTTGAGGGGGGCAGATTAGGGGTTAATAAATATAATATAGGGGTCGGCGGTGTTAGGGGCAGCAGATTAGGGGTACATAAGGATAACGTAGGTGGCGGCGCTTTGCGGTCGGGAGATTAGGGGTTAATTATTGTAAGTAGCTGGCGGCGACGTTGTGGGGGGCAGGTTAGGGGTTAATAAATGTAATACAGTGGTCGGCGGGGTTAGGGGCAGCAGATTAGGGGTACATAGGTATAACGTAGGTGGCGGTCGGCAGATTAGGGGTTAAAAAATTTAAATCGAGTGGCGGCGATGTGGGGGGACCTCGGTTTAGGGGTACATAGGTAGTTTATGGGTGTTAGTGTACTTTAGGGTACAGTAGTTAAGAGCTTTATGAACCGGCGTTAGCCCAGAAAGCTCTTAACTCCTGCTATTTTCCTGCGGCTGGAGTTTTGTCGTTAGAGCTCTAACGCTCACTTCAGAAACGACTCTAAATACCAGCGTTAGAAAGATCCCATTGAAAAGATAGGATACGCAATTGACGTAAGGGGATCTGCGGTATGGAAAAGTCGCGGCTGAAAAGTGAGCGTTAGACCCTTTAATCACTGACTCCAAATACCGGCGGTAGCCTAAAACCAGCGTTAGGAGCCTCTAACGCTGGTTTTCACGGCTAACGCCAAACTCCAAATCTAGGCCTAAGAGATTATGTATGATGGCAAAATGCTCCAACTTGCTTATGAAACTGGAGAGGCTAAGCAGCATAATTGGGCTTAACTAAGACCAAGGCCCCAATGATCAAAGTTTTCTGGCTTGAAAATAAATTGTAGCGCAGACTGCACAGGGGCTGAACTCTCTAAATTCTGAAGAACAAAGAATGGAAACTGGAAGCCCCAAAGAGATGTGAGATGCCTCCAACAAAGCTCTGTGCTCAGATGAAATTATATAAAAAGATCCTCCGCAACTGAGGGATCTCTCATAAGATTCTAGATTGGAAAATGTTATAATTCTCTAAGGGGCATTCACTGCATTTCTGAATTTGAAAGAGAAACAAACCCAGTGCAATATAGCACTGCATGATATAAGAGTTTTGGTTAATATATTTTATATTACTTTAGACTTCAGATTGGGTCCTATAAAGTTTACAACATTTACGATTTGCCTTTTCTAGTTTGTATTTTAATGCATTTATATTTACAGTTTGTGTTACTTTAACAAATTAGGATCATACTTCGTATAATTCTGTATATCTTTTAAAAATTTCATTGCAATTTGCATTTGCTCAATGTAAAATATAACTGACAGTTTCAGGAAGTGGGAGGAAAGGGGACTTAATTGGACTAAACAATGGAGTTCCCAGGGTATGTCAGAAGAGCTCTCACAATTCTCATGAATTTATATCAGTCTCAGGTGGTCCACTCTTAAAGGGACAGTTTACCCAAATTTTCGCAATGATCCATTTTATCTGCTGGAGTAAATTACATTGTTTAAAAGCAGTACATTTACCCTTATTTCTGCATTTGAAATAGCTGATTTATCTTGCAGAATCCCAAAGAAGAAATTACAGGTGCAGGATAGTTAAGTAATTTTTTTTTATTTTCTAGCGTTCCCTTTACAAACAGATATAAGATAAGGAAGCAAGTGTGTGGGTACGCAAAGTGATAGCATAAGGAGATCTGATATTACCTGCAATCTCAAACCATTTAAATAGGCTGTGGTTAAAAAGCACAAAACCAGCTAATTCATGTACACAAATAAATCTGAAAAAGGCAATTTCACATATATTTTATACTCTGCAGCTGGTATAACAAGTCATTGAAAATAAATTAAGAGAAAACTATTTTACAGTACACTGCCCCTTTAACTTTACTCTCCCTTATGAGATTCTGTATTCAAGCAAGCTTTATTACTTTCTATTGAAGGCATTTCTCATTTCTTTAAGACTTTCCAGTTCTGCCCTTTTCTTAGAGAATTCAGTGAGTTCAGTCCATGTAAAGTCTGCACTATAATTTCTCTACAAGTTGGAGAAAATGTGACCATCGGGCCTATAGAAAGTAACATTGGTAATATAGAAGATGAGGTTGACAGAAGTCCATCAAGATTACCTAATTTATACTAAAGATGCTGACTATTGGACTTGCATTAAACAATTAGAAAGCCTACCAAGTTAAATGTATAGTCTAGAATTGATATTGTTTAAAAGCAGATAATTCCTTTATTACCCATTCCCCAGTTTTGCTTAACCATCATGTTTATATTGATACACTTTTTACCTCTGATTACCTTGTATCTAGGCCTCTGCAGACTACCCCCTTATTTCAGTTCTTTTGACATACTTGTATTTTGACCAATCAGTGCTGACTCCTCGGTAACTCCACAGGAGTGAGCACGATGTTATCTATATGGCACACATGAATTAGCACTGTCTAGCTGTAAAACTCAAAATGCCTTGAGATAAGAGGCGGCCTTCAAGGGCTTAGGAATTAGCATATGAGCAGCTTTGAACTAAAAATACCAAGGGAACAAAGCAAATTTGATGATAAAAGTAAATTGGAAAAAATGTTTAAAATTGCATGCCCTATCAGTTTAATGTTGTACTATTACACAAAGAGGCAGTAAAAACAAAGAGGAAAAAACAACAAGCGACCGTTAAAAGCAGGTCACAGATAGAGGGAGAGAGAGAAAATAACTCATTGTGTAGTTCATTAACAAATCTAGACAGGCCTTATGTTAATGAACTACAGAATGAGTTATTTTCTCTATATTTTGTGAGACTCACCTTTTACCTCCCCCTAATTTTAAATGTTGTTGTGTATATATATATATATATTTATCAAAATATTGGTGCATACATTCTTAAAACCCTTGCCAGCTGTAGTATACTGTGATACAATTCACTGCAGCACTCTCTGACAGTAACAAGATTTAACTAATTTAATGGAGCCTATAAAGGATGACTTTTTGGTGCAAGTATTTTGTAGCCATGTTTTTATGTTTCACTATGCAGAGTTTGGATAGGTGTAGGAACAGATTTTATATATATATATATATATATATATATATATATATATATATATATATATAGTAACATTTTATTTTTAAATACACAATCCTAAATCCTGGTGTTTAAAACAGTTCATGAAGTAATACTAAAACAAGAGACTTGCCAGTATATATCCTGTAACCCCTGGATCTATTTGTTTACACTGGTGACTGACAACTAATGAGCACTTTAAGGTAAAAAGTCTCAGCAAGCCTTCAGACTGACTGGGGAAGGCGTCAACATCAAGTCCTCTTGTACTTGACTTAAAAGGCTCCTGAAAGTTCTAGACCAGAGATGTCAAACCTATGAAATGATTGCCCGGGGTAACAGTAATGACACATTTGCTGCTACCCCCATAATGCTTAATTTCACTGGTTACAATTGTAATGATCATTAAAACATAATTTATGTAAGAACTTACCTGATAAATTCATTTCTTTCATATTAACAAGAGTCCATGAGCTAGTGACGTATGGGATATACATTCCTACCAGGAGGGGCAAAGTTTCCCAAACCTTAAAATGCCTATAAATACACCCCTCACCACACCCACAAATCAGTTTTAACGAATAGCCAAGAAGTGGGGTGATAAGAAAAAAAGTGCGAAGCATATAAAATAAGGAATTGGAATAATTGTGCTTTATACAAAAAAATCATAACCACCACAAAAAAGGGTGGGCCTCATGGACTCTTGTTAATATGAAAGAAATGAATTTATCAGGTAAGTTCTTACATAAATTATGTTTTCTTTCATGTAATTAACAAGAGTCCATGAGCTAGTGACGTATGGGATAATGACTACCCAAGATGTGGATCTTTCCACACAAGAGTCACTAGAGAGGGAGGGATAAAATAAAGACAGCCAATTCCTGCTGAAAATAATCCACACCCAAAATAAAGTTTAACAAAAAACATAAGCAGAAGATTCAAACTGAAACCGCTGCCTGAAGAACTTTTCTACCAAAAACTGCTTCAGAAGAAGAAAATACATCAAAATGGTAGAATTTAGTAAAAGTATGCAAAGAGGACCAAGTTGCTGCTTTGCAGATCTGGTCAAACCGAAGCTTCATTCCTAAACGCCCAGGAAGTAGATACTGACCTAGTAGATGAGCTGTAATTCTCTGAGGCGGAATTTTACCCGACTCAACATAGGCAAGATGAATTAAAGATTTCAACCAAGATGCCAAAGAAATGGCAGAAGCTTTCTGACCTTTCCTAGAACCGGAAAAGATAACAAATAGACTAGAAGTCTTACAGAAAGATTTCGTAGCTTCAACATAATATTTCAAAGCTCTAACAACATCCAAACACTGCAACGATTTCTCCTTAGAATTCTTAGGATTAGGACATAATGAAGGAACCACAATTTCTCTACTAATGTTGTTGGAATTCACAACTTTAGGTAAAAATTCAAAAGAAGTTCGCAACACCGCCTTATCCTGATGAAGAATCAGAAAAGGAGACTCACAGAAAGAGCAGATAATTCAGAAACTCTTCTGGCAGAAGAGATGGCCAAAAGGAACAAAACTTTCCAAGAAAGTAATTTAATATCCAATGAATGCATAGGTTCAAAGGAGGAGCTTGAAGAGCCCCCAGAACCAATTCAAACTCCAAGGACGGAGAAATTGACTTAATGACAGGCTTTATATGAACCAAAGCTTGTACAAAACAATGAATATCACGGAAGAATAGCAATCTTTCTGTGAAAAAGAACAGAAAGAGCAGAGATTTGACCTTTCAAGGAACTTGCGGACAAACCTTATCTAAACCATCCTGAAGAAATTGTAATATTCTCGGTATTCTAAAAGAATGCCAAGAAAAATGATGAGAAAGACACAAGAAATATAAGTCTTCCAGACTCTATAATATATCTCTCTGGATACAGATTTACGAGCCTGTAACATAGTATTAATCACAGAGTCAGAGAAACCCTCTTTGACCAAGAATCAAGCGTTCAATCTCCCATACCTTTAAATTTAAGGATTTTTTAGATCCTGATGGAAAAAAGGACCTTGAGACAAAAGGTCTGGTCTTAACGGAAGAGTCCACGGTTGGCAAGAGGCCATCCGGACAGGATCCGCATACCAAAACCTGTGAGGCCATGCCGGAGCTACCAGCAGAACAAACGAGCATTCCTTCAGAATCTTGGAGATTACTCTTGGAAGAAGAACTAGAGGCGGAAAGATATAGGCAGGATGATACTTCCAAGGAAGTGAAAATGCATCCACTGCCTCCGCCTGAGGATCCCGGGATCTGGACAGATACCTGGGAAGTTTCTTGTTTAGATGAGAAGCCATCAGATCTATTTCTGGAAGTTCCCACATTTGAACAATCTAAAGAAATACCTCTGGGTGAAG
This sequence comes from Bombina bombina, assembly GCF_027579735.1. NCBI lineage: Eukaryota > Metazoa > Chordata > Amphibia > Anura > Bombinatoridae > Bombina > Bombina bombina. The sequence goes on along the minus strand of NC_069499.1, from coordinate 735,810,084 downwards.
AGACCATTCGCCCGGATGCAACGTTTGGCGACTGAGATAATCCGCTTTCCAATTGTCCATACCTGGGATAAAAACCGCAGAGATTAGACAGGAGCTGGATTCCGCCCAAACCAAAATTCGAGATACTTCTTTCATAGCCAGAGGAACTGTGAGTCCCTCCTTGATGATTGATGTATGCCACAGTTGTGACATTGTCTTATCTGAAAACAATGAACAACTCTCTCTTCAGAAGAGGCCAAGACTGAAGAGCTCTGAAAATTGCACGGAGTTCCAAAATATTGATTGGAAATCTCACCTCCTGAGATTCCCAAACCCCTTGTGCCGTCAGATACTCCCACACAGCTCCCCAACCTGTAAGACTTGTATCTGTTGAGATTATAGTCCAGGTCGGAAGAACAAAGAAGCCCCCTGAACTAAACGATGGTGATCTGTCCACCATGTCAGAGAGTGTCGTAAAATCGGTTTAAAAGATATTAATTGAGATATCTTTGAGTAATCCCTGCACCATTGGTTCAGCATACAGAGCTGAAGAGGTCGCATGTGAAAACGAGCAAAGGAGATCGCATCTGATGCGGCAGTCCTAAGACCCAACATTTCCATGCATAAGGCTACCAAAGGGAATGATTGTGATTGAAGGTTTTGACAAGCTGATATCAATGTTAAACTTCTCTTGTCTGACAAGGACAGAGTCATAGACACTGAATTTATCTAGAAACCTAAAAAGGTTACCCTTGTCTGAGGAATCAATGAACTGATTGGTAAATTGATCCTCCCAACCATGAACTTGAAGAAACAACACAAGTCGATTCGTATGAGATTCTTCGAAAATGAGAAGACTGAGCAAGTACAAGATATCGTCCAAATAAGGAAATACAAAACCCTATTCTCTGATTACAGAAAGAAGGGCACCGAGAACCTTTGAAAAAAATTCTTGGAACTGAGGCTAGGCAAACAGTAGAGCCACAAACTGGTAATGCTTGTCTAAAAAGAGAATCTCAGACACTAAAAGTGATCTGGATGAATCGGAATATGCAGATACACATCCTGTAAATCTATTGTAGACATGTAATAGCCCCTTGCTAAACAAAAGGCAAGATAGTCCTACAGTAACCATCTTGAATGTTGGTATCCTAACATAACGATTCAATAATGATAGATCCAGAACTGGTCTGAAGGAATTGACCTTCTTTGGTACAATGAAGAGATAAAATAAAACCCCAGCCCCTGTTCCAGAACTGGAACTGGCATAAATACTCCAGCCACTCTAGATCTGAAACACATTTCAGAAATGCTGAGCCTTGCTGTGTCAACTGGGACACGGGAAAGAAAAGAATCTCTTAGCAGGAGGCCTTAACTTGAAGCCAATCTGTACCTTTCTGAAACAATGTTTCTGAAACCAGAGATTAGAACGGAATTGATCCAAATTTCTTTGAAGAAAAACGTAAAACTGCCCCCATACCAGCTGAGCTGGAATAAGGGCCGCACCTTCATAGATACTTAGGAGCTGGCTATAGGTTTCTATAAGGCTTGGATATAGTTTCCAAACTGATACCGCTCCTGAGGATGAAGGATCAGGCTTTTGTTCCTTGTTGTGAGGAAAGGAACGAAATGATTATTTACCCTGGAAAGAAAGGGAAAGCAAAGTTGACTTAGAAGACATGTCAGCATTCCAAGTTTAATCCATAAAGTATTTCTAGCTAAAATAGCTAGAGACATATACCTGACATCAACTCTAATGATATCAAAAGATGGTATCACCAATAAAATTATTAGCATGTTATAGAATAATAATAATGCTATAAAATTATGATCTGTTACTTGTTGCGCTAAAGCTTCTAACCAAAAAGTTGAAGCTGCAGCAACATCCGCTAAAAATATAGCAGGTCTAAGAAGATTACCTGAACATAAGTAAGCTTTCTTAGAAAAGATTCAATTTTCCTATCTAAAGGATCCTTAAATGAAGTACTATCTGCCATAGGAATAGTAGTACATTAGCAGGAGTAGAGACAGGCCCCATAACCTTAGGGATTTTTGTCCCAAAAAACTCTAATCTGTCAGATGGCACAGGATATAATTTGCTTAAACGTCTAGAAGGAGTAAATAAATTACCCAAATTATTCCATTCCCTGGAATTACTTCAGAAATAGCATCAGGAGATAAAACACTTCTGGAATAACTACAGGAGATTAAAAACCTTATTTAAACGTTTACATTTAGTATCAAGAGGACCAGAATCTCTATTTCTAATGCAAATAACACTTCTTTAAGTAAAGAACGAATAAATTCCATCTTGAACCATATACAAAGATTTATCAGCATCAACCTCTGAGACAGAAACCTCTGAACCAGAAGAACCATTATCAGTATCAGAATGATGATGTTCATTTAAAAATTCATCTGAAAAAAAGAGAAGTTTTAAAAGACTTTTATGTATACTAGAAGGAGAAATAACAGACATAGCCTTCTTAATGGATTTAAAAAATAAAATCTCTTATGTTATCAGGAACACTCTGAAATTTAGATGTTGACGGACAGCAACAGGTAATGTAACAGTACTAAAGGAAATTTTATCTGCATTAATAAGTTTGACATGACATGCAATACAAATAACAGCTGGAGAAAACAGATACCAAAAGTTTATAGCAGACTTAGCTTGGTAGCTCCAGCACTGTGCAGTGATTTTCCTGTAGTATCTTCTGACTCAGTTGCAACGTGGAACATCTTCGCAATATGTAAAAGAAAAAACAACATATAAAGCAAAATTGATCAAATTCCTTAAATGACAGTTTCAGGAATGGGAAAAAAATGCCAGTGAACAAGCTTCTAGCAACCAGAAGCAATAAATAATGAGACTTAAATAATGTGGAGACAAAAATGACGCCCATATTTTTTTAGCGCCAAAAAAGACGCCCACATTATTTGGCGCCTAAATGCTTTTGGCGCCAAAAATGACGCCACATCCGGAACGCCGACATCTTTGACGCAAAATAACGTCAAAAAATGACGCAACTTCCGGCGACACGTATGACGCCGGGAAACGGAAAAGAATTTTTGCGCCAAAAAAGTCCGCGCCAAGAATGACGCAATAAAATGAAGCATTTTCAGCCCCCGCGAGCCTAACAGCCCACAGGGAAAAAAGTCAAATTTTTGAGGGTAAGAAAAAATATGATAATTCAATGCATTTATCCCAAATATGAAACTGACTGTCTGGAATAAGGAAAGTTGAACATTCTGAGTCAAGGCAAATAAATGTTTGAATACATATATTTAGAACTTTATAAACAAAGTGCCCAACCATAGCTTAGAGTGTCACAGAAAATAAGACTTACTTACCCCAGGACACTCATCTACATGTTTGTAGAAAGCCAAACCAGTACTGAAACGAGAATCAGTAGAGGAAATGGTAAAATATAAGAGTATATCGTCGATCTGAAAAGGGAGGTAAGAGATGAATCTCTACGACCGATAACAGAGAACCTTATGAAATAGACCCCGTAGAAGGAGATCACTGCATTCAATAGGCAATACTCTCTTCACATCCCCTCTGACATTCACTGCACGCTGAGAGGAAAACCGGGCTCCAACTTGCTGCGGAGCGCATATCAACGTAGAATCTAGCACAAACTTACTTCACCACCTCCCTTGGAGGCAAAGTTTGTAAAACTGATTTGTGGGTGTGGTGAGGGGTGTATTTATAGGCAATTTTAAGGTTTGGGAAACTTTGCCCCTCCTGGTAGGAATGTATATCCCATACGTCACTAGCTCATGGACTCTTGTTAATTACATGAAAGAAATTATGTTTTTTATAAATCTACACTATATATCAGCAAAACATATATAACTGTAAATGAATGTTGTGCGTTTAAAATACATATATATTTTTTTTAATGCCTATGAGGGATCCAAACCAAGTGTTCAAAGTATTACCAGCTTTGGCCCACGTAACCATAAGAGCCGTAAAGGGACAAGAGAAGAGCGCTACAGGTTTAGGCTTAAGAGTAAAGGTAGATAATGTGAAGAATACATTCAAGGTACAGGTATACCCCACTCATGCAGCGGATTAGGGACCGGAGCCCCGCTGTAAAGAGAAAACCACCTTAAAGTGAAACAAGGCAGTTTTAGCTTTCTTTTCAATTTTTAAAATATTGAAAACATGTTTGAACTAACTTATATTAGGGGTACAATAATGCTACGTTTAGTTTAACACTAGCACAGCAAGTATTCAATTAGTATTTAATAAATACTGTACCTGTAAAATAGTGACAAATTACTGTAGTAAATTTGCCAGACTATAGCACTGAGGACACAGATTGCACTGTAATGCTGTAAATAAAGTTAACTGTGCATAACAAAATGGTGCCAGTCACTTTTCTCACAATCTCACGATGATTACAGCACTGTTTCAAAATCCTTGGAGGTTGAACTTCAGCTCCACAAAGCGCTGTATTAGCGAATCGCTGTAAAGTGAAGCGCTGTAAAGTGAGGTATACCTGTATATCAAATAATAAAATTGTATAATAATATATTACATAAAAAATAATATGTGCATATGTAAAAATAAAAAACATCACTACAAAGGGATCCAAATGAAAGAATGAAAGAGGTATACAAAATATATATAAAATATCAGTGAAAACAGACTGCAAGAAAAAAATTATGAACGTGTTTATGTGTACAATCCAAAGAGGTGACCGAAAAAAAAAAAAAAAAAAAAGAGAAAAAAGGAATATCTGGAAAAAATAATAAATTAAATTTTAAATAGTATCCTCCTTCAAACCTTCAGAGTCTGAAAGACAGAGAGGAGGAGACTGAGACTATGTTTTCTCCAACATTGGTGTGTCCGGTCCACGGCGTCATCCATAACTTGTGGGAATATTCTCCTCCCCAACAGGAAATGGGCAAAGAGCACAGCAAAAGCTGTCCATATAGTCCCTCCCAGGCTCCGCCCCCCAAGTCATTCTCTTTGCCGCTCTGAACAAGTAGCATCTCACGGAAGATGGGTGAAGAGTATGTGGTGTTTAGTTGTAGTTTTTATTCTACTATCAAGAGTTTGTTATTTTAAATAGTGCTGGTATGTACTTATTTGCTCTGAAACAGAAAAAGATGAAGAGTTCTGTTTGTGAGAGGAGTATGATTTTAGCAGCAGTAACTAAAAATCGATTGCTGTTCCCACACAGGACTGTTGAGATGAGATAACTTCAGTTGGGGGGAGCAGTTTGCAGACTTTTCTGCTTAAGGTATGGACTCTAGCCATATTTCTAACAAGACTGTGTAATGCTGGGAAGGCTGTCATTTTTCCCTCATGGGGATCGGGTTAAAGCATTTTCTTAGTCTCAAACAGAATAAAGGGCTTAATATGGGCTATAAAACTGGTAGACACTTTTATGGGCTAGATCGATTGCTTTATTTAGGCATTTTATACAGTTTGATGTTGAAATTCACACCTTTATAACTTTGGGGAACGTTTTTTTTTACGTCAGGCACTGGTTTATACACCTTCTCAGTCAGGAAGGGCCTTCTCTGTAGTAGGCAGAGCCTCAATTTCGCGCCATTACTGCGCAGTTACTTTTGAGAGCAGTACATGCAGCTGATGTGTGTGGGTCTGGAATTAGTTGAAAAGGTTCCTAGAAGGCTTCATTTGGTATCGTATACTCCCCTGGGTTTGGTGACAGTCGCAGCAAGGCTGGGGGCTGGGACTGTAATGGGGTTAAAACGGTAAATAGGCTCCCGGTTTTCCACATTTTAAGGGTTAACAGCCTGAAATTTGGGTTGCAATGCTTTGAATGCTTTAAGACACTGTGGTGAAAAATTTGGTTAAAATTGAACAATTCTTCATAGTTTTTCTCATATTCAGTAATAAAGTGTTGCCCTGTTTAAAATTTAAGAGACAACGTAAACGGTTTTGTTTTAAAACGGTTTAGTACTTTATTAACAAGTTTACAGCTGTTTAACATGTCTGTGCCTTCAAGATAGACTATGTTCTGTGTGTATGGAAGCCAAAGTGTCTCCCCCTTCAAATATGTGTGTAATTGTGCCATAGCGTCCAAAACAAAGTAAGGACAGTACTGCCACAGATAGTAAAGTTGCCAAGATGATTCATCAGATGAAGGGAGTAGACATAGTTCTACATCATCTCCTTCTGTGTCTACACCAGTTTTGCCCACGCAGGAGACCCCTAGAACTTCTAGCGCGCCAATGCTTGTTACTATGCAACATTGACAGCAGTAATGAATAACTCCATAGCAAATATTTTATCCAAAATGCCTGCATTTCAGAGAAAGCGCAATTGCTCTGTTTTAAACACTGTAGAGCCAGGAGGGCGCTGATGATAATTGCTCTGTCATACCCTCACACCAACTCTGAAGTGGCTATGAGGGAGGTTTTGTCAGATGGGGAAATATCTGATTCAGGAAGAATTTCTCAGCAGGCAGAACCTGATGTTGTGACATTTAAATTTAAATTAGAGCATCTCCGCGCACTGCTTAAGGAGGTGCTATCTACTCTGGATGATTGTGACCAACTTGGTCATCCCCAGAAAAAATTGTGCAAGATGGACTAAGTTCCTAGAGGTCCCGGTGCACCCCGACGCTTTTCAATACCCAAGCGGGTGGCGGACATAGTGAATAAGGAGTGGGAGAAGCGCTGGCATACCTTTTGTCCCTCCTCCTATATTTAAGAAATTATTTCCTATGGTCGACTCCAGAAAGGACTTATGGCAACCAGTCCCTAAGGTCTGATGGGGGCAGTTTCTACACTAGCCAAAGCGCACGACCATTCCTATTGAGGACAATTGTGCTTTCAAAGATCCTATGGATAAAAAATTGGAGAGTTGCTTAAAAAGATTTTTGTACAGCAAGGTTACCTCCTTCAACCTATTTCGTGTATTATTCTGTCACTACAGCAGCGTGGTTCTGGTTCGAAGAACTAGAAAAGTCGCTCAGTAGAGAGACTCCGTATCGAGGACGGTTATGGACAGAATTCACGCACTTAAGTTAGCGAATTCCTTTATTTTAGATGCCCGCTTTGCAGTTAGCTAGATTAGCGGCGAAAAATTCAGGGATTGCAATTGTGGCGCGCAGGAGCGCCCCCTCCTGGCTTAAAGGTCTTGGTCAGCGGATGTATCTTCCAAGACAAAATTGCTTAATATCCCTTTCAAAGGTAAGACCCTCTTTGGGCCAGAATTGAAAGAGATTATTTCAGATATCACTGGGGGTAAGGGCCATGCCCTCCCACAAGATAGGCCTTTCAAGGCTAAGAATAAGTCCAATTTTCGTTCCTTTCGCAATTTCAGGAACGGACCGGCCTCCAACTCTGCAGCCTCTAGACAAGAGGGTAATGCTTCCCAGACCAAACCAGCTTGGAAACCGATGCAAGGCTGGAACAAGGGTAAACAGGCCAAGAAACCTGCTGCTGCTACCAAAACAGCATGAAGGGGTAGCCCCCGATCCGGGACCGGATCTAGTAGGGGGCAGACTCTCTCTCTTTGCTCAGGCCTGGGCAAGAGATGTTCAGGATCCCTGGGAACTAGAAATAGTCTCTCAGGGTTATCTTCTAGAATTCAAGGAACTACCCCCAAGGGGAAGGTTCCACATCTCTCGTTTATCTTCAAACCAAATAAAGAGACAGGCATTCTTACATTGTGTAGAGGACCTGTTAAAAATGGGAGTGATACACCCAGTTCCAACTGTGGAACAAGGACTGGGGTTTTACTCAAATCTGTTTGTAGTTCCCAAAAAAGAGGGAACCTTTAGACCAATTCTGATATAAAGATTCTAAACAAATTTTCTCAGAGTGCCCATCGTTCAAACATGGAAACTATTCGAACGATTCTACCTACAATCCAGGAGGTCAATTTATGACTACCCGTGGATCTAAAGGATGCTACTTACATATTCCTATCCACAAAGATCTCTTCAGTTCCTAAGGTTCGCCTTTCTGGACAAACATTACCGTTTGTGGCTCTCCATTCGGGCTAGCCACTGCTCCAAGGATTTTCACAAAGGTACTCGGGTCCCTTCTAGCGGTTCTAAGACCAAGGGGCATTGCAGTGGCACCTTACTTGGACGACATTCTAATACAAGCGTCGTCTCTTTCAAAGGCAAAGGCTCACACAGACATCGTTCTGGCCTTTCTCAGATCTCACGGGTGGAAGGTGAACATAGGAAAAAGTTCCCTGTCTCCGTCAACAAGAGTTCTGTAAGGTTTATCCAATAAAGGAACACAATTACAGATACTATTTGTAATATTATGTAAGGCAATATATAACGAAAGCAAGTTAAGGATGAATTATAATATGTATGTTTCACTGCTGGTAATGAATACCCAATAACTGTAAGGCAATCTGATCCAGCAGTGAATTTATCTAGAATGATTGTGAAATAAAACCAAACTTTATATGGTTTAATAAAGAGTTAAATAAGAATGTGCAGCAAAATTATTATGTAGCAGGAAAAAGGTCTAATCATCAGAATTGAGAGGCAAGAGGAAATGCAGTATTGATAACTTTTGAGGAGTTCAATATTGCAGAGGTAACTTCGATAACCACAATTGTTATAATTAGAAGGCAGAGACAAGATTATTAAAACTACGAAATAGCAAAATAAGAATATGAATGTTATTCCCCAGCTAAGTATGGTACTTCCAGAGATTAGTCACATTTACTACCTTATCCCATAGAGAGTTCTCCCTTTTGCCTGTCAGCAATGCGGTTTAGTGCTGAGCTGAGATGCTGAGTAGTGTAAACAGGAAGTTCCGGTTTCAGTCCGGTGGAATTCTGGGAGCTGTAGTTCAATTGCAGAAAAGAATAATAATAACGAAAAAACGGGTAAACACTTGCTGAAGAAATAATAAAGTTAGTTAAAGCTTGCCAGGTCAGTATACTTATAGTTGTTAGATGGAGGATGACTGGAAGGAATCCTGTCCTGGGAAGGAGAGCTGAGAATGGTGCAGCTTACTCGAGCAGCGATGAAAGTTTCACCTTGCAGGTATGAGAATGAGGCTTGGTACTCAGGTGTTCAAAGGAACGGATTAGAATAACTAAGCAATGATGCTTAGTTGTTCTAACTATTTAAAGGGGAAGTACCCAATCAGAAGAAAGAACAAATTAAAGGCACAGTAACCCTTACAGGACCCCCTGCTCAAGGACGCTGTTCCACAGCGGTAGGACGAGGTCTGTCGGGGTGACGGCGATGAAATGAGGAAATTAACCTGGGAGCATTGACACTGGATGCAGGTTCCCAAGAATCCTCATCAGAAGAGAAATTCTTCCAGTGAATAAGATATTGTAGGGCACCCTGGCGTAGCCTAGAGTCCAGAATGGACTGGACTTCAAATTCATCCGGATCAAGGAGAATTGGAGGAGGAGGTTGTAGAATGTTGGATACTCTCTGCTCCTTGTAAGGCTTCAAAAGTGACACATGTATTGTTGGGTGAATACGGAGAGTATTAGGAAGTTCAAGAGTGACAGCGTTCTGATTTACTATTCCTTTTATGCGATAGGGTCCGATGAAAAGACTTGCCAACTTTTTACTGGGTAGTTGTAATTTTAAGTTTTTTGTGGACAACCAAACCTTTTCTCCAATAGAATAATTTGGTGGGGGTCTTCTGCGTAAATCATAGAACTTCTTTTGTGTAGCTTGTGAGTTCTCAATATTTTGACGAATGAAGTTGAAATTATCAACGAGTGAATTGTGTAACTCATCCACCAAAGGAAAATTTAAATTGTCATTTGAATCCAGAAGAAAGGTCGGATGGTATCCATAATTAGCAAAAAAAGGTGTAAGTTTTGTTGAGGAATTTACAGAATTATTATATGCAAACTCAGCAGTGGATATGAAGTCAATCCAGTTGTTTTGATGGAAAGAACAAAAACATCTTATGTATTGTTCCAACCACTGATTCACACGTTCTGCCTGACCATTGGTTTGTGGATGGAATGATGTAGAGAATCTATGATCTATTTGAGTGAGATCACATAATTTCGACCAGAACCTAGAGGTAAACTGCGTGCCTCTATCTGTTGTGAGGATGGAAGGAATTCCGTGTAATTTTACGATGTTGTCTAAAAACAGCTGTGATGTTTCTGCCGAGGTTGGCAATTTGTGATAAGGTAGGAAATGAGCCATTTTCGTGAAAATGTCAACCACCACAAAAATTGTAGTTTGATTTTTTGATGGAGGTAAATCAACGATGAAGTCCATTGAAAGATGTTGCCATGGTTTGGTGGGTATAGGAAGGGACATGAGTAATCCATAGGGAGGTTTTCTCTCCGGTTTGGACGTGTTGCATATGATGCAAGTTTGAATGTGTTGTTGAACACTCTCTCTCATCTTTGGCCACCAAAATGACCTCTTAAGTAAGTCAAGGGTGCGTTGAATTCCTGGATGTCCAGAGAGGGGAGTATCGTGGTGGTTTTGTAGAAGTGTTTGTCTTAATGAAACGGGTACATAGATCCTACCTTTGTGATAATAAATTCCGGATTTGTTTAGATAAGTAGAATGATCTTGATCGGTTTCTTGACTGGTATGCCTTTTTAGATCTGATATAAAGGTGTTAGTGAGACCAATGAAATGATGTTTGGGTATGATCTCAGTAGGATGGTCTTGGGGATCAGGTTTTTGAGGTAACCTTGAGAGAGCATCTGCTTTACCGTTCTTATTTGCTGGTCTGTAAATAATGTTGAAAGAGAATCTAGAAAAATAGAGGCTCCATCGAACTTGTCTTGCAGATAAAGTTTTGTTTGACTGTAAATATTGGAGATTTTTATGGTCGGTATAAATTTTGATAGGATGTTTTGTACCTTCCAGTAGATGTCTCCAGTATTCAAGAGCCTGTTTTATAGCGAGAAGTTCTTTGTCTCCGATAGGATAATTCCTCTCTGCTGGAGTCATAACTTTGGAATAATAAGAGATGGGGTGAATTGGACTATTTAGATCCATTTGTTGAGATAACACAGCCCCAATTGCGAAGTCTGAGGAATCGACTTCTAAGATATAATAGAAAGAAGGATTTGGAAATGTCAGAATGGGTGCAGTAGTAAAAAGATTTTTCAAAGTTGTAAAAGCTACCTCAGCTTCTGGAGTCCATTGAAATGGAATAGATATACTAGTTAATTTTGTCAGTGGTTTTGCAACTTTAGAGAAATCTCTAATAAATTTTCTGTAATAGTTTGAGAACCCTAAGAACCTCTGTAGGTCCTTCCTTGTCTTAGGTATCTCCCAATTTGACACAGCCTCGACCTTTTCTTGTTGCATTTCTATGCCAGTTGGGGATAAATTGTAACCCAGAAAAGTTACTTTGTCAGTATGGAAAAGACATTTTTCGGGTTTCGCATATAGTTTATGTAATCTTAAACGTCGGAGTACTTCTGTCACATGTTCTACGTGGTCAGTATAATTCTTTGAATAGATTAAAATGTCATCCAGGTATATAACAACACTAGTATCCAGAAGATCGTGGAAAATGTCATTAATAAAGTGCTGAAAGGTGGCAGGGGCATTACATAACCCGAACGGCATAACGAGGTATTCGTATAAGCCGTATCGGGTCCTGAATGCCGTTAGCCACTCATGTCCTTCTTTAATCCTGATGAGGTTGTAGGCTCCTCTCAAATCCAATTTGGTGTATATGGTGGCTTCTGACAGGCGCTCAATGAGCTCTGGTATGAGTGGTAGGGGATAACTATTTTTGATTGTTACTTTGTTTAGTTGTCGATAGTCGATAATGGGTCTGATAGTGGAATCTTTATTACGCACAAAGAAAATGCCAGCTCCTGCTGGTGAAGTTGATGGTCTGATAAACCCTTTCCTGAGGTTTTCTTCAAGGTAAGCCTTAAGATGTTCAAGTTCCGGCTGACTGAGAGGATAAAGGTGACCAAATGGAATGGATGCTCCGGGTTGTAGATCGATGGGACAGTCATACTGTCTGTGGGGTGGTAGGTTTTCAGCTTCTGTCTTGCTGAAAACATCCTGGAATGTTGAATACTCCAGCGGAATCGGAGAATCCGTTGAATCACTTTTTAGACAATTTTGAATATTTAAACAATGATTGCTACAGAAATGTGAGTTAAACTTAATATGTGCAGGTGACCATTGTATTACTGGATTATGTGTTTGTAACCAATTAATACCTAATACTACAGGATAGTTAGGAGAGGGTAAAACATCAAATGAAATGAGTTCACTATGACCTAATGAGGTCATGTGAATAGGTATAGTTTGATGAGTAACAGGACCTGTAGTTATGGGTGAACCATCAATCACACGGACAAAGATAGGTTTTGTTTTGCGAATAAGGGGGATTTTATTGGATTTAACAATTTGTAAATCTATAAAGTTGCCATAGGCTCCTGAATCTATAATCCCATCAATCGTCAGATGTCTTTGATCCCACTGTAGAGAGAGTGACAGAGTGAAATAGGCTGAGTTAAGTACATTCAGAATTGTAGAAGTAGTAGAAACAGACTTACTGCGTTTGTTCTTTTGAAGGACAGGGCAGTCTTGAACGGTATGTTGATGGTTTGCACAGTACATGCATAAGGATTTTATCCTACGTCTAAGTCTTTCTTCCGGTGTGAGCGGTCCTCGGGCTATACCTATCTCCATAGGTTGTTCAGCCACTTTTGAGGTTGTAGGTATATCTCGTGAGCTTTGTCCTGAAAACATTTTAGGACGAACATCTGAATTAAATCGTTCAGCACGTCTTTCACATAGTCTGCGATCTAACAGTGTGGCCGTTCTCATTAATGCTTCAAGAGTCTTAGGCAATTCGACTCTGGCAAGCTCATCTTTGAGACTATCAGCAAGACCCAGTCTGAATTGGTTGTGCAGTGCAACTTGGCTCCATTGGGAGTCAGAAGCGTATAACTTAAAGTCAGCGACATAGTCCTCGACTGGCCTTTTACCCTGTTTAAGATTCCTCATAGAGGATTCTGCAGTTAATTGCACATCTTTGTCCTGATATAGGTTATCAAGTGCATCAAAGAATTCCTCTAGTGACCCCAGTAGTGGATCTTCTGTCTCACACAGGTTATCCGCCCATGAGCGGGGTTCACCTTTCATAAATGATATGATACTCAGAACCTTGACCCTCTCAGTTGGGTATGTTCTGGGTTTTAGTTGAAACAAAAGTTGACAGGAATTTTTAAACTGTCTATAGAATTTACGGTTACCAGAAAAAGGTTCAGGTAACATAACTTGGGGTTCTGGGTTATGCTCCTGAGGTGTGGGTCTAAGGCTTAATGAATCTCTTATAATAGCCCTTAGTGATTGATTCTCAAGTTGCACATCATGGACTGCTTGTGCAAGTTGATCAACTTTCTGAGACAAGTTATACACAATTTGTGGAATATCTGTTGGTTCCAATTCCATTTTTTAGGCTTAGTTATTATGTAAGGTTTATCCAATAAAGGAACACAATTACAGATACTGTTTGTAATATTATGTAAGGCAATATATAACGAAAGCAAGTTAAGGATGAATTATAATATGTATGTCTCACTGCTGGTAATGAATACCCAATAACTGTAAGGCAATCTGATCCAGCAGTGAATTTATCTAGAATGATTGTGAAATAAAACCAAACTTTATATGGTTTAATAAAGAGTTAAATAAGAATGTGCAGCAAAATTATTATGTAGCAGGAAAAAGGTCTAATCATCAGAATTGAGAGGCAAGAGGAAATGCAGTATTGATAACTTTTGAGGAGTTCAATATTGCAGAGGTAACTTCGATAACCACAATTGTTATAATTAGAAGGCAGAGACAAGATTATTAAAACTACGAAATAGCAAAATAAGAATATGAATGTTATTCCCCAGCTAAGTATGGTACTTCCAGAGATTAGTCACATTTACTACCTTATCCCATAGAGAGTTCTCCCTTTTGCCTGTCAGCAATGCGGTTTAGTGCTGAGCTGAGATGCTGAGTAGTGTAAACAGGAAGTTCCGGTTTCAGTCCGGTGGAATTCTGGGAGCTGTAGTTCAATTGCAGAAAAGAATAATAATAACGAAAAAACGGGTAAACACTTGCTGAAGAAATAATAAAGTTAGTTAAAGCTTGCCAGGTCAGTATACTTATAGTTGTTAGATGGAGGATGACTGGAAGGAATCCTGTCCTGGGAAGGAGAGCTGAGAATGGTGCAGCTTACTCGAGCAGCGATGAAAGTTTCACCTTGCAGGTATGAGAATGAGGCTTGGTACTCAGGTGTTCAAAGGAACGGATTAGAATAACTAAGCAATGATGCTTAGTTGTTCTAACTATTTAAAGGGGAAGTACCCAATCAGAAGAAAGAACGAATTAAAGGCACAGTAACCCTTACAAGTTCCCTTCTTGGGGACAATAATAGATTCTTTAGAAATGAAGATTTTCCTGACAGATGTCAGAAAGTCAAAGCTTCTAAACGCTTGTCTTCACTCTGTTCTTCACTCTGTTCTACGGCCTTCCATAGCTCAGTGCATGGAAGTAGTAGGGTTGATGGTTGCAGCAATGGACATAGTTCCTTTTGCGCGAATTCATCTAAGACCATTACAACTGTGCATGCTCAAACAGTGGAATGGGGACTATACAGACTTGTCTCCAGTGATTCAAGTAGATCAGAAGACCAGAGACTCACTCCGTTGGTGGCTGACCCAGGATCACCTGTCCCAGGGAATGAGCTTCCGCAGACCAGAGTGGGTCATCGTCACGACCGACGCCAGTCTATTTGGCTGGGGCGCGGTCTGGGATTCCCTGAAAGCTCAGGGTCTATGGTCCAGGGAAGAGTCTCTTCTCCCGATAAACATTCTGGAACTGAGAGCGATATTCAATACTCTCAGGGCTTGGCCTCAACTAGCAAGGGCCAGATTCATAAGATTCCAATCAGACAACATGACGACTGTTGCTTACATCAATCATCAGGGGGGAACAAGGAGTTCCCTGGCGATGAGAGAGGTGACCAAAATCATCAAATGGGCGGAGGATCACTCCTGCCACCTATCTGCGATCCACATCCCAGGAGTGGAAAACTGGGAGGCGGATTATCTGAGTCGTCAGACATTCCATCCGGGGGAGTGGTAACTCCACCCGGAGGTATTTGCCCAATTGACCCAATTATGGGGCATTCCAGACATGGATCTGATGGCGTCTCGTCAGAACTTCAAGGTTCCTTGCTACGGGTCCAGATCCAGGGATCCCAAGGCGACTCTAGTGGATGCATTAGTGGCGCCTTGGACCTTCAACCTAGCTTATGCGTTTCCACCGTTCCCAGGCTGGTAGCCAGGATCAAACAGGAGAAGGCCTCGGTGATTTTGATAGCTCCTGCGTGGCCACGCAGGACTTGGTATGCAGACCTGGTGAATATTTCATTGGCTCCACCATGGAAGCTACCTTTGAGACAGGATCTTCTAGTACAAGGTCCATTCGAACATCCAAATCTAGTTTCTCTCCAGCTGACGGCTTGGAAATTGAACGCTTGATGTTATCTAAGCGTGGGTTTTCGGATTCTGTGATAGATACTCTGGTACAAGCCAGAAAACCTGTGACTAGAAAGATTTACCATAAAATATGGAAAACATATCTGTTGGTGTGAATCCAAGGGATTCTCATGGAGTAAGATTAAAATTCCTAGGATCCTTTCCTTTCTCCAAGAAGGCTTGGATAAGGGATTATCAGCGAGTTCTCTAAAAGGACAGATTTCTGCTTTATCTGTCTTGTTACACAAACGACTGGCAGCTGTGCCAGATGTTCAAGCTTTTGTTCAGGCTTTGGTCAGGATCAAGCCTGTTTACAGACCTTTGACTCCTCCCTGGAGTCTAAATTTAGTTCTTTCAGTTCTTCAAGGGGTTCCGTTTGAACCCTTACACTCAAGTTGTTATCTTGGAAAGTTCTGTTTTTGGTTGCTATTTCTTCTGCGAGAAGAGTTTCTGAGTTATCTGCTCTGCAGTGTAATCCGCCCTATCTGGTGTTTCATTCAGATAAGGTTGTTTTTTGCGTACTAAGCCTGGTTTCCTTCCAAAAGTTGTTTCCAACAAGAATATTAACCAGGAAATAGTTGTGCCTTCTTTGTGCCCGAATCCAGTTTCAAAGAAGGAACGTTTGTTACACAATTTAGATGTAGTCCGTGCTTTAAAGTTCTATTTAGAAGCAACAAAGGATTTCAGACAAACGTCTTCTCTGTTTGTCGTTTATTCTGGCAAGAGGTGAGGTCAAAAAGCTACTGCTACCTCTCTTTCCTTTTGGCTGAAAAGCATCATCCGATTGGCTTACGAGACTGCCGGACGGCAGCTTCCTGAACGAATCACAGCTCACTCTACTAGGGCTGTGGCTTCCTCATGGGCCTTCAAGAACGAGGCTTCTGTTGATCAGATATGTAAGGCAGCGACTTGGTCTTCTCTGCACACTTTTGCCAAATTCTACAAATGTGATACTTTTGCTTCTTCGGAGGCTATTTTTGGGAGAAAGGTTTTGCAAGCCGTGGTGCCTTCTGTTTAGGTAACCTATTGGCTCCCTCCCTTCATCCGTGTCCTAAAGCTTTGGTATTGGTTCCCAAAAGTTATGGATGACGCCGTGGACCGGACACACCAATGTTGGAGAAAACAGAATTTATGCTTACCTGATAAATTACTTTCTCCAACGGTGTGTCCGGTCCATGGCCCGCCCTGTTTTTTTAATCAGGTTTGATAAATTTCTTTCTTTAACTACAGTCACCACGGCACCCTATAGTTTCTCCTTTTTTTCTCCTGTCCGTCGGTCGAATGACTGGGGGGGCGGAGCCTGGGAGGGACTATATGGACAGCTTTTGCTGTGCTCTTTGCCATTTCCTGTTGGGGAGGAGAATATTCCCACAAGTTATGGATGACGCCGTGGACCGGATTCTGTTTTTATTGTGGATCTAACACCCACCAACTAAAGGACTGTGAGATTTGGCCGGGAAAAGCCAATGCTTAGGGGATAACACTGGGATACCTCTAAGCATGATCTCAACTAAATCACCTCACTCCTCTCGGATCCTGGTACCTGTTACTCTTACCTTCCTTCAGAATACTGTCCAAACTCAAGCCTTCATTGATTCAGGGGCAGCTGGAAACTTCCTAGATCACCGTTTTATGATTCAAGCTGGTTTGCCTCTTCTGCAGAAAAGGCACTGTCTCAAAATAACTACCCTGGATGGCACCCCCCCTTGGTTCGGGCGTGATCCATTTTGAGTCAGCACCCCTGACCCTGACTGTGGGAGTCCTCCACACAGAACAGCTGCAGTTTGAGGTAATTCATTCCCCAACACAGCCTGTCATCCTTTGTCTTCCTTGGCTTTGGGTACACAATCCACAGTTCGACTGGTCTGAGGGACAACTGGCCTCCTGGGGTACCTCCTGTTTCCAATCCTGCCTTGCTAAAGTAATTCCTCTGCCCCGCATTCCCATAGCCAGTATACAGACTCCTTTTAACCTTCCTTCAGTATACACAGACTTTGCGAATGTGTTTGAGAAAAAAGCAGCGACGTGCTGCCACCCCACCGTCCTTATGACTGCAAGATTGACCTCTTTCCCGGAGCTCCACTTCCTAAAGGAGGGACTTATCCACTCTCCAAGGCTGAAACCAAATTCATGGAGGAGTACATCCAAGAGAACCTAGCTAAAGGTTTAATTCGCCCTTCCTCCTCTCCTGCTGGGGCTGGCTTCTTTTTTGTCAGTAAGAAGGATGGTGGGCTCAGACCCTGCATTGACTACAGGGCCTTGAACAACATAATCATCAAGAATCGTAATCCCATACCATTGATCACCGAACTGTATGACTCACTCCAGGATGCTCGCTTTTTTACCAAATTGTACTTACGTGGGGCATACAATCTGATTCGCATCTTTCCAGGCCACGAATGGAGAACTGCCTTTAACACAAGATCTGGGCATTACGAATACCTTGTAATGCCCTTTGGGCTGTGTAATGCCCCTGCAGTCTTGCAGGCATTTGTCAACGATGTCTTTTGTGACCTCCTCAACCGCACTGTCATCGTTTATCTGGATGATATCCTTGTTTTCTCTTCCACTTTAGAGGAGCATCATAGGCATGTGAGACAGGTGCTTTTTCGTCTCAGAGACGATTCTTTGGTAGCCAAGCTAGAAAAGTGTGAGTTTGATCAAGTTCAGATCCAATTCCTTGGTTATGACATCTTGAAGGAGGGTTTTGCCATGGATCCTGCTAAACTCACCGCAGTACTAGAATGGCCTCAACCTAACCTCTTTAAAGGAATTGCAGAGGTTCTTGGGATTCTGTAATTATTACCGCAAGTTTATAAAGAACTTTTCACAAAAAGTCGCTCCTCTCACTGAATTGACAAAAGACAAAGACTGTAAACATTGGTCTCCTGAGGCTATAAATGCCTTCTCTTGTCTGAAAAAGGCTTTCTGTTCAGCTTCTGTGCGCCGCCATCCCGACCTACAGTTCACTTTAGAGGTTGATGCCTCCAAGATAGGGGCTGGAGCAGTTCTTACCCAAAGGGACCCTTTGACTTTCAAGTCACACCCTGTAGCCTTTTTCTCTAAACGCTTTACTCCTGTCGAGAGGAACTACGATGTGGGTAATCATGAACTCTTAGACATTAAGATGGCCTTGACTTAATGGAGTCATTGGTTAGAGGACACCGCCAAATCCTAACTGCTTTCTGCTCAAGAATTAATGTCCCTTTTTCTCTTGCATGTGGTACGACTTCATGGCATTCCTGTTTGTGACAGAGGTCCACAGTTCATCTCTGCCTTTTGGAGAGCCTTTTGTAAGTTGATTTGGAACCACTGTTTCCTTGTCTTCTGGCTACCATCCTCAGACCAATGGACTAACAGAGAGCAAACCAGGATCTTGAAGCCTACCTTAGAGCCTTTGTCAACGCTCACCATACCAACTGGTATGATTTGCTACCCCTAGCTGAGCTGGCAAGAAAACACTCATTGGCACTCTTCTCTTTGATGTTCTCCATTTCAAGCCGCAGCAGGGTATTAACCTTGTGTCTTCCCTCTTTCAGCTCAGTCCACTGAGGTTTCTGCCGCAGACCGTCACATCACTGGACTCACCACTCATTGGCAGCATATTTGCTCTCAGCTGTGTTGAGCTGTCTCTAGATATAAGAAGTTTGCCGATCGTCATAGGGCTTCTGTACATGCCATCCCAGTGGGTGAACGTGTTTGGATCTCTACTCGACATATTCGTCTACATCAACCCTGTCCCAAATTGGGCCTAGGTTTAATGGCCCTTACAAGATCCTGAAAAGACTGTCTCCTGTTGCCTACAAGGTGGCCTTGCCAAAAATCCTACGCATACATCCAGTCTTCCCCATCTCACTACTTAAACCTTAATTCAAGAATAGATATACCCGGCTCTGAGCTCCTCCTCCTCCACTCCTGGTCCGTGGTGACCACGATTATGAGGTAGCTAAGATCCTTGACTCCAGATACAGGCGCAGACAACTGCAGTATCTGATACATTGGAAGGGTTACACCGTGGAAGATTGTTCCTGGGTTCCTGCTCGTGATGTGCATGCTCCATCTCTGGTCTCCAGATTCCATGCTGCTCATCCTTCGAGGCCAACTCTGGTTCCCAGGGAACCCTTGAGAGGGGGGCCTAGGGTCATGTCATGCCGCTCTAGCCATTGCTAGGGGCACAGCGTCTCCTTCCCTGCTCGTTGCCAGGGGCAGTGTCGGGTCCGGATGCGTGCGGCACTGAGGTCATCGCCGCACGCTTCTGATGCCTGTCAGACCTCTGTGGTGCAAATCCTGCGCCTATTTAAAATTGTTACAAATGATCTGTCACTGCCCAAGTATATGTGTTACTTTGTGTGCTCCTGGGTGTGACAGATCATTCTATGTGTTCTTTTTACTGTTACTTGAACCTGCCTGATCTGACTACTCTACCTGCTTTAACCCCCTTAACTGCTGGATTGAAAAGAAAATTTATGTTTACCTGATAAATTTTATTTCTTTCTTGACACGATGAGCTCACAGATCATCTAATTACTATTTGGAAATATCTCTCCTGCCCCAGCAGGAGCGGCCAAAGCACCACAGCAAAGCTGTTAAATAGCACTTCCCTTCACTCCCCACTCCACAGTATTCAACCAGAAGTTAAAGAAGAGAAAGGAGAGAAAACATAATTTATGTAAGAACTTACCTGATAAATTCATTTCTTTCATATTGGCAAGAGTCCATGAGCTAGTGACATATGGGATATACAATCCTACCAGGAGGGGCAAAGTTTTCCCAAACCTCAAAAATGCCTATAAATTTACACCCCTCACCCACACCCACAATTCAGTTTAACGAATAGCCAAAGCAGTGGGGTGATAAGAAAGGAGTAGAAAGCATCAACAAAGGAAATTTGGAAATAATTGTGCTTTATACAAAAAATCATAAACCACCATAAAAAGGGTGGGCCTCATGGACTCTTGCCAATATGAAAGAAATGAATTTATCAGGTAAGTTCTAACATAAATTATGTTTTCTTTCATGTAATTGGCAAGAGTCCATGAGATAGTGACATATGGGATATCAATAGCCAAGATGTGGAGTCTTCCACTCAAGAGTCACTAGAGAGGGAGGGAATAAAACAAAAAACAGCCATATTCAGTGAGAAGAATAATCCACAACCCAAAAATAAGTTATTTTCACTTTTGAAAGAAAAAAAATTAAATAAAAAAGCAGAAGAATCAAACTGAAACAGCTGCCTGAAGAACTTTTCTACCAAAAACTGCTTCCGAAGAAGCAAATACATCGAAAATGTTAGAGAAGTTAGTAAATGTATGCAAAGAGGATCAAGTGCATGCTTTGCAAATCGGATCAACTGAAGCTTCATTCTTAAAAGCCCATGAAAGTAGAGTCTGATCTAGTAGAATGAGCTGTAATTCTCTGAGGCGGGGGTTTGACCCCGGCCCTCCAAATAAGCTTGATAATCAAAAGTTTCAACCAAGAAGCCAAGGAAATAGCAAAAGCTTTCTGGACCTTTCCTAGGACCAGTAAATAAAACAAATTTTTTAGTAGCTTCCACATAATATTTCAAAGCTCTTACCACATCCAAAGAATGTAAGGATCTCTCAAAGAATTCTTAGGATTAGGGACATAAAGAAGGGACAACAATTTCTCTACTAATGTTGTTAGAATTCACAACCTTAGGTAAAAATTGAAAGAAGTCCGCAAAAACTGCCTATCCTGATGAAAAATCAGAAAAGGAGACTCACAAGAAAGAGCAGATAGCTCAGAAACTCTTCTAGCAGAGAGACTAGCCAAAAGGAAACAACACTTTCCAAGAAAGTAGTTTAATGTCCAAAGATGCATAGGTTCAAATGGAGGAGCCTGTAAAGCCCTCAGAACCAAATTAAGACTCCAAGGAGGAGAAATTGACTAATGAAAGGCTTAATAAACGAACTAAGCCTGTACAAAACAGTGTATATCAGGTAGTGTTAGCAATTTTCTGTGAAATAAAACAGAAAGAGCGGAGATTTGTCTTCTCAAGGAACTTGCAGACAAACCCTTATCCAAACCATCCTGAAGAAAACAGAATTTATGTTTACCTGATAAAATTACTTTCTCCAACGGTGTGTCCGGGTCCCACCGGCGTCATCCTTTGACTTGTGGGATATTCTCTTCCCCAACAGGAAATGGCAAAGAGAGCCCAGCAAGCCTGGTCACATGATCCTCCTAGGCTCCGCCTACCCCAGTCATTCGACCGACGTTTAAGGAGGAATATTTGCATAGGAGAAACCATATGGTACCGTGGTGACTGTAGTTAAAGAAAATAAATTATCAGACCTGATTAAAAAACAAGGGGCGGGCCGTGGACCGGGCACACCGTTGGAGAAAGTAATTTATCAGGTAAACATAAATTCTGTTTTCTCCAACATAGGTGTGTCCGGTCCACGGCGTCATCCTTACTTGTGGGAACCAATACAAAGCTTTAGGACACGGATGAAGGGAGGGAGCAAATCAGGTCACCTAAATGGAAGGCACCACGGCTTGCAAAACCTTTCTCCCAAAATAGCCTCAGAAGAAGCAAAAGTATCAAACCTTGTAAAATTTGGTAAAAGTGTGCAGTGAAGACCAAGTCGCTGCCCTACATATCTGATCAAACAGAAGCCTCGTTCTTGAGGCCCATGTGGAAGCCACAGCCCTAGTGGAATGAGCTGTGATTCTTTCGGGAGGCTGCCGTCCCGGCAGTCTCGTAAAGCCAATCTGATGATGCTTTTAATCCAAAAAGAGGAGAGAGGTAGAAGTTGCTTTTTTGACCTCTCCTTTTACCGGAATAAACAACAAACAAGGAAGATGTTTTGTCTAAAATCCTTTGTAGCATCTAAATAGCAATATTAGAAGCGCGAACAACATCCAAATTGTGCCAACAAACGTTCCTGTACAACGGCAAAGAGAATCGACTGGGGTAGGCGGAGCCTAGGAGGGATCATGTGACCAGCTTTGCTGGGCTCTTTGCCATTTCCTGTTGGGGAAGAGAATATCCCACAAGTAAGGATGACGCCAGTGACCCGGGACACACCTATGTTGGAGAAAACTGCAAAATTCTAGGAATTCCTAAAAGAATGCCAGGAGAACATTATGAGAAGAACACCATGAAATGTAAGTCTTCCAAACTCTATAATAATCTTTCTAGAGACAGATTTACGAGCCTTGTAACATAGTATTAATCACTGAATCAGAGAAACCTCTATGACTTAGAACTAAGCGGTTAAATTTCCATACCTTCAAATTAATGATTTGAGATCCTGATGGAAAAACGGGACCTTAAGATAGTAGGTCCGGCCGTAACGGAAAGTGGCCAAGGCGGGCAACTGGAAATCCGAACCAGATCCGCATACCAAAACCCGTGTTGGCCATGCTGGAGCCACCAGCAACACAAAAGACTGTTCCATGATGATTTTGGAAATCACTCTTGGAAGGAGAACTAGAGTCGGGAAGATGTAAGCAGGCTGATAACACCAAGGAAGTGTCAGTGCATCCACTGCTTCCGCCTGAACATCCCTGGACCTGGACAGGTATCTGGGAAGTTTCTTGTTTAGATGAGAGGCCATGAGATCTATCTCTGGAAGCCCCCACATCTGAACAATCTGAGAAAACACATCTGGATGGAGAGACCACTCCCCTGGATGTAAAGTCTGGCGGCTGAGATAATCCGCCTCCCAATTGTCTACACCTGGGATATGCACCGCAGAGATTAGACAGGAGCTGGATTCCGCCCAAGCAAGTATTCGAGATACTTCTTTCATAGCTTGGGGACTGTGAGTCCCACCCTGATGATTGACATATGCCACAGTTGTGATATTGTCTGTCTGAAAACAAATGAACGGTTCTCTCTTTAGTAGAGGCCAGAACTGAAGAGCCCTGAGAATTGCACGAAGTTCTAAAATATTTATTGGTAATCTCGCCTCTTGAGATTTCCAAACCCCTTGTGCTGTCAGAGACCCCCAAACAGCTCCCCAACCTGAAAGACTCGCATCTGTTGTGATCACAGTCCAGGTTGGGCGAACAAAAGAAGCCCCCTTGAACCAAACGATGGTGATCTATCCACCATGTCAGAGAGTGTCGTACATTGGGATTCAAGGATATTAATTGTGATATCTTTGTATAATCCCTGCACCACTGATTCAGCATACAAAGCTGTAGAGGTCTCATGTGAAAACGAGCAAAGGGGATTGCGTCCGATGCTGCAGTCATGAGACCTAAAACTTCCATGCACATAGAAACTGAAGGGAATGACTGAGACTGAAGGAGCCGACATGCTGCGACCAATCTTAAACGTCTCTTGTCTGTTAGAGACAGAGTCATGGACACTGAATCTATCTGGAAGCCTAAAAAGGTGAACAAAATAAGGGGAACCCCTTACCCCAGGCGCCTACCCTAAGGAGGCTAGGTTAACGAAGCTGTATAATTATAAAATCTAAAACTTCAATGTGGTATAAAAATTGTGTTTTAATACATATTATTAAAAATCTTTGAAATGAGTACTTCACAAATTAAAACAAGTTGACATACAAAACTTCATGGATCCATGACAAATAACAAATATGATTAAAAATGAAAATAAAAGCAATAAAATTAAAACAATGAGATAATACTTGAGCGATAATATACAGTAGCAGCAATGAGGGAGTAAAAAGCAATTGTAGACAATTCTTAGTTGAACTTAAAAAATAATAAAAAATTCTGTGGAAAAATGTGGGGAAAAACTTGTGGGGAGAAAAAAACTCCTCAAATTGTAATCCAAAGTAGTAATAGTGGAAGTCTAAAAAATATGGAAGAAGTGTAGAGAAAAAAACTTATCAAATTGTAGTTCAAATTAGAGAGTGTTATTCAATCCAGTGGCTGAGTATCCCAAGTGGCGGTGGTATTTGTCATGGATCCATGAAGTTTTGTATGTCATCTTGTTTTATTTTGTGAAGTACTCATTTCAAAGATTTTTAATCATATGTATTAAAACACAATTTTTATACCACATTGAAGTTTTAGATTTTATAATTATACAGCTTCGTTAACCTAGCCTCCTTAGGGTAGGCGCCTGGGGTTCCCCTTATTTTGTTTCTCGTTCATTGGGTAATAGCTAGGAATACCCCCCTCCCCGGGCCCATAGGTTATCATTAGGCGCTGAGGTCAATTTTTTCAAATTTGAGCCTAAAAAGGTGACCCTTGTCTGAGGAATCAAGAAACTTTTTGGTAAATTGATCCTCCAACCATGTTTCTGAAGAAACAACACTAGTTGATTTGTGTGAGATTCTGCAGTATGTAAAGACTGAGCTAGTACCAAGATATCGTCCAAATAAGGAAACACCGCAATACCCTGTTCTCTGATTACAGATAGTAGGGCACCCAGAACCTTTGAAAAGATTCCTGGAGCTGTTGCTAGGCCAAATGGAAGAGCAACAAATTGGTAATGCTTGTCTAGAAAAGAGAATCTCAGAAACTGATAGTGTTCAGGATGAATCGGAATATGAAGGTATGCATCTTGCAAGTCTATTGTGGACATATAATGTCCTTGCTGAACAAAAGGCAGAATAGTCCTTATAGTCACCATCTTGAAAATTGGTACTCTTACATAACGATTCAAAATTTTCAGATCCAGAACTGGTCTGAACAAATTTTCTTTCTTTGGTACAATGAATAGGTTTGAATAAAACCCCAAACCTTGTTCCTGAGGAGGAACTGGCATGATTACCCCTGAAGACTCCAGGTCTGAAACACACTTCAGAAAAGCCTGAGTTTTTACTGGATTTACAGGAATGTGTGAGAGAAATAATCTTCCTACAGGAGGTCTTACTTTGAATCCTATTCGATTACCCTTGAGAGACAATGCTCTGAATCCAAATGATTTTGGACAGATTTATCCAAAAATCCTTGAAAAACCTTAATCTGGCCCCCTACCAGCTGAGCTGGAATGAGGGGCCACACCTTCATTGCGACATAGGGGCAGACTTTGGTTTCCTAAATGGCTTGGATTTATTCCAATTTGAGAAGGCTTCCAACTGGAAGCAGATTCCTTGGAAGGAGGATTGAGTTTTTTGTTCCTTATTCTGACGAAAGGAACGAAAACTGTTAGAAGCCTTAGATTTAACCTTAGGTTTTTTATCCTGAGGCCAAAAAACTCCTTTTCCTCCAGTGATAGTTGAAATAATAGAATCCAACTGAGAACCAAATAAATGATTACCTTGGAAAGAAAGAGATAGTAATCTAGATTTAGATGTCATATCAGCATTCCAAGATTTAAGCCACAAAGCTCTTCTAGCTAATACAGCTAAAGACATGGATCTAATATCAATTTTGATAATATCAAAAATGGCATCACAAATAAAATGATTAGCATGTTGAAGTAGGCGAACAATGCTAGATATGTCAGAATCCAATTCATGTTGCGCTAAATTTTCCAACCAGAAAGTTGATGCAGACGCAACATCACCCAAAGAAATAGCAGGTCTGAGAAGATGACCTGAAATATAATAGGCCTTCCTTAGATAAGATTCAAGTTTCCTATCTAAAGGATCCTTAAAGGAAGTGCTATATTCCATAGGAATAGTGGTACGTTTAGCAAGAGTAGAAATAGCCCCATCAACTTTGGGGATTTTTTCCCAAAACCATATAGATTTTGCTGGTAAAGGATACAATCTCTTAAACCTTGAAGAAGGAATAAAGGAAGTACCTGGCTTATTCCATTCCCTAGAAATCATATCAGAAATAGCCTCAGGAATGGGAAAAACACCTGGAGAAACCACAGGAGGTTTAAAAACAGCATTTAAACGTTTATTAGACTGAACGTCAATAGGACTGGTTACCTCAATATCCAAAGTAATTAACACTTCTTTTAATAAAGAACGCATATACTCTATTTTAAATAAATAAGTAGATTTGTCAGTGTCAATATCTGAGGAAGGATCTTCTGTTTCAGATAGATCCTCATCAGAAGAAGATGAATTATTATGTTGTTGGTCATTTGAAATTTCATCAGCTAAATGAGAAGTTTTAAAAGACCTTTTACGTTTATTAGAAGGTGGAAATGCAGACAAAGCCTTCATAATAGATTCAGAAACAAATTCTTTAAAATTTACAGGTATATCATGCACATTAGAAGTTGAAGGAACTGCAACTGGCAATGTACTATTACTGATAGAAACACTATCTGCATGTAAAAGTTTATCATGACAACTATTACAAATGACATTCGGTGGAATAATTTCTACAATTTTACAACAAATGCACTTAACTTTGGTAGAACCGATGCTCAGGCAGCAATGTTCCAGCAGAAACTTCAGAGACAGGATCAGATTGGGACATCTTGCTCAATGTAAGAGAAAAAACAAACATATAAAGCAAAATTATCTATTTCCTTAAATGACAGTTTCAGGAATGGGAAAAAATGCAAAAGCATAGGCCTCTTGATAGAAAAGACAAGCAGGAGGCAAACAACAATGGGGGTATTGAAATAATGAAGAAAAATTGGCGCCAAGTATGACGCACAACATAACGTAAATTTTTTTGGCGCCAAAAATGACCGGAAATGACACACTTGCATCACTAATGACGCCGCCGTGTGAAAGGTCTCAATGTCACGTATGACGCCGGAAATGAAGTTGCGTCAAAAACGTAATTTCCCGTGCCAAAAAAGTTTGCGCCAAAAATGACGTAATAAAGTCTAACATTTGACGCACCCGCGGGCCTAATACCCGCAAATGCAAAAGTTGTCAAATTGAAAAAGACTAAACCCCAGGTAAGAAACAAATTTCTTAAAGTGTTTATATTCCCAAATATGAAACTGACAGTCTGCAGAAGGAAATACATGAACCTGACTCATGGCAAATATAAGTACAATACATATATTTAGAACTTTATATAATTTGCATAAAGTGCCAAACCATAGCTGAGAGTGTCTTAAGTAAATGAAAACATACTTACCAAAAGACACCCATCCACATATAGCAGATAGCCAAACCAGCACTAAAACAGTTCTTTAGTAGAGGTAATGGTAAATTTGAGAGTATATCGTCGATCTGAAAAGGGAGGTAGGAGATTAATCTCTACGACCGATAACAGAGAACCCATGAAAAAGACCCCCGTTAGGGAAATCATCGTATTCAATAGGTGATACTCCCTTCACGTCCCTCTGACATTCGCTGTACTCTGAGAGGAATCGGGCTTCAACAATGCTGAGAAGCGCATATCAACGTAGAAATCTTAGCACAAACTTACTTCACCACCTCCATAGGAGGCAAAGTTTGTAAAACTGAATTGTGGGTGTGGTGAGGGGTGTATTTATAGGCATTTTGAGGTTTGGGAAACTTTGCCCCTCCTGGTAGGATTGTATATCCCATATGTCACTAGCTCATGGACTCTTACCAATTACATGAAAGAAAGGTGTAGGTGTCTGAAGTTTATAACAAACCAACAACCTGTCTTTAGAACAGGGCGGGCCGTGTCAAGAAATAAATAAATTTATCAGGTAAACATAAATTTTCTTTTCTTTCTAATGACATGATGAGGTCCACGGATCATCTAATTACTATTGGGAATCAATACCCAAGCTAGAGTACACAGGTGATAAGGGAGGGACAAGACAGGGACCCTAAACGGAAGGCACCACTGCTTGAAGAACCTTTCTCCCAAAAGCAGCCTCAGCCGAGGCAAGTGTGTCAAATTTGTAGAATTTTGAAAAAAGTGTAAAGAGAACAAGTGACACTTTTCAAAGCCTCTTGATCCATTCTGACTCACAACAAATCAAATTAGCAATAATATTCTCAATTTTTAATAAAGAATAAGATTGAGAAAAAAACATTGCTGTCTCTTTAAATTTTAAACCGCAACTTTTTTACTGAAAACTGCAGAAAGCGGTATCTAAATAAATGAAAATAAACACCTCCTCAGCTTGTTTGCTGAGGTGCCTACCTGCCCTGCAAACACCGGAGTTAAACCCTCTAGTATTCAAACGATCCAGACTCCAGCAGGGCCGATTTACCGGTCCTATAAATGCATACTTTGTTAACAATCATGCGATTCTAGATAATCCCTTGATTCCAATCTCCTCTACACACTCGGAAGCAAGAAAGTGGTGGGCACTGAAAATTGCCGCCTCGCTTAGCTCCGCCCCTCAAGGGCGTCTCAAAATAATCTCCCGGTCGGCATATTGAATTTTATTTTAACCGCCGGGAGAAGTGAAACCACCATATGTTTAGCCAAACAGACTATTCTTAGCCCCAGTGCCTGCAAAACCTGCTGTCAGAAAATCCTTTCCAGTATAAGAGAGAGAAATGTCCCCTTCAAAATAAAGTGCTTTGTCTTAATTTATCCCTTATTTTGTCTCCTTGTCTATGAATAAAGTGCCCACTTTTTCTGAGAGCTTCTTCCCCGGAAATAAACAAGTCAGCACTTACCTCATAAAACTGCCCGAGACAGCAAGGCAGCTCACCAGGTTTGAGAGGTCCTCTCCATCACTTTCCTGCCACAAGCTGCCCCAGAAGAAAAAAACCTCCAAACGGTAGAATTTAGCAAAAGTAGCTGTCTTGCAAATGTGATCAACAGAGGCCTCATTCTTAAAGGCCTATGAAGTAGTAACTAATCTGGAAGAATCGGCAGTAATCTATTTAGGAGACTGACCCACCTTCAATTAAGCTTTATGAATCAAAATCTTAAACCAAGAGAACGAAATGGCAGTAGCCTTCTGACCCTTTCAGAAACCAGACAAATGAATAACCAAGCTAGAAGATTGACTAAAATTCTTAGAAGCATGCAAGTAGAACTTTAAAGCTCTGACCACATCCTAATTATAGAGAAGCCCCTCTTTAGAATTATTTTGATTGGGATAAAAAGAGGGAAATACAATTTTATGATTGATATTCCCAGAAGAGACACCCTTAAAAGGTACATGAAACCCAAAATTATTCTTTCATGATTCAGATAGAGAATACAATTTTAAACAACTTTCTAATTTACTTCTATTATCTAATCTGTTTCATTCTCTTGGTATCATTTGTTGAAGGAGCAGCAATGCACTACTAGTTTCAAACTAAACACATGGGTGAGCCAATCACATTCAATATATATATATGCAGCCATCAATCAACAGATAGAACCTAGGTTCTCTGCTGCACATGAACTTGCCTAGATAAACCTTTCAGAAAATGATAACAAGAAAAGGAAGCAAATTAAATAATAGAAGTAAATTGGAAAGTTGTTTAAAATTGTATTCTCTATCTGAATCATGAAAGAAACATTTTGGGTTTCATGTCCCTTTAAGCAAAAAATAAAAAAAACGTAGTTTTCAAAACTGCCTTATCTTGTTGATGCTCCAAACAAACAAGACCTTCCTGGGAAAAATATTCCTAGTTACAGGCTTACAAGTCTGAATTAAGGTTTCAATAATTGAATCAGAGAAACTTCTATGTCTAAAAATTAACCGTTCAATTTCCATGCCATCATGTTCAGAGACTTGAGATCTGGATGGAAAAATGGACTGCGAGACAGAAGGTTTGACCGCAGAGGAAGAGGCTAAGGTGGGCAGATGAACTAGATCTGCATACCAAATCCTGTGAGGCCAAACTTGGGCAATCAGGATAACAGATGACTTCTCTAGCCTTATCTTGTAGATCACTCTGGGAAGAAGTACCAGAGGAGGAAAATAATAAGCAAGCTGAAATGACCAAGGATCTACTAGAGCATCCACAAACTCTGCTTGAGGATCTCTGGACCTTGCAAAGTACCTGGGAAATTTGTTGTTCAGACGAGAAGCCATCAGATCTATCCCTGGGAGACCCCAATGATCCACAATCTGATTAAACACATCCTGGTGAAGCGACCACTCCCCTGGATGTAGAGATCGATGACTGAGAAAGTCTGCTTCCCAGTTGTTCACAACATTCGGGATATGACCCACAGGAAAACTAAACAGGGAATATGATTCTGGCCCATGAGATTTGAGACACTCCCCTCATGGTTAGGGAGCTGTGAATTACTCCCTGATGATTGATATAAGCCAATACTGTTACACTGTCTGTTGGAAACGGAGATGAGACTCCCTTTTCAGAAGAGGCCAAGCCTGAAGAGCCCTGAAAATAGCACAAAGTTTTAGAATATTTATTGGCAACATCGCCTCCCGAGGATCCCAAACTCCCTGTGCTCTCAGAGACCCCCAAACAGCTTCCAAACCTGAAAGACTTGCATCTGTAGTGATCACAGTCCAGGTATGATGAGTAAAAGGAGCCCCCAGAGACTGACATACTGGGATCCAGAAAATTCTTTTAAGATAGCGAAATATGATCTCTGCACCACTGATGAAGCATACAAAGCTGAAGAAGCCTCAAGTTAAAATTATCAAATGGAAATCCATCTGAAGCTGCAATCATGAGACCCAGAACTTCCATACAAAGAGCAACAGAGGGAAGAGAGACTGAAGGTTCAGACAAGCTGACACTAATTTCAACCACCTCTGCTCTATTAGAGACTGATTTGATTTGAAATCCCAATAGTTGCCTCTGAGGAAGCAAAGAAAATGTATCCTCCAACAATGTTGTTGAAGAAACAACAACAGTCTGTTGGTATGAAATTCTGCTAAATGTAAAGATGGAACTTGAACCAAGATTTTGTCCAGGTAGGGAAACACTGCAATACCCTAAGACCTTATCACAAAAAATAGGGCACCCAGAACTTTTGTGAATATTCTTGGAGCTGTAGCCAGACAAAATGGTAGTGAAATAAAACTGAAAATGCTTGTCTACAAAGGCAAACCACATGAACTGGTAATGTTCCCTGTGTACTGGAACATAAAGATAAGCATACTTTAAATCTAATGTGGACATAAACTGACCTTACTGAAGAAAAGGCAGAATAGTCTGAGTAGTTTCCATTTTTAAAGAAGAATACTCACAAACTTATTCAGATCCAGGATTGGTCTGAAAGTACCTTCCTTTTTGAGACAATGAAGATATTTAAATACAATCTCATCCCTTGTTCCTGCAAAGAAACTGGTACAATCATTCCCATAGTTTGCAGATCGGAAACTGACTGGAAAAAAAGATTGAGCCTTTAAGGGATTCCTTAAGACATTGAACAGAAAAAACTTCCTTTGGGAGGCCTTGTTCTGAAACCTATCCGATTAACCCTGGGAAACTATATTCAGAACCCAGGGATCTGGAACGGACTGAAACCAAACCTCCTGAAAAAGTGTAACCTGCTCCCTACCAGAACCTCTGGATTGGGGGTTGCACCTTCATGCAGAATTGGTAGCAGGGATATATTTCTTAGATTGCTTTGACTTGCTCCAGTTGTAGGCCTCCGGACTGAGCCAGAGGTGCCTTGCTTCTTGGCAGAGGAGACAACCTTTTGTTCATTATTCTGACGAAATAGAACAAAAATGTTTGGAAGCTTTAGATTTCCCCTTAGACTTCTTGTCTTGAGGAAGAAAAGCCTCTAGTAGCAGTAGATATTACAGAATCTAAATCTGAACCAAACAATTTATTTCTTTAAAAAGAATAGTCTGGATTTTGAAACCACGTCAGCAGACCAGGATTTGGCAAGGACTGCCAAAGACATTCTTTTGATATTGATCTTCATAATATCAAACAGCATAAAATAAAATTGACGTTTTTGAGTAACCCCAAAATATTCTCACAAGCAGAGTCATCAGAAAACATAATTTATGCTTACCTGATAAATTTATTTCTCTTGTAGTGTAGTCAGTCCATGGGTCATCCATTACTTATGGGATTATATCTCCTTCCCAACAGGAAGTTGCAAGAGGATCACCCAAGCAGAGTTGCTATATAGCTCCTCCCCTCACATGTCATATCCAGTCATTCGACCGAAACAAGACGAGAAAGGAGAAACCATAGGGTGCAGTGGTGACTGGAGTTTAATTAAAATTTAAACCTGCCTTAAAGACAGGGCGGGCCGTGGACTGACTACACTACAAAAGAAATAAATTTATCAGGTAAGCATAAATTATGTTTTCTCTTGTTAAGTGTAGTGAGTCCACGGGTCATCCATTACTTATGGGATACCAATACCAAAGCAAAAAGTACACGGATGATGGGAGGGACAAGGCAGGAACTTTAAACGGAAGGAACCACTGCCTGAAGAACCTTTCTCCCAAAAATAGCCTCCGAAGAAGCAAAAGTGTCAAATTTGTAAAATTTCGAAAAAGTGTGAAGTGAAGACCAAGTTGCAGCCTTGCAAATCTGTTCAACAGAGGCCTCATTCTTAAAGGCCCAGGTGGAAGCCACAGCTCTAGTGGAATGAGCTATAATTCTTTCAGGAGGCTGCTGTCCAGCAGTCTCATAGGCTAAACGTATTATGCTACGAAGCCAAAAAGAGAGAGTGGTAGCCGAAGCCTTTTGACCTCTCCTCTGTCCAGAGTAAACGACAAACAGAGAAGAAGTTTGACGAAACTCCTTAGGTGCCTGCAAATAGAACTTCAGCACACGGACTACGTCCAGATTATGCAAAAGTCGTTCCTTCTTTGAAGAAGGGTTAGGACACAAAGATGGAACAACAATCTCTTGATTGATATTCTTGTTAGAAACTACCTTAGGTAAGAACCCAGGTTTAGTACGCAGAACTACCTTGTCTGAATGAAAAATTAGATAAGGAGAGTCACAATGTAAGGCAGATAACTCAGAGACTCTTCAAGCCGAGGAAATAGCCATCAAAAACAGAACTTTCCAAGATAACAGCTTGATATCAATGGAATGAAGGGGTTCAAATGGAACACCTTGCAAAACGTTAAGAACTAAGTTTAAGCTCCACGGCGGAGCAACAGTCTTAAACACAGGCTTAATCCTAGCCAAAGCCTGACAAAAAGCCTGAACATCTGGAACTTCTGCCAGACATTTGTGTAGAAGAATAGACAGAGCTGAAATCTGTCCCTTTAACGAACTAGCAGATAAGCCCTTTTCTAAACCCTCTTGTAGAAAAGACAATATTCTAGGAATCCTAACCTTACTCCATGAGTAACTCTTGGATTCGCACCAATATAAATATTTACGCCATATCTTATGGTACATTTTTCTGGTAACAGGTTTCCGAGCCTGTATTAAAGTATCAATAACCGACTCCGAGAAGCCACGCTTTGATAGAATCAAACGTTCAATCTCCATGCAGTCAGTCTCAGAGAAATTAGATTTGATGGTTGAAAGGACCCTGAATTAGAAGGTCCTGCCTCAGAGGCAGAGGACCATGGTGGACAGGACGACATGTCCACTAGGTCTGCATACCAGGTCCTGCGTGGTCACGCAGGCGCTACCAAAATCACCGATGCTCTCTCCTGTTTGATCTTGGCAATCAGTCGAGGCAGTATCGGGAATGGTGGAAACACATAAGCCATGTTGAAGACCCAAGGGGCTGTCAGAGCATCTATCAGCGCCGCTCCCGGGTCCCTGGATCTGGATCCGTAACAAGGAAGCTTGGCGTTCTGGCGAGACGCCATGAGATCCAGATCTGGTTTGCCCCAACGATTAATCAGTTGAGCGAAGACCTCCGGATGAAGTTCCCACTCCCCCGGATGAAAAGTCTGGCGACTTAGAAAATCCGCCTCCCAGTTCTCCACGCCTGGGATGTAGATCGCTGACAGGTGGCAAGAGTGAGACTCTGCCCAGCGAATTATCTTTGAAACTTCCAACATCGCTAGGGAACTCCTGGTTCCCCCTTGATGGTTGATGTAAGCCACAGTCGTGATGTTGCCCGACTGAAATCTGATGAACCTCAGAGTTGCTAACTGATGCCAAGCTAGAAGAGCATTGAATATTGCTCTTAACTCCAGAATATTTATTGGGAGGAGTTTCTCCTCCTGAGTCCATGATCCCTGAGCCTTCAGGGAATTCCAGACTGCGCCCAAACCTAGAAGGCTGGCGTCTGTTGTAACAATCGTCCAATCTGGCCTGCGAGAGGTCATCCCCTTGGACAGATGGGGCCGAGAAAGCCACCATAGGAGAGAATCTCTGGTCTCTTGATCCAGATTTAGTAGAGGGCACAAATCTGAGTAATCCCCATTCCACTGACTGAGCATGCACAATTGCAGTGGTCTGAGATGCAGGCGCGCAAATGGTACTATGTCCATTGCCGCAACCATTAAGCCGATTACTTCCATGCACTGAGCTACTGACGGGTGTGGAATGGGAATGAAGGGCACGGCAAGTATTTTGAAGCTTTAATAGCCTGGACTCCGTCAGGTAAATCTTCATCTCTATAGAATCTATAAGAGTCCCTAGGAAGGGAACCCTTGTGAGTGGTAATAGAGAACTCTTTTCCACGTTCACCTTCCACCCATGCGACCTCAGAAACGCCAGAACTATCTCTGTGTGAGACTTGGCAATTTGAAAACTTGACGCTTGTATCAGAATGTCGTCTAGGTACGGAGCCACCGCTATGCCTCGCGGTCTTAGTACCGCCAGAAGAGAGCCCAGAACCTTTGTAAAGATTCTCGGGGCCGTAGCTAGCCCGAAAGGAAGAGCTACAAACTGGTAATGCCTGTCTAGAAAGGCAAATCTTAGGTACCGATAATGATCTTTGTGAATCGGTATGTGAAGGTAAGCATCCTTTAAGTCCACTGTGGTCATGTATTGACCCTCTTGGATCATGGGTAGGATGGTTCGAATAGTTTCCATTTTGAATGATGGAACTCTTAGGAATTTGTTTAAGATCTTTAGGTCCAAGATTGGTCTGAAGGTTCCCTCTTTCTTGGGGACCACAAACAGATTTGAGTAAAATCCTTGCCCTTGTTCCGTCCGCGGAACTGGGTGGATCACCCCCATTAATAAGAGGTCTTGTACACAGCGTAGAAACGCCTCTTTCTTTATTTGGTTTGCTGATAACCTTGAAATATGAAATCTCCCTTGTGGAGGAGAAGCTTTGAAGTCCAGAAGGTATCCCTGAGATATGATCTCCAACGCCCAGGGATCCTGGACATCTCTTGCCCAAGCCTGGGCGAAGAGAGATAGTCTGCCCCCCACTAGATCCGTTTCCGGATAGGGGGCCCTCTCTTCATGCTGTCTTAGGGGCAGAAGCAGGTTTTCTGGTCTGCTTGCCCTTGTTCCAGGACTGGTTAGCTTTCCAGCCCTGTTTGTAACGAGCAACAGTCCCTTCCTGTTTTGGAGCGGAGGAAGTTGATGTTGCTCCTGCCTTGAAGTTACGAAAGGCACGAAAATTAGACTGTTTGGCCTTTGATTTGGCCTTGTCCTGAGGAAGAGTATGACCCTTACCCCCAGTAATGTCAGCAATAATTTCTTTCAAGCCGAGCCCGAACAAGGTCTGCCTTTTGAAAGGAATATTAAGCAATTTAGATTTAGAAGTCACGTCAGCTGACCATGATTTAAGCCATAGCGCTCTGGGAGCTTGAATGGCGAAACCAGTTCTTAGCTGTTAATTTGGTTAAATGTACAACAGCATCAGAAACAAATGCGTTAGCTAGCTTAAGTGCTTTAAGCTTGTTCATAATCTCATCCAATGGAGCTGTGCGAATGGCCTCTTCCAGAGACTCAAACTAGAATGCCGCAGCAGCAGTGACAGGCGCAATGCATGCAAGGGGCTGTAAGATAAAACCTTGTTGAACAAAAATTTTCTTAAGGTAACCTTCTAATTTTTTATCCATTGGATTTGAAAAAGCACAACTATCCTCCACCGGGATAGTGGTACGCTTAGCCAAAGTAGAAACTGCTCCCTCCACCTTAGGGACCGTCTGCCATAAGTCCCGTGTGGTGGCGTCTATTGGAAACATTTTCCTAAATATAGGAGGGGGGGAAAAGGGCACACCGGGCCTATCCCACTCCTTGCTAATAATCTCTGTAAGCCTCTTAGGTATAAGAAAAACGTCAGTACACACCGGTACCGCATAGTATCTATCCAGCCTACATAATTTCTCTGGAATTGCAACCGTGTAAACAGACTAGCAATGAGACTAGCAAGCTTGGAAAATACTTTCAAATAAATTTACAAGCAATATAAAAAAACGCTACTGCGCCTTTAAGAAGCACAAAAAGCTGTCACAGTTGAAATAACAATGAACCAAATCAGTTATAGCAACCAAAATTTCACAGTAAATGTATTAAATTAGCAAAGGATTGCACCCACCAGCAAATGGATGATTAACCCCTTAATACCCAAAAACGGATATCAATTTAACAAATAACGTTTTTATCACAGTCAAACCCACTGTCACAGGTCTGCTGTGACTGATTACCTCCCTCAAAATGAATTTTGAAGACCCCTGAGCTCTCTAGGGACGTCCTGGATCATGGAGGATGAAGTAGGAAGACTGTGACTGAATTTTTACTGCGCAAAAAAGCGCTAAAATAGACCCCTCCTACTCATATTACAACAGTGGGAAATCTCAGTTAACTGTTTCTATGCAGAAAAAAACGTTAGCCATGTGGAAAAATCATGCCCCAATAAGTTTTATCACCAAGTACCTCACAAAAAACGATTAACATGCCAGTAAACGTTTTAAACATTAAAAGATTATGAAGTGTTATTAATAAGCCTGCTACCAGTCGCTTTTACTGCAGTTAAGGCTCAAACATTACTTCAGCATTAACAGTATTTTCTTAGACAAATTCCATTCCCTAGAAAAATACTTCAGTGCACGTACACTCATCAGCTTAATACCAGTCGCTATCACTGCATTCAAGGCTGTACTTACATTACATTGGTAACAGCAGTATTTTCTAGTCAATTCCATTCCTTAGAAAAATAATTTACTGCACATACCTCGTTTGCAGGGGGGCCCCGCATGCTATTCCCCTTTCTGAAGTTACCTCACTCCTCAGAATGTGCGAGAAACAGCCAGTGGATCTTAGTTACTTCTGCTAAGATCATAGAAAACGCAGGCAGATTCTTCTTCTAATACTGCCTGAGAACAAACAGCACACTCCGGTGCCATTTAAAATAACAAACTTTTGATTGAAGACATAAACTAAGTTTAAAAAACACCACAGACCTCTCACAACGACCTATCTATGTTGAGTTGCAAGAGAATGACTGGGTATGACATGTGAGGGGAGGAGCTATATAGCAACTCTACTTGGGTGATCCTCTTGCAACTTCCTGTTGGGAAGGAGATATAATCCCATAAGTAATGGATGACCCGTGGACTGACTACACTTAACAAGAGAAAACTGTTCTTAAAGACTAGATAACCAGTAAGATAAAGCAGTTGCCACACCAGCAATATAAATTGCTGGCCTAAGCAAATACTCTGCTTGTAAAAAGACCCTTCTATGAAAAGGCTCATGGGAGAAACAGCACCAGGGATAGGAAATACCTCATGTAAACAATTACAAGGATTATCCTTTTGTTTTTTAAGCAAAGAGGAAATTTAGCGATCTGAAGACTGAAGGAGCAACACTACCCATAGATTAGGTTGGTCTGAATGCATTAACATTTTCAAATATGAGTCACATAAATAAGTTGGAGGAGAGACATCAGCTTCTTTTACAATTTAGCAAGAAGGTGTTCAGGAGACTCTGCTTCAAAAGTAAAATTAGGGACAGAATCAGACAGATTCATTATAGCATTGGCAAAGCAAAAAACACTATAACCCCCTTAAAAAGCTTGAGGAATGATAACGTACCCCCTTCTTATAGTATCTTTAAAAAAAAATTAAAAAAATCTTACAGGGACAATGCGCGCTGAACTGCAAAACAAAGCAAGAGACATAAACATCACATCCGAAGCCTAGATAAGCTCAGCAATATGAAATAATGCGCACAAAAAAGTATAACAAAGCAAAATAGATGTGCGTGGTCCCAATGAGCGTTAAACCAACGTGCGATATCCTGACATCTCGACCGAAGGCCAACATTCAACAAATCAAACTAAGTGTGCCAAAAACCCAACACACGTGTAACAGCAAGGGGAATAATGTAAAGATTCTGTCCCAGGGCCATTTATATCAAAACAAATGTACAAATAAAATTAAATGCCCATAATTCCTAAATGTTAAGAAATCATACTTACCAATAGAAACTCATCCATCAGAAAACAACCAGTAGACAGACAACCCAGTACTGAAACATATCAGCAGAGGTCATGGAATAGGGAGTATATTGTAGATCCATAGAAGGAGGCAAAAGACAAGTCCCTGTGACTGATTTCCCATGAGGTGAAAAAGGAGCCACAAACCATACCCCATATACTGCACTCTGAGGAGAAACCAGGCCTCAATATGCAAGAGAACCCCTTTAACTGAAGAATCAAATGCACATCTTCATTCTTCGACCACCTCCAAGGGAGGCAAAGTAAAGATTGAGGTACTTGTGACGTGGAAGGGGTTTTATAAAGCTCTTGTTTTTTTATATTTGTTTCCTCCTAGGGGTGAGGAAGAGTAATTCACAGGAGTAGTGGATCATGGCTTCATCACCTGTATGTAAGAAAAGCCTGTTGGTACGAGATACTGCTAAATGTAAAGCTGGAGACTGTTCCAAGATATTGTCCAAGTAAGGAACCACCAAAACACCCTAAACTCTTTTCAAGGATGAAAACCCCCAGAATCTTTTGTAAAGCCATACCAAAAGAAAGAACAAAAAAAAACAGAATTTATGCTTACCTGATAAATTACTTTCTCTTGCGGTGTATCCAGTCCATGGCTTCATCCATTACTTGTGGGATATTCTCCTTCCCTACAGGAAGTGGCAAAGAGAGCACACAGCAGAGCTGTCCATATAGCTCCCCCTCTAGCTCCACCCCCCAGTCATTCGACCAAAGGTTAGGAAGAAAAAGGAGAAACCATAGGGTGCAGTGGTGACTATAGTTTAAACAAAAAAAATTATTACCTGACTTAAAAGCCAGGGCGGGCCGTGGACTGGATACACCGCAAGAGAAAGTAATTTATCAGGTAAGCATAAATTCTGTTTTCTCTTGATAGGTGTATCCAGTCCAAGGCTTCATCCATTACTTGTGGGATACCAATACCAAAGCTTTAGGACACGGATGAAGGGAGGGAACAAGGCAGGTACCCTTTAAACGGAAGGCACCACTGCTTGTAAAACCTCTCTCCCAAAAATAGCCTCCAAGGAAGCAAAAGTATCAAATATGTAAAATTTGAAAAAAGCATGCAGCGAAGAACAACTCGCTGCCTTACAATCTGTTTAACAGAAGCTTTGTTTTTTTTTTTTTTTAAAAGCTCATGTGGAAGCCACTGCTCTGGAAGAATGAGCAGTAATTGTATCAGGAAGCTGCTGGCCAGCAGTCTCGTAGGCCAAACGGATGATGTTTTTCAGCCAAAGGAAAGAGAGGTAACAGTCGTTTTCTGACCTCTCCTCTTACCAGAATAGACAACACAAGAGGAAGATGTTTGTCTGAACTCCTAGTTGCTTGTAAGTAGAACTTTAAAGCATGAACCATATTAAGATTATTTAACCGACGTTCCTTCTTCGAATACAGAGAAGGAACAACAATTTCCTGGTTAATATTCTTGTTATGAAGAAAAACAGGTATGTAAAGTAAAAAACTACCTTATCTGCATGGAACACCAGTGGAAGGTGAAGCACACTGTAAGGCAAATAACTCTGAGACTCTTCGAGTAGAAGAGATAGATACCAAAATAAAATTTTTCCAAGATAACTTAATATCTATGGAATGTAACAGTTCAAACGGAACCCTCGAAGAACTGAAAGAACTAGATTTAGACTCCATGGCGGAGCCACAGTCTTATAGACAGGCTAGACTCTCCTAAAGCCTGACACCTGTACGTCTGGGACCTCTGCCAGACACTTGTGTAAAAGAATAGACAGAGCAGATATCTGTCTTCTTCAGGGTCAAGATGACAATCCTTTCTCCAAGCCTTCTTGGAGGAAAGTCCACGTCCTGGGAATCCTCTTACTCCATGAGTGACCCCTGGATTCACACCAACAAAGATATTTTCGCCATATCTTATTAAAGATTTTCCTGAGGACAGGCCCACTAGCCTGAATCAAAGTATCTATGACTGACTCAGAGAAACTACGCTTTGATAGAGTTAAGCGTTCAATCTCCAATCAGACAGACGTAAAGAAAATAGATCTGGGTGCTTGAACGGACCCTGTATTAAAAGATCCTGCCTCATCTGCAGCGTCCATGGAAGAACAGAGGAATAGCATGAAGAACTCGGCAAATAGCTAAGAGCTTTAATTTTCTGACCTCCGTCAGAAATATCTTCATGTCTACCGAATCTATCAGAGTTCCTAGGAAAGGAACCCCTGTGAGTGGGGAGAGAGAACTCTTTATGGATGTTCACCTTCCCTCTGAAAGACCTCCGAAAAGTCAATACAATCTCCATGTGAGACTTGGCTCTTTGGAAAGACAGTGCTTGAATTAAGATGTAGTCTAGGAAAGGTGCCACTGCTATGCCCCGCGGTCCTAGAACCGCTAAGAGGGACCCTAGTACCTTTGTGAAAATTCTGGAAGCAGTGGCCGACCCGAAAGGAAGAGCCACAAACTGGTAATGCTTGTCTAGAAAAACAAACCTGAGAAACTGATGATCTTTGTGGATAGGAATGTGAAGTTACACATCCTTTAGATCCACAGTAGTCATATATTGACCTTCCTGGATCATAAGTAAGATTATCCGAATGTTCTCCATCTTGAAAGATGGGACTCTGAGGAACCTTTTTAGAAATTTGAGATCTAAGATTGGTCTGAAAGTTCCTACCTCTTTGGGAACCACAAACAGGCTTGAGTAAAAACCCAGTCCTTGTTCTGCAATTGAAACCGGGTGTATCACTCCCATGTATTAAGATCTTTTATACAGCGCAAGAATGCTTCTACCTTTGTCTGATCTGTGGACAGACGAAAAATATGGAACCTTCCCCTTAGAGGGGAGTCCCTGAATTCTAGAAGAGATCCCTGGGAAACAATCTCCAGTGCCCAGGGATCGTGGACGTCTCTTGCCCAGGCCTGAGCGAAGAGAGAGAATCTGCCCCCTACTAGATCCGCTCCCGGATCGGGGGCTACCCCTTCATGCTGTCTTGGTGTCAGCTGCAGGCTTTTTGGCCTGTTTACCCTTGTTCCAGCCCTGGTAAGGCTTCCAGGTTGCCTTGGGCTGTGAATCGTTACCCTCTGGCTTTGCAGCTGGAGAGGCTGAAGGGGAACCGCTCCTGAAATTACGAAAGGAGCGAAAATTAGCTTTGTTCTTGGCCTTAAAAGGCTTGTCCTGAGGGAGAGCATGGCCCTTTCCCCAAGTGATTTCTGAAATAATCTTTCAATTCTGGCCCGAAGAGGGTCTTTCCCTTGAAAGGAATATTTAATAATTTGGATTTTGACGACACATCGGCTGACCAGGACTTGAGCCAAAGCGCTCTGCGAGCCATAATGGCGAAACCTGAATTCTTCGCCGCTAACTTAGCTAATTGCAAAGCGGCATCTGTGATAAAAGAATTAGCCAGCTTTAGAGCCTTAATTCTATCCATAATTTCGTCATATGAGGTCTCCGTCTGGAGCAAGTGCTCCAGCGCCTCAAACCAGAAAGCAGCTGCAGTAGTTACAGGAATAATGCAGGCAATAGGTTGTAGAAGGAAACCTTGCTGAACAAAAATTTTCTTAAGTAAACCCTCTAACTTTTTATCCATAGGGTCTTTAAAAGCACAACTGTCTTCAATTGGTATGGTTGTGCGTTTAGATGGGGGTGGAGGTGAGCGCCAAAAAAGGCTGAGGTAGGGAATGGGGACACCTGTTAGACTGATAGAGCGGTGTCCACAATGTAGGTTCTCTTGTTGACGTTGGTGGAATCGATGTACAAATAGTATAATAACTATAAATTAGTTGTAAACTTTAAGAATGTATATCAATGTTTAATCCACACAAAAATGTTAAAATATCTCAGATCTACTTAAAAACATACACAATCCTAAAAATAGAAATAAAAATAACAATCATATAAAATCATGGATCCATGTTACAATAAAATAAATGCAAAAAATGGGAATGCACAATAAAAACCTTTTTGCAATAATTGATCTTATAGACCAAGTATCCTAATTAGGCCACGTGTCCTAATTGGAGTAGTTTATTTAGAAACAGTCCAGATGGTGGTAAATGTTCTTATGGTTATATTTGTCCAATTAAATCACAATATGGCAAAAAAAATCCTCTTACTCCATGATAAAGGCCAGGAGTACATGGCCGAAACGCGTCGACTGATTTGAGTAAGCATAATACTGATATACCCACTTAACAGTTTGTATATATTATAGTATTGTTTGTTTTCTTTACAGGTTTTTGCACAATGTTATTTGGTTTTTGATTGGATCATACTGAGCTACAACTTCATTGCACAGAAATCACTATATCACATTGGACACTTTTTTAATCACCTTGAATACTCACTTTTTGCCACATAAACTGGAGGATTCTCACATTTTTTGCAAGGCACAGGACACACACTGCTTTGGAATTATTTCAGAATTGGTCACGGACAGAGACACTAATTTTTTTTTGCCATATTGTGATTTAATTGGACAAATATAACCATAAGAACATTTACCACCATCTGGACTGTTTCTAAATAAACTACTCCAATTAGGACACGTGGCCTAATTAGGATACTTGGTCTATAAGATCAATTATTGCAAAAAGGTTTTTATTGTGCATTCCCATTTTTTGCATTTATTTTATTGTAACATGGATCCATGATTTTATATGATTGTTATTTTTATTTCTATTTTTAGGACTGTGTATGTTTTTAAGTAGATCTGAGATATTTTAACATTTTTGTGTGGATTAAACATTGATATACATTCTTAAAGTTTACAACTAATTTATAGTTATTATACTATTTGTACATCGATTCCACCAACGTCAACAAGAGAACCTACATTGTGGACACCGCTCTATCAGTCTAACAGGTGTCCCCATTCCCTACCTCAGCCTTTTTTGGCGCTCACCTCCACCCCCATCTATTTTCTACTTTCATATTGGGTACACTAGGGACCCGCTGAGGAGAGCCAGAGGTATTTCATATCCCCTTTCCCTTCTGTTATCTGCGCAGGATATACACTTTTATCGTTTAAATGGTTGTGCGTTTAGCAAGTGAAGAAACAGCCCCCTCTACCTTAGGGACCGTCTGCCACGAATCCCTCATGGGAGGTATTAGCTACTCCCTAGTAACGATATCCGCAACCCTCTTAGGGACTGGAAACGCATCGATGTATACAGGGACCTCTAGGTACTTGTCCATTTTACACAATTTCTCTGGAACCACCAAAGGCTCGCAACCATCCAGAGTAGCTAATACCTCCCTGAGCAATACACGGAGGTGTTCTTATTTAAATTTAAAAACCAATGTATCTGAATCTGACTGATGAGAAACCTTTCCTGAATCAGAAATTTCTCCCTCAGACATCAATTCCCTCACCCCCACTTCAGAACGTTGTGAGGGTACATCAGATAAAGTTACCAAAGCTTCAGAATGCTCATAATCTGTTCTTAAAACGGAGCTATCACGCTTTGCAGGCAACACAGGCAGTTTAGATAAGAAAACTGAAAGGGAATTATCCATGACTGCCGCTATTTGTTGTAATGTAAAAGGAGCAGACGCACTAGAGGTACTAGGCAGCGCCTGAGCGGGCGTAACTGGTTGTGACACATGGGGAGAGGTGGACAGACTTTTCTTGTTACCTTCAGTCTGAAAATCATCTAGGGCCATATCTTTAAGATCAATAATATGATCCTTAAAGTGTATAGACATATTAGTGCAAGTGGGACACATGCTGAGAGGGGGTTCCACCATGGCTTCTAAACATATTGAACAAGGATTTTCCTTGGTGACAGACATGTTAAACAGACTAGTATTATAAACCAACAGGCTTAGAATCACTTTAATCAAATAAAAAACACAATTTGAAAAAAAAACAAAACGTTACTGTGCCTTTAAGGAATAAAAAGAACACACAATTTTACAAAACAGTGAAAAATGCACCAATACTTTTGAAATTTTCACATATGGTATGTACCTAAGACTTTGATATGATTGCACAGCAAGTTTCAGAACGATTAACCCTTAATGCCC
The DNA here is from genome assembly GCF_027579735.1 of Bombina bombina. Classification (NCBI taxonomy): domain Eukaryota; kingdom Metazoa; phylum Chordata; class Amphibia; order Anura; family Bombinatoridae; genus Bombina; species Bombina bombina. The sequence continues at coordinate 735,765,622 of NC_069499.1, read as the reverse complement.
AAACCGGAGCAGCCTAAAGCTAGCAACCGGTTAAATAACTACAGCACCTTGCCACAGCTTACTGCTGTGGCCATACCTGCCCTTGGGGATCAGATTTGGGGAAAAAAAGCTTCTTTGAGGCCCTCAATCAGCAGCTGGACCCTCAATGTGAAGCAGCCTGAACTGTCTTTCAATTCTAACTGCGCATCTGAGGCGCGAAATTAGGCCCCTCCCACTCCGGAGTTGATAGGCCAAACAAAATCACTTCTAGGTGACTAAATTTATGCCATGTGGAAAATAACCCCAGAAAAAAACACTCCAAAGTGTTTAAAAAGTGTCTCAAACGAGTATTTCTTCAAATAACTAATCGATTGCCCTGCATCAGTGTCAACCAGCCTATTTAGCCCTGTTAAGCATTCAATCCTATACTAAGTCTCAGAACATAGCTTACCCTCCCCACATGGGGATCTTGTCAGTCTTCTAGCATTATCTCAGTCTTGTCTAGAAAAAAAATGACTGAACATACCTCATTGCAGTCAAGCCTGCAAACTGTTCCCCCCAACTGAAGTTTTCTGGTACTCCTCAGTCCTGTGTGGGAACAGCAGTGGATTTTAGTTACAACATGCTAAAATCATTTTCCTCTCAGCAGAATTCTTCATCACTTTTCTGCTAGAGTAAATAGTACAAACCGGTACCATTTAAAAATAACAAACTTTTGATTGAAGATATAAAACTACAAATCTAACACCACATTCACTTTACCCTCCAATAGAGAGACCCTGCTGCTTAGAACCGGCAAAGAGAATGACTAGGGGGTGGAGCTAGAGGGGGAGCTATATGGACAGCTCTGCTGTGTGCTCTCTTCGCCACTTCCTGTAGGAAAGGAGAATATCCCACAAGTAATGGATGAAGCTGTGGACTGGATACACCTAGCAAGAGAAATGAAAATGCTTTTCGAGGAATGCAAACCATAAAAATTGATGATCCCTGTTAATAGGAATATGAAGATAAGCATCCTTCAGATTTATAGGAGGACAAACTGTCCTCGTTGAAGTAGAGAAAGAATGATCTGAATAATTACTATCTTGAAAGAAGGAACCCTGAGAAACCTGTTTAAAGTTTTCAAATCCAGAACAGGTCTGTAAATTCCTTCCTGGAAATACTTCAGGTGATTTAACAGAAGGTTTAAAAAATCAGACATCCTCAGGAATCTTAGAAACCTGCACCCCTAATGTACATAACACTTCCTTTAAAAGAGAACAGAGTTCAAACTTAAACAAAAAAAAGAGGAAGATTTATTTTCCTGATTAGAGCCTGACTCTTGATCATCTGAAAACACTTCACCCTCAGATGATAAATCAGAAGAACCAGGGCCTGGAAATATTCATCTTAACAAACTTACACTTCAATCAGATAAGCTAGTAGAGGGATTATCAGTAACTACTTGTTTACGCTTACTTGGAGGGGGCATGGCCACCAACATCTCAAATATTGTAGGAGCGCATAAAATCTTTACATCCTGGAGCAAAATCTGAAGAACTCCCCTGTGCAGAACAAACAGAGGGAGGACAGATACCCTTAGAAGCAAGAGCAGCATTAAACGGATTAAAATGCATAAGATGATCCGTACATGAATTGCAAAGCTGGTTTTTTAGGTATCTTTATTTTAAAAAGCAGGAATGAAAGCTTTGGAGCCGGACCATTTTTGGTTCAGTACCCTGGATAGGGCTTGCTGATTGGTGGCTACATTTAACCATCCAATCAGCAAGTGCAACCCAGGTTCTCAACCTAAAATGGGCCGGCTCCAAAGCTTTTATTCATGCTTTTTCAAATAAAGATACCAAGAGAACGAAGAAAAATTGATAATAGGAGTAAATTAGAGAGTTGCTTAAAATTGCATGCTCTATCTGAATTATGAAAGAAAAAAATTTGCGTCTTGTATCCCTTTAATATTAGAATAAAAGTGTTCAGAGGATCTAGTTTCTGAGGTACTAGTATTAACAGAAAACAGAATTTATGCTTACCTGATAAATTACTTTCTCCAACGGTGTGTCCGGTCCACGGCGTCATCCTTACTTGTGGGAATATCTCTTCCCCAACAGGAAATGGCAAAGAGTCCCAGCAAAGCTGTCCATATAGTCCCTCCTAGGCTCCGCCCACCCCAGTCATTCGACCGACGGACAGGAGGAAAAAAACAGGAGAAACTATAGGGTTCCGTGGTGACTGTAGTTAGAGAAAATAATTCATCAAACCTGATTAAAAAACCAGGGCGGGCCGTGGACCGGACACACCGTTGGAGAAAGTAATTTATCAGGTAAGCATAAATTCTGTTTTCTCCAACATTGGTGTGTCCGGTCCACGGCGTCATCCTTACTTGTGGGAACCAATACCAAAGCTTTAGGACACGGATGAAGGGAGGGAGCAAATCAGGTTACCTAAACAGAAGGCACCACGGCTTCCAAAACCTTTCTCCCAAAAATAGCCTCTGAAGAAGCAAAAGTATCAAATTTGTAAAATTTGGCAAAAGTGTGCAGTGAAGACCAAGTCGCTGCCTTACATATCTGATCAACAGAAGCCTCGTTCTTGAAGGCCCATGTGGAAGCCACAGCCCTAGTGGAGTGAGCTGTGATTCTTTCTGGAGGCTGCCGTCCGGCAGTCTCGTAAGCCAATCGGATGATGCTTTTAAGCCAAAAGGAAAGAGAGGTAGAAGTCGCTTTTTGACCTCTCCTTTTACCAGAATAGTCGACAAACAGAGAAGAAGTTTGTCTGAACTCTTTTGTAGCTTCTAAATAGAATTTTAAAGCACGGACGTCTAAATTGTGTAAAAAACGTTACTTCTTTGAAACTGGATTCGGACACAAAGAAGGAACAACTATCTCCTGGTTAATATTTTTGTTAGAAATAACCTTTGGAAGAAAACCAGGCTTAGTACGCAAAACAACCTTATCTGCATGGAACACCAGATAGGGAGGAGAACACTGCAAAGCAGATAACTCAGAAACTCTTCTAGCAGAAGAAATAGCAACCAAAAACAAAACTTTCCAAGATAACAACTTAATATCTATGGAATGTAGAGGTTCAAACGGAACCCCTTAAAGAACTGAAAGAACTAGATTTAAACTCCAGGGAGGAGTCAAAGGTCTGTAAACAGGCTTGATCCTAACCAGAGCCTGAACAAATGCTTGAACATCTGGCACAGCTGCCAGTCATTTGTGTAATAAGACAGATAAAGCAGAAATCTGTCCCTTTAGAGAACTCGCTGATAATCCTTTATCCAAACCCTCTTGTAGAAAGGAAAGGATCTTAGGGATTTTGATCTTATTCCATAAGAATCCCTTGGATTCACACCAGCAGATATATCTTTTCTATATTTTATGGTAAATTTTTCTAGTTACCGGTTTTCTGGCTTGAAATAGAGTATCTATCACAGAATCTGAAAACCCACGCTTTGATAGAATCAAGCGTTCAATTTCCAAGCCGTCAGCTGGAGAGAGACCAGATTTGGATGTTCGAATGGACCCTGTACAAGAAGATCCTGTCTCAAAGGTAGCTTCCATGGTGGCACGATGACATATTCACCAGGTCTGCATACCAAGTCCTGCGTGGCCACGCAGGAGCTATCAAGATCACCGAGGCCCTCTCCTGCTTGATCCTGGCTACCAGCCTGGGAATGAGAGGAAACGGTGGAAACACATAGGCTAGGTTGAAGGTCCAAGGCGCTACTAGTGCATCCACTAGAGTCGCCTTGGGATCCCTGGATCTGGACCCGTAGCAAGGAACCTTGAAGTTCTGACGAGACGCCATCAGATCCATATCTGGAATGCCCCATAATTGAGTCAACTGGGCAAAGATCTCCGGGTGGAGTTCCCACTCCCCCGGATGGAATGTCTGACGACTCAGATAATCCGCCTCCCAGTTTTCCACACCTGGGATGTGGATCGCAGATAGGTGGCAGGAGTGATCCTCTGCCCATTTTATTATTTTGGTCACTTCTATCATCGCCAGGGAACTCCTTGTTCCCCCCTGATGATTGATATAAGCAACAGTCGCCATGTTGTCTGATTGGAATCTTATGAATCTGGCCTTTGCTAGTTGAGGCCAAGCCCTGAGAGCATTGAATATCGCTCTCAGTTCCAGAATGTTTATCGGGAGAAGAGACTCTTCCCGAGACCATAGTCCCTGAGCTTTCAGGGATTCCCAGACCGCGCCCAAGCCCACTAGACTGGCGTCGGTCGTGACGATGACCCACTCTGATCTGCGGAAGCTCATTCCCTGGGACAGGTGGTCCAGGGTTAGCCACCAACGGAGTGAGTCTCTGGTCTTCTGATCTACTTGAATCACTGGAGACAAGTCTGTATAGTCCCCATTCCACTGTTTCAGCATGCACAGTTGTAATGGTCTTTGATGAATTCGCGCAAAAGGAACTATGTCCATTGCTGCAACCATCAATCCTACTACTTCCATGCACTGAGCTACGGAAGGACGAGGAATAGAATGAAGAACTTGACAAGCGTTTAGAAGTTTTGACTTTCTGACTTCTGTCAGGAAAATCCTCATTTCTAAAGAATCTATTATTGTTCCCAAGAAGGGAACTCTTGTCGACGGAGACAGGGAACTTTTTTCTATGTTCACCTTCCATCCGTGAGATCTGAGAAAGGCCAGAACGATGTCTGTGTGAGCCTTTGCCTTTGAAAGAGACGACGCTTGTATTAGAATGTCGTCCAAGTACGGTACTACTGCAATGCCCCTTGGTCTTAGAACCGCTAGAAGGGATCCGAGTACCTTTGTGAAAATCCTTGGAGCAGTGGCTAACCCGAATGGGAGGGCCACAAACTGGTAATGTTTGTCCAGAAAGGCGAACCTTAGGAACTGATGATGTTCTTTGTGGATAGGAATATGTAGATACACATTCTTTAGATCCACGGTAGTCACAAATTGACCTTCCTGGATTGTGGGTAGAATCGTTCGAATGGTTTCCATTTTGAACGATGGTACTCTGAGAAATTTGTTTAGGATCTTTAAATCCAGAATTGGTCTGAAAGTTCCCTCTTTTTTGGGAACTACAAACAGATTTGAGTAAAATCCCATTCCTTGTTCCGCCGTTGGAACTGGGTGTATCACTCCCATCTTTAACAGGTCTTCTACACAATGTAAGAATGCCTGTCTCTTTATTTGGTTTGAGGATAAGTGAGACATGTGGAACCTTCCCCTTGGGGGTAGTTCCTTGAATTCCAGAAGATAACCCTGAGAAACTATTTCTAGTGTCCAGGGATCCTGAACATCTCTTGCCCAAGCCTGAGCAAAGAGAGAGAGTCTGCCCCTAATAGATCCGGTCCCGGATCGGGGGCTACTCCTTCATGCTGTTTTGTTAGCAGCAGCAGGCTTCTTGGCCTGCTTACCCTTGTTCCAGCCTTGCGTCTGTTTCCAGGCTGGTTTGGTTTGAGAAGCATTACCCTCTTGTTTACAGGATGCAGAGTTAGAGGCCGGTCCGTTCCTGAAATTGCGAAAGGAACGAAAATTAGACTTATTCTTGGCTTTGAAAGGCCTATCTTGTGGGAGGGCATGGCCCTTTCCCCCAGTGATGTCTGAAATAATCTCTTTCAATTCTGGCCCAAAGAGAGTGTTACCCTTGAAGGGGATATTAAGTAATTTTGTCTTGGAAGATACATCCGCTGACCAAGACTTTAGCCAAAGCGCTCTGCGCGCCACAATTGCAAACCCTGAATTTTTCGCCGCTAATCTAGCTAGTTGCAAAGTGGCATCTAAAATAAAAGAATTAGCCAACTTGAGTGTGTGAACTCTGTCCATAACTTCCTGATACGGAGTCTCTCTACTGAGCGACTTTTCTAGTTCCTCGAACCAGAACCACGCTGCTGTAGTGACAGGAACAATGCACGAAATGGGTTGCAGGAGGTAACCTTGCTGTACAAAAATCTTTTTAAGCAAACCCTCCAATTTTTTATCCATAGGATCTTTGAAAGCACAATTATCCTCGATAGGAATAGTAGTGCGCTTGTTTAAAGTAGAAACTGCCCCCTCGACCTTAGGGACTGTCTGCCATAAGTCCTTTCTGGGGTCGACCATAGGAAATAATTTCTTAAATATAGGAGGGGGGACAAAAGGTATGCCGGGCTTCTCCCACTCCTTATTCACTATATCCGCCACCCGCTTGGGTATAGGAAAAGCGTCAGGGTGCACCGGAACCTCTAGGAACTTGTCCATCCTGCATAATTTTTCTGGAATGACCAGGTTGTCACAATCATCCAGAGTAGATAACACCTCCTTAAGCAGTGCGCGGAGATGCTCTAATTTAAAGGGACACTGTACCCAAAAAAATTCTTTCGTGATTCAGATTGAGCATGAAATTTTAAGCAACTTTCTAATTTACTCCTATTATCAAATTTTCTTCATTCTCTTGGTATCTTTATTTGAAATGCAAGAATGTAAGTTTAGATGCCGGCCCATTTCTGGTGAACAACCTGGGTTGTCCTTGCTGATTGGTGGATAAATTCATCCACCAATAAAAAATTGCTGTCCAGAGTACTGAAACCAAAAAAAAGCTTAGATGCCTTCTTTTTCAAATAATGATAGCAAGAGAACGAAGAAAATTTGATAATAGGAGTAAATTAGAAAGTTGCTTAAAATTGCATGCTCAATCTGAATCACTAAAGAAATTTTTTGGGTACAGTGTCCCTTTAAATGTCACAACATCAGGTTCTGCCTGTTGAGAAATTTTACCTGAATCTGAAATTTTCCCATCCGACAAAACCTCCCTCATGACCCCTTCAGATTGGTGTGAGGGTATGACAGAGCAATTATCATCAGCGCCCTCCTGCTCTACAGTGTTTAAAACAGAGCAATCACGCTTTCTCTGATATGCAGGCATTTTGGATAAAATATTTGCTATGGAGTTATCCATTACTGCCGTTAATTGTTGCATAGTAATAAGCATTGGCGCGCTAGAAGTACTAGGGGCCTCCTGCGTGGGCAAAACTGGTGTAGACACAGAAGGAGATGATGTAGAACTATGTCTACTCCCTTCATCTGATGAATCATCTTGGGCAACTTTACTATCTGTGGCAATACTGTCCTTACTTTGTTTGGACGCTATGGCACAATTATCACACAATTTTGAAGGGGGACACACATTGATCTTCAAACATATAGAACATAGCTTATCTGAAGGTGCAGACATGTTAAACAGGCTTAAACTTGTCAAAAAAGTACAAAAACAGTTTAAAAAAAAAAACTGTTACTGTCTCTCTAAATTTTAAACAGTGCACACTTTATTACTGAATATGTGAAAAAGTATGAAGGAATTGTTCAAATTTTTACCACAGTGTCTTAAAGCCTTCAAAGTATTGCACACCAATTTTCAGAGCTTTAACCCTTAAAATAAAGAAACCGTAGCCGGTTATAGTTTTAACCCCTCTACAGTCCCAGCTACAGCCTTTGCTGCGACTTTACCAAACCCAGGGGGGAATACGATACCAGATGAAGCCTTCTAGGAACTTTTCCAACTACTTTCAGATCCTCACACATGCATCTGCATGTCTATCTCTCAAAAGTAACTGCGCAGTAATGGCGCGAAAATGAGGCTCAGCCTACAACTGGGAAGGCCCTTCCTGACTGGAAAGGTGTCTAACACAGTGCCTGACGTTAAACGTTCCCCAAGCTTATAAGTGTGAATTACAAGCATAAACATGTATAAAATGCCCAAATAAAGCAATCGATTTTGCCCATAAAAGTGTCTACCAGTTTTATAGCCCATATTAAGCCCTTTATTCTGTTTGAGACTAAGAAAATGGCTTACCGGTCCCCATGAGGGGAAATGACAGCCTTCCAGCATTACACAGTCTTGTTAGAAATATGGCTAGTCATACCGTAAGCAGAAAAGTCTGTTAACTGTTTCCCCCAACTGAAGTTACTTCATCTCAACAGTCCTATGTGGAAACAGCAAACGATTTTAGTTACTGTCTGCTAAAATCATCTTCCTCTCACAAACAGAACTCTTCATCTTTTTCTGTTTCAGAGTAAATAGTACATACCAGCACTTTTTTAAAATAAACTCTTGATAGAAGAGTTAAAAAACTACAACTAAACACCACATACTCTTAACCATCTCCGTGGAGATGTTGCCTGTGCAACGGCAAAGAGAATGACTGGGGTGGGCGGAGCCTAGGAGGGACTATATGGACAGCTTTGCTGGGACTCTTTGCCATTTCCTGTTGGGGAAGAGATATTCCCACAAGTAAGGATGACGCCGTGGACCGGACACACCAATGTTGGAGAAAAGGGGACAGGATCAGTATGCTCCATAATGAAAAAGAGATTAATAGGCAGCTAATGAATGAATCAAAATACAGACAATGAGTTAATCATAACAAAGGCAGGATAAGTAATGTAAACTTACACCCAAATTAAGGTGACTCTTGGACATAATGAAAAACATAAATTATGCTTGCCTGATAATTTTCTTTTCTTCAGATTAAAAAAAAAAAAAAGAGTCCACAGTTGCATTCATTACTTTTGGGAAATAAGAAACTGTCCATCAGGAGGAGGCAAAGACACCCCAGCCAAAGGCTTAAATACTCCTCCCACTTCCCTCATCCCCCAGTCAATCTGCCGAGGAAGAAGGAACAGTAGAAGAAATAACAGGGTGAAAAGGTGCCAGAAGACAATAAGAAGCGCCCCCAGAAAAACACCGGGCAGGGAGCTATGGACTCTCTCCATCTGAAGAAAAGAAAATGATCAAGTAAGCATAATTTATGTTTTTCTTCATAAATGGAAAGAGTCCACAGCTGCATCCATTACTTTTGGGAAACCAATACCCAAGCTACAGAGGACACTGAATGCTAAAACGGGCGGGTACAAAAGGCAGCCCATTTTGAAGGTACCAGGCCTGAAAAAGCCCTTACCCAACAAAAAAGCTGCTTCATCTGAAGCCGAGAAAATTTGGAAGAAAAAAAGGCCTCAAGGACACTGACCCGCAGACAGTCCACCAGCCTTGCTAGAGACCGCAGAAAGAACATAACTGAGCAAGCACACCTCCAGGAGACACCGTCGCTCATAAAGCGGTCCACAACACTGCCCGTACCAGAGAAGGGGATTAACAAACAAACTCCCCAAAGGGGAAGAGATGGGAGAACAAACAAGGATTCCCAGAAACCCCCCAACAAAGGGTATAACAAGTTCCAAAAAGGGAAAACACCAAGAACCAGCCAAAGTCACAGAGACCAAAGCCAGATGCGAGATCAAGGGTAGGCAACACCCATAACCCCAGATGCACAGAAACCACAAGTTTAAAACCAGAAATCCGACACCGAGAAGAACTTGCCCTCCAGATAGTTCTACCGCACCCGAAAAGAAGACTGAAGACAGAGTCCCTGATATTCTTGCAGCAAATCCAGAAGGCAAACCCCTGGGTTAACACCTGACACTACAGTCATACCAAGATGACATCAGCAGAAAACTACCTGCAGATGAATAAGAGTAGCAGAAGACAGATCACAAACCCTACCGCAGACTCAGAATATCCACTAAGCAGTGGACCCAGCTCAGGCATAACCAAAAATCCGCCAGCTCTACTTCATATCCTGAATAGGGAGAAGCACAGAAACCTCAAAAAGACTCACTGTACCACAAGGGCCCAAAGGCGAACATAGAGTCTTGGTAAAAATCTGCCAACACACCGATAAAGTGCAAACGGTTGCGACTGTTTGCAAACTGCAACCATCCGCTTGCTATGCAGCAAAGGAACCCAAAGGCCCCTACAGCTGGCTGTCAGGTCTGAAGGACAGGGGAAAAGAAAATCCCCTAAACACCAGTCCTTAAAAAAGAGGACGGAAAAAAATTGACTCAGCCACCCAACGCGGAACAATAGGAAGAGAAGAGAATCCATAGGAGAGTAACAGAGAAAATGCAATAGAGCCTCAGAAGCCCCAGCACAACCCTCCATAACAGTCTCAAACATGGAGACATCATCACCCCCGAGAATACAGAACCCCAGAGAACTAAGGCTCACTTCTAGAGGCTAATAACTCCCGTTCCAACAACCTGCACACATGGACAGGACAACCAACCTCCAGAGAGAGAAAACCCCACCCCCACAAAGAGGACCAAGGACCCCCCCGAAGGGGAGAGTACGGAAGGAAGAGCATAGAAGCTCATAAGATATGAAGTCAGAGGCTGAGAAAACAATTTAAAATGAAAACATCTAGACGTCATAGTTGAACATCGAGGAATTCTCCAAAAAGGAAGTACCCAGATAAAGGACATCCTTTATCTGGGTAATCCCAGCCAAGCCTTCTAGACCAAAGGTCATAACCTGTGGTCCCTGGGAAAAAATTGATCGCACCGAACTAGCCACAGGATCGTAAGGCTTCTGGACAGCCGGAAGATCCACAACAAAAAAACATCGGCCCGTGCAAAAAACTATAGGCCTGAGTTCCAAAACGTTCCAGGGAACCTCCCAAGGAACATAACCGGACCAACCCGGAAAACAGGAACAAGGCACACTTGGAAATCCCAAAAGTAAAGATGACACTCCAACGGGATATAAAGTACGATAGTCGCACGAGTGGCCTAGAGCCCATCAAGGCGATAAAACAACGCCCAGGAAAAAACATTGAGGACAAGGTCACCCGAAGAGTGAGCAAAACAAAAGCTAGTCTTCATAATCCCCTCCGGGGAACCAGAGGACCATACCCAAGGAAAAGGAATGCAGAGCAACCTAAACCCCGGTATAAAACCCCAGCTTGGATAAGGAGACAGGAAAGCCCACCATCCCTGATAGGGAATGACTTAATTCCCGAAGAAGGAAAAAACCACAAGGACCTCCCATAAGACGGCTAAAACCGCTAAGGGGCAACATACAAGTCCTGAAATCTCATCCGAAGAGGAGAACCACAAAGGAAAATCCAAACAAAGGACAAATCCAAGAGCCACAAGGGCAAGACCGCCCGAACTGGCAGCAGGGAGGACTGAAATCCTCGCAACCTCCAACCCACGCGGGGAGGAACACTCCACATCCCGACAAAGATGGAATCATGAGAGAGCCAAAATAGCATTCATATAGCCCCCTACGTTCAGTGGGCAACAAGCGCTTATCCAGCGCCCGCTCTGGGAAGAACAAAGCGGCAGGGGTGAGTCGGCCCTGCTGGGACAGAACCTATGACCCTAGGATCTTTGAACAGGCCTGATAGTCAGGGAATGTTATCAACTAAGCTAGCTCGCCGGTATTGGCCAGCTGGAGAGGTCAATGAGGACTGAACCAATCCCCCAAGCCTCACAAACCCTCAGGTCCACTCAGAATAAACTGAAACTTGTAAAAGAGAACAAGAACACCACAATATGTGAGACACTCCGCGCCCAACCGGACCAGCCAGGCAGAACTGGCGCCAATTGTCTGAACTAGGCCTAAGGACAGAAGAACTGAACCCAATCAGGAATAGCCTGAATCAAAGGATATTCCTGTCAAGGCCGCATAGAATCCCCCTGAGAGAGGGAAACAGCAGACACACATAGGACTAAACACGTCTTTAAACTTCCTCAGAAGTAACTGTGCGATCAAAACTTTGTGAGTATTGGTTCCCTACAAACTTCCCAAAGGAAACAAAATATGAGCATTTTTCAAATAAAATAAAGGATAAGGCAACCCGCAGGTTTATCGCCTAAGTCGAACAGACGTACCCGCAGGAACACCCAACAGGGCACCTGTTCTACCAAGCTCAAACTGGAAAAAGTACTCGATAACAAGACCATAAGAAGATTACTTCCCCTTATGTCTTTCTGCAAGCTATTCGAAGAAGCAGACTGAGAAATCTCAGATCCAATAAGGATGGGATCTTCCAACAAGGCCAAAGCGTGCCTCAAAACAGAGGGAGGACAGATACCCTTAGAAGCAAGAGCAGCATTAAACGGATTAAAATGCATAAGATGATCCGTACATGAATTGCAAAGCTGGTTTTTTAGGTATCTTTATTTTAAAAAGCAGGAATGAAAGCTTTGGAGCCGGACCATTTTTGATTCAGTACCCTGGATAGGGCTTGCTGATTGGTGGCTACATTTAACCATCCAATCAGCAAGCGCATTTTACCCTTAGAAGCAAGAGCAGCATTAAACGGATTAAAAAGTACTCGATAACAAGACCATAAGAAGATTACTTCCCCTTATGTCTTTCTGCAAGCTATTCGAAGAAGCAGACTGAGAAATCTCAGATCCAATAAGGATGGGATCTTCCAACAAGGCCAAAGCATGCCTCAAAACAGAGGGAGGACAGATACCCTTAGAAGTAAGAACAGCATTAAAGAGCCTTAGAAGCAAGAGCAGCATTAGTCAGTCTATACCGAAAAGTGCAGCATACCCCCGCCGGAGCGAAGGACGACTCCAGACTCGAAGGCTGACCCCCCCAAAGCCTCAGGGACAGTCGTTCCCACAGAGAGCTGAACAGACCATCTTATGCCTGAAGAGCCCTGGATAACGGAACACGAACAGTATCCAAAACCAACTTCTGGCAGTTGCATACACACTAGTGCCAAAATTATGGACATGCGACATCGTGCCGAAACCCCTGGCGGGAAGAAGCTACCTTCAGGAGAAGGAGAAGCAAATTCTGAGTTACCTGCATGCGTAATCAGCGATGGTGGAAGGGAACTCGCTACTCGGTGGACAGAGGCCCCAGAGGCGGATGGCTAAGCGGCTCCTTGATTCCCCGATCCTGAGGAATTGAGCACCCTAATACAGCATTCGGAGCATAACTGATAGGCTAGTATCATCCGGGCAATACGCATTCTGCATAGAAAATAAAACAGACATTCGTCTCCACGGAATCCGACTCCTCCATAGTTAGGATATTGATACTAGATCTGGACCTAAAACTTAAATGGCACCTGACACCCACAAAGGCTGGGGCACCCACCACCTCCTAAGAACCTAAGACCGAATTTCTCCTTCGTCACAGGGCTAGGAATGTGGAAGAGTAAAGTAAAAAATTTGACCACGTCCGGTCACAAGGTGAACCGTACAGTCCAGAAAAGGCACGCCGACCGTAAAGGCCGCATCACTTTCAAAGGCCGTTATGCCCACAAGCCATGAGCCTAATTAACACCACGCAAAAGCAAGTCAAATCACATAAACATGATTAAACCCCCCCCCCCTGTTCAATAAACCCCCTCAGGAGATATTACCCTTGGTTCCAAGATACAAAAGGCGCCTCACTGAGACCCTTATATTTTACATTTAGTCCAGCAAGGTCACGGGAAAACATTTGTAATATAATACAATTATGACGAAAGTAAAATGAAACGATCTTACTGGAGAATCTACGCCGTGGAACAGGAACACGGCCCTTCAAGTGTGACTGATAGTAGCATCGCCTCCGCAATGGACTTGAGAGAAGAAAGCAGGCAGCAGAGCGAAGTTAGACAACTCTGATTGCTTGAGGAGCTGTTAAAATGAGTCGGGATGGTTTCGCAGAAAGACTCTTCCTGCATCTCCAGACTAACTTTCATCCAAGCCCTCACTGAGAGACTGACAGGACTACTTAAAACTCCTGTCCCATGCCAAAGAGTACTACCCTCCATAAGAGACAAAAACAAAAATTAAAATTCTGACACATCTCTGCCAACCTCCTGGTACGAAAGGCAAAGAAGGACTGGGTTGAGGGAAGTGGGAGGAGTATTTAAGCCTTTGGCTGGGGTGTCTTTGCCTCCTCCTGTTGGCCAGGTTCTTATTTCCCAAAAGTAATGAATGCAGCTGTGGACTCATCCATTTATGAAGAAAATCTTACCCTCTTACCAGAGGCTTCAACAAGCTTCAGCAGTGATAAATATCCATATAGTTTTGGAAGAGTGCTAACCCAACAACAGGCCAAACTTAGACGCATACAGACTAAGCAGGTGAAAAATGAAGCACGCTAAAAAATAAAATAAAATGGTAAATGTCAAATAGTGCACAAGAAACGAATAAGAATAAACGTGCAAAAAGCCAACATACAAAGTAAAGTAAATGTGCTAAAGAAAAACAGACGTGCTAAACCAATACTTAACCACCCAAACCTCATATACCTGACATACAGTAAGTAGCTCTCTGAGGGGAAACTGGGCCTCGAACCGATATGAGAACCATCTCACAAACACCTGGAGAGCCTCCCTTTTTCACCTTACTTCTGCGACAGCAAAGACAAGTATAGTTTCCAATAAGGCGGGAGAGGTTTTAAGGGCTCTTGGAGTTTTATGATCTTTGCATCCTTCTAGTGGTCAGGAGTATAATTCAAAGGAGCAATGGACTGTGGCTCTTACCACCTTTATGAAAGTAATTTAGATAGATTTAGATTTTTGGTGTCTTGGGGAGGTGAACTGATGCAAATATGGGACAAAGTTTGGGTTTGAAATATTTAGGAAATAATTAATTCAGTGCTTAGAACATAACACCAAAACGTATTTTTTTTTTTTTTTTGCATTTCATATGCTGGGGTTTTCTCATATTTCTGCAATCTAGTTATTTTCTAAAAATGCTTGAAATTCATGTGTAAATACAATGAGGGACAATTAAAAAGACCTCTAGCAAAGGGGTGTGAAAATGGCTCAGCACTGAAAGGGTTAATAAGCTGAAAAATGTCTGACATGATTAACATTGATCTTTGCATTTCAATTAAAGGGATATGAAATCCACATTTTTTTCTTTCATGGTTCAGATGCAATTTTAAGCAACTTTTTTCTTTATTCTCTTCGTATCTGTATTTGAAAAGCAGGAATGTAAGTTTAGGAGCTGGGCATTTTTGGTTCAGAACCTGAGTAGCGCTTGCTGATTGGTGGCTAAATGTAGCCACCAATCAGGAAGCGCTAACCAGGGTGCTGAATCAGAAATGGGCCAACTCCTGAGTTTACATTCCTGCTTTTTCAAATAAAGATACCAAGAGAACGAAGAAAAAATAATTATAAGAGTAAAATAGAAAGTTGCTTAAAATTGAATGCTCTATCTGAATCATGAAAGAAAGTAAATTGGGTTTACTATCTGTTTAAAAGAAACAGCAAAAAAGAAATTAAGTATTTTGCTGTTGGTCTAATTTCCATAACCACTCATAAAAAGTTGCTTGAAGCTAGTGGGTGAGTCATATCTCTCTCAAAACCATCCTGCACCTAAGCGGGAATGTCACAGGTTGGGAGGTGTGGCCTGCTTCTAGCCCACAGCTTCTTGGCATCCGAGTATTAAGGAACTAACCAAGGCCCGCAGGCATGCCGGACCAACTATAACTATGCTCAACCATATGTTACCCCACCACTCCCACACGTGGCCTGTCCACAAATTACTGGTGGGTTAATGCCAAGATCTTAACCTTCCACATCCCAGAAAGCATAGCAATCAATAAATGATTAATATAATGACAATACAAACGTACTTAGTTTATATTTCAAATGAGTGGATTTTTTTTCTCTGACAAATGTCAGTTACATTTTCCTTCCTAATGCATCATGTGACAGCCATCAGCCAATCACAAAATGCACATGCTGCGTAGGAGCTGCAACCTCAGAAAGTGTGCATATGTAAAGATTGTGCACATTTAGATAATGGTAAATAAGTAAATTAGAAAGTTGTTTCAAATTGTGTGCTCTGAATCAAGTTTAATTTTGACTTGACTGTCCCTTTAAATTTTACACAACAGGCATAGGAATAAAAATGTTTCTTTTGCAATATACATATTACTGAGAATTTTACATTATTTACCTTGAACTTGACTACTTTTCCATACCCAGTAAAAGTAATTACATCAAACAAAATGGAAAACCCCCCAAAAACAAATAAATGAAAAACAGTTTTGTTAGTTATTAAAAGACCCATAAATAACAAATACAAAGACGTTTTAACATTTTCTTTGATCAGCTTTTAATGATTTAACACTGTTGACCATCAATAACATTTTCCAGTTCTCTGACCGAGAATGTTACTTCATTGGTACACTGTGCATATTTACAGACATTGTCCTTACCCAGAATATTGAAACATAAAAGGAAAGCTTCACTTTACTAAAGTTAAAAAAATGTAAACAAATGTATCTTTTTACACCACCGAAGGAAAAAAAAAAAAAAATCATATCAGCCCATTTTTTTCTAATTTGCCTGGTGAGAGAACAAAGGAATGAGATTTGATGTGTTGACACAGTATTGGTGTGCTCCAATGTGCATAGCAAGGGATACAAATTAACTGTAAATCTACAATAGAGAAAAAAAAATGGCAGCAAGCAAATCCGAAAATGTTTTAACTTTTCTTCTACAATATTTTGACCCAGTAGAAACATATTTCATTTTAACAATAAGTACCACCAACAAATATAATCTGCAAAATTTAAATTTTGTGCAAAATAAAATAGCTTTTTGTTTACATAAAAAAGAGCTGTTAAACTACTCAGAATGGGTAACATTTAATAAATAATGCTAAGTTGTAGAATACTATAAAGCCCACTCATTTAAATGGGCTTTAAGGTACTTTAGGACTTTGCACAATATAGCAAATTAGGGCCCTTAATCTTTCAGCAACTGCCTTTAATGCTTACTTGTCTACACTAGCCAGATCTAATAACTTAGTATTAGGTGTCCAACTTTGCGGACATAACCACAAAAGGCACATATACAGGTGGCTCTGAAAATATGGTTTTACCTTTGCACACAGCAAATGTAGACTGGCTCATGCTATGTTAGAAATTATGCAGTGTGTTTTGCTGCTGTATATTGCAAACTTCAGAGGTGAATTATTTATTTTACTGCCTGAGTACCAAACAATAAAATAGCTTGGTTTTATTAACTCTTCTCTCGTTTTCAACAGAGACTATGGAGGCAAGTATTACATTTAAAAGAAAAACAAAGCTCTGTGACATGTTGTCACTATAACATTATATAGCATATTGCTTTCCCGATGGCCATCAGTGTATCAAACTCCAAACTGCTGGGAGCGTAGAACAATCATTGTTAGAAAGAACTTGCAATGAAAAACAAGAATTTTAACTCTGTGGCCAGGATGACCCATTGGCTAAATTCATTGTTTACTCTTTTATTTTCCTCCCCTAACAGTCATGTATTGAAGAGGTTGGTTTCAAATGACTAATTTTTATAAAAACAAAAAAAACTGTCGATCAGCAGCTAGAGGTGCAGATTCAATGGCATGCACAACTTAATAGCCTCTTGTGATCACATCCTATTTTCTTACTGGTGACATAATATCCACTGCTAAAAATACTAAAATAAGACAGATAAGTGCACACAGTTCTTAGGGGAATGAGTGATCTTCATATATAATCTCCAGTCGTCTAATAATTAAGAAGACATCTCCAGAGAGTTCCTTAAGCCAGTTACTGGTGTTAGTTTATCATGGATGTGTATTGAAAGATTCATACTCATACAAGACAAAAGGTTCATTTTTTTCGCCTCTACAGCGTTTTAAGATGGGTTTTTCTTCTTGTTAATAAACACTTTGATTGCACCCGTGAAATCTGCAGATAGAAGAACTTCTGAATTATCCGACTTCAAAGCACCTGTAGGGAAAAAAAAAAGTCAGTTTAACATTTTTATCTATTTAATGCTTACATTTTAGTTTTAGTTATTAAGGTAAAGGAATATCTAATGTTAGAAATAAATTACCCAATTTCCTTCTAACAAAATGACAATTTTTAAACTATTTTACAAATCTTTAGCAACTCAGTGAATTATTTTGTATCCATAAATGGACGAGTCTATTCGAAGATTTTTAATTTTTCAAAATATAGATAGCACCTTTACTACTCATTCCCCAGCTTTGTACAACCAACATAGTTATAGATACAGTCCAGTTGTGTACAGTGCCAAGTCTCAGAAGCAAGACACATCGAATGAAGTCCACAAAATAATGACGAGGCAGCTCATCTCCTTAATCCAAATAGAGTATGTTTGGTCACTTACACTTTAGTGTAATTTTCATACACATCATTACACTTTATACTTCATAACGATCACAATATACACGTCATTCGTTACATAGCATGCACTTGGAAGTCTGTATTGTTGGATACAGTATAGTTATGTTTGTTTCCCTCTTTGTATCACTGGATTGGCTTGTAATCTTCTTTTGTTTAGAGACACCACCATCGGAAGACTGTTTCAAGGTGCTCTTTTTGTTTAATGTATACTGGAGGTATATGTATGATTATGCATCTTTTTTCACCATATGCCATCCTTCTGTGTAGGAAGTTGAGATGACTTGATCATTTGACCACATTGTTTTTTACCATTATCGTCAGTACCATTTAGGAGGAGTTTGCAGTTTAAAAACCAATCAGATGGTTTTAGAAATACAAAGGATGTGAACCCCTGTTTGCGATAATTATGCCTGATGAAATGGCATTGCACGCCAAGAAACATTTTACATCTTGTAGATGACAGAGTGTTCTTTGTTTTAACTTTTTAATAAATGATTTTATCATTGGATTGTGTTCCTGTCTATTACAGAATTTTCACCGTTATCCTGGGGACCAGGATTACAGAATTTTCACCGTTATCCTGGGGACCTGGTAATAAAATCCTGGGATAGTGTGCTGAACCGCTACTAATTGTTCACTGACGCTACTAGCGCATAAGTGTGCTTCCACTTTTGTGAATATCCCTTTTGTTGATGGTTACCCTTTGGATTGTTTATTGTTAACACAATGTGGCACCTCCTTTGTGTTTCCTTTTAGAATCTGCCTGCTAGCTAACACACTTTATAACCTTTAAACCTCTACATTTCTGCCTGTCTTTAAGCCACTACAGACTGCCTCTTATCTCAGTGCATTTTTATGCTGCTAGTTCATGTGCGCCATATAGATAGCATGGAGTGCTCCCATGGAGTTATTCATGAGTAAGCACTAATTAGCTAAAATGCAAGTCTGTAAATAGTACTGAGATAAGGGGGCAATCTGTAAAGGATTAGATACAAGGTAATCACAGAGGTAAATGTATATTAATATAATAGTGTTTGTTATGCAAAACTGGGGAATGGGCAATAAGGGGATTATCTATATTTTTAAGCAAACATTTTGGAGTAGACTGCCCATTTAAGATAGATATGTTTTCTGTGTAACTTATTGTAAAAAGCTAATTATTAAATAGAGTGAGTATGAGAGAAAATACACTGCGCCGCAAAGTAACAAAATAAAACCCACTTATAAAATAAAAACAAAAAAATAGCAGCTAAGTAGAACACAGAATAACTTTTTTATTTCTACACTGTAAATGAAAAGTCGCTAAAAGAGTGTGTGTATGTGTAGGTATAAAGACTGTCTAGAGCCCTGTAATTGGTCAGTTTTGCTAGGTCTTCGTTTAGGGGAGACATCAAGTCATCACAGAGAGACTTAAAGGGACACTAAACCCAATCTTTTTCTTTCATGATTCAGATAGAGCATGCAATTTTAAGCAACTTCTAATTTACTTTTATTATCAATTTTTCTTCATCCTCTTGCTATCTATTTTAAAAAGAAGGCATCTAAGTTAAGGGACATGCCACCCACATTTTTTCTTTCATGATTTAGAAAGAGAATGCAATTTTAAACATCTTTCTAATTTACTTATATTATCTAATTTGTTTTATTCTCTTGATATTCTTTGATGAAAAGCATATCTAGATATGCTCACTAGCTGCTGATTGGTTGCTGCACATAGAAGCATCGTGTGATTGGCTCATCATGTGCATTGCTTTTTCTTCAACTAAGGATATTTAAAAAATGAAGCAAAATAAATAATGGAAGTAAATTGTAATGTTGTTTAAATTTCTATTCTCTATCTGAATCATGAAAGAAAGATTTTGGGTTTAGTGGCCCTTTAAGGAGCCAGTCAATTTTTGGTTCAGGGTCCTGGACAACAATTGTTTATTGGTGGGTACATTTAGCCACCAATCAGCAAGCACAATAGAGGTTGTGAATAAAAAATAGCCCGGCTTCTAAACTTACATTATTGCTTTTCAAATAAAGATAGCAAGAGAATGAAGAAAATTTGATAATAGTAGTAAATTAGAAAGTTGCTTAAAATTGCATGCTCTATCTGAATCATGAAAGAAAAAAATTTGGGTTCAGTGTCCCTTTAACATATATGCCCTTCTGGAAAGAGAAGCAGAAAGATGTCTGTCCCCAAATATGCTTAAAAGAAAACACACCAGGCACAAGACACATACAAACAAATGTGTTTGGGCAGGATTTCATAAGATAACAAATTATGAAGTCAGTTATTAGTAAGTATGCATCACCCTCAAATGTATGGGATATAGGTGGTACGAGCATATATACCTCCCACTTCCCATAATCCCAAATTTGCTCCACTGAAGCCTAGTTTTTAATGGCCCAGGAAGAAGAAACAGCCCGAGTTGAATGACCTGTAATCCTATCAGGAGGCTGTTGTCCAGCTGTCTTATAAGCCAATCGAATGACACTCCTCAACAAAAAGAAAGAGTAGTTGACGTGGCCTTTTGGCCCTTATGGTTGCCAACAAACACTACAAAAAAGGCAAAAGATTGACAAAAATCCCTAGTAGTCTGGAGATAGGATTTTAGAGCACGAAACACATCCAGGTTGTGTAACAGACGCTCTTTCTAAGAAGAAAGATTAGGACACAACGAAGGAACAACAATTTCATGATTGATATTACGGTCCGAAACCACCTTAGGAAGAAATCCCATTTTGGTAAGAAGGACCGCCTTCTCCGCATGGAAAATAAGTTAAGATGGAATCACACTGCAGAGCCGAAAGTTCTGAGACTCTAAGAGCAGAAGTAATAGCCAAAAAGAACAAAACTTTCCAAGACAACAGTTTAATATCAACAAAAAGCATAGGCTCAAACGGAGCCTGCTGCAAAACCTCAACGAACAAGATTAAGGCTCCAAGGGGGGAGCAACGGGTTTAAACACAGGCCTGATTTTGACCAGGGCCTGAACAAAAGACTGAACATCCGGTAAATCTTCCAAACGTTTATGCAATACAATCGAAATGGCAGAGATCTGACCCTTCAGAGCACTGACTGACAAACCCTTCTCCAGACCTTCCTTGAGAAAAGACAAAATAAGGGGAACTCTCACCTTACGACAAGCAAAACCCAGAGATTCGCACCAGTATGTGCGCCAAACCTTATGATATATTTTACGAGTTACCGGCTTACGAGCCTGGATCAAGGTGTCAATAACCTTTTCAGAAAAACCTTGTCTAGACAAGACTAGGAGTTCAATCTCCATGCAGTCAGCTTCAGAGAATCTAGATTTGGATGAAAAGGACCCTGAAGTAGAAGGTCCTTCCTCAGCAGTACTCTCCATGGAGGAGAGGACGACATCTTCACCAGATCCGCAAACCAAATTCTGCGAGGCCAAGCTGGAGCATTTAGAAATCACCGAAGCCAGCTCCTGTTTGATCCGGGCTATCACCTGAGGAAGGAGGGAAAACAGTCCCAGAAAACCAAGTAGCTTAAATAGCCCATTATTTTCTACTAACAGTGCCCTGCATATACTGCCCATAAATAAGAAATCCCAACAGTGAAGAGATTTTTAAATAACTGTCCCCAGGCTCCACGTTCCAGAAGGTATTAACCCCCAAAGAGCGTGAACCTTCTCACCTAGAAGGAAATAAGCACTTACCTTGAGAGCTTGAGCTGTAGGGCAGGCACAGCATCCCAGGTCTGACAGATCCAGACGACTTCTGACAGGGACCTGGAGAGAAAGGAAAAGCAGAGTAACCAACCCTGGTTTTTCATATGGGGGTTAGCATAAATTGTTGGAGGAGAAACAAGGACCACCATGCTGACCTTCAACTGCTAACAGCTACCACAACTCTTACTCAAGAGGATTACATGGGCACAGCATTATCCCAATTCTTGCTTGCCCGGAAACTACCCATTAAAGGATAAAAGCTTAATTTTCTTCAGAGCACCATCTTTGCACACCACCTAGATAGATATATATAAGAAAGCAAAGAAAGACTGGGGATTATGGGAAGTGAGAGGGATACTTAGAACTTTGCTGGGGTGTTCTTTGCCTCCTCCTGGTGGCCAGGAGTTAAATTCCCACTAGTAACTAGAATGGATTCATGGACTCTCCATGCCATTGGAAATAAATTAATAATAAGCAAATATTTGATTGTTTAATTCCACTACGCTATTAAAAGTGTATAAAAAAAAAACGCTCAATACACAAATCCATTACCTGACGGTATGTTATCTGATCCAGCTTGTTCTCCTTTCTCCTCAATATCTTGCCTCTCAGATGTATCTGGTGAAACCAGCAGGCTTGGGTTTGGTGCAAAGATTGCTGAAGTGACAACAGCATTATGTGCTGAAAGCAAAAACAAAAAATAAAAGAAGAAGAAAAATAAATCTGTTAACAGAATTTGACGTTGCAAAAACAATGCATTTAGTGTTTGAAAGACCAACATATTATTACAAATAATTTATAATATATAATTATTTTTAATTTATTTCCATTCCTATTTTAGACAATTCTGCTTTTAAAAGGTCCAAAATCTTTCTTTTACTATAGATTTCCTTTTCATAATATTTAAATGACCATATCTATTTCATTGAACAGATTACATCACCTTCTGGACAGACCGTTCAGCTGAGATCTCACTAGAATTCTGGTACTTAAAGGGACAGGAAACCCCAAAAGTTTATTTCATGATTCGGATCGAACATACGATTTTAAACAACTTTCCAATTTACTTATATTATCAAATTTGCTCAATTGTCTAGTTATCCTTTGCTAAAGAAACAACATTGTACTACTGGCAGCTACTGAACACATCTAGTCAGCCAATCACAAGAGACAAATGTGTGCAGACACCAATAAGCAGCTAGCTCCCACTAGCGTAGGATATGTGCGTATTCTTTTTCAACAAGGGATACCAAGAGAACGAAGCACATTTTAATAGAAGCCAATTTAGAAGTGTCTTAAAATGACATGCTCTATCTGAATCATGCAAGTTTAATTTTGACTTTGCTATCCCTTTTAAGGCAAGTTTAAAACTTAAGTCATTGAAGAGATTTTATTTCTTAAAGAACATTAAAAATCTTCAAGCTTTTGTTCAAAATGTGTGCTGGTTGCACACTCTCTGGAGAGACTGAAAAGCAAATACTGTAACCTCCAAATAAAAAAGCTGGCTTAGGTAAATGACAGCATTGTAAACACATTGGATACAGATTTTTGCCTCTCTAGGGAGAGTGAGAGGAAGCATAATTTTTACACAAAACAAACAAAAAAACATAATTTATGTAAGAACTTACCTGATAAATTCATTTCTTTCATATTAGCAAGAGTCCATGAGCTAGTGACGTATGGGATATACATTCCTACCAGGAGGGGCAAAGTTTCCCAAACCTTAAAATGCCTATAAATACACCCCTCACCACACCCACAATTCAGTTTAACGAATAGCCAAGAAGTGGGGTGATAAGAAAAAAGTGCGAAAGCATATAAAATAAGGAATTGGAATAATTGTGCTTTATATAAAAAAATCATAACCACCACAAAAAAGGGCAGGCCTCATGGACTCTTGCTAATATGAAAGAAATGAATTTATCAGGTAAGTTCTTACATAAATTATGTTTTCTTTCATGTAATTAGCAAGAGTCCATGAGCTAGTGACGTATGGGATAATGACTACCCAAGATGTGGATCTTCCACACAAGAGTCACTAGAGAGGGAGGGATAAAATAAAGACAGCCAATTCCTGCTGAAAATAATCCACACCCAAAATAAAGTTTAATGAAAAACATAAGCAGAAGATTCAAACTGAAACCACTGCCTGAAGTACTTTTCTACCAAAAACTGCTTCAGAAGAAGAAAACACATCAAAATGGTAGAATTTAGAAAAAATATGCAAAGAGGACCAAGTTGCTGCTTTGCAAATCTGATCAATCGAAGCTTCATTCCTAAATGCCCAGGAAGTAGAAACTTACCTAGTAGAATGAACTGTAATCCTTCGAGGCGGAATTTTACCCGACTCGACATAGGCATGATGAAACAAAGATTTCAACCAAGATGCCAAAGAAATGGCAGAAGCTTTCTGGCCTTTTCTAGAACCGGAAAAGATGACAAATAGACTAGAAGTCTTTCGGAAAGACTTAGTAGCTTAAACATAATAATACAAAGCTCTAACAGCATCCAAAGAATGCAATGATTTCTCCTTAGAATTCATAGGATTAGGACATAATGAAGGAACCACAATTTCTCCACTAAGGTTGTTAGAATTCACAACCTTAGGTAAAAAAATTCAAAAGAAGTTCGCAGCACCGCCCTATCCTGATGAAAAATCAGAAAAGGAGACTCACAAGAAAGAGCAGATAATTCAGAGACTCTTCTGGCAGAAGAGATGGCCAAAAGAAACAAAACTTTCCAAGAAAGTAAAATAACGACCAAAGAATGCATGGGTTCAAAAGGAGGAGCTTGAAAAGCCCCCAGAACCAAATTCAAACTCCAAGGAGGAGAAATTGACTTAATGACAGGTTTTATACGAACCAAAGCTTGTACAAAACAATGAAATATCAGGAAGATTAGCAATCCTTCTGTGAAAAAGGAACAGAAAGAGCAGAGATTTGTCCTTTCAAGGAACTTGCGGACAAACCTTTATCTAAACCATCCTGAAGAAACTGAAAAATTCTCGGTATTCAAAAAGAATGCCAAGAAAAAATGATGAGAAAGACACTAAGAAATATAAGTCTTCCAGACTCTATAATATATCTCTCTAGATACAGATTTACGAGCCTGTCACATAGTATTAATCACAGAGTCAGAGAAACCTTCTTTGACCAAGAATCAAGCGTTCAAACTCCATACCTTAAAA
Organism: Bombina bombina; assembly: GCF_027579735.1. Taxonomy (NCBI): domain Eukaryota; kingdom Metazoa; phylum Chordata; class Amphibia; order Anura; family Bombinatoridae; genus Bombina; species Bombina bombina. The sequence continues at coordinate 735,740,826 of NC_069499.1, read as the reverse complement.
TTTAAGGATTTGAGATCCTGATGGAAAAAAGGACCTTGCAACAGAAAGTCTGGTCTTAACGGAAGAGTCCACAGCTGGCAAGAGGCCATCCGGACAAGATCCGCATACCGAAACCTGTGAGGCCATGCTGGAGCTACCAGCAGAACAAACGAGCATTCCTTTAGAATCTTGGAGAATACTCTTGGAAGAAGAACTAGAGGCGGAAAGATATAGGCAGGATGATACTTCCAAGGAAGTGATAATGTATCCACTGCTTCCGCCCGAGGATCCCGGGATCTGGACAGATACCAGGGAAGTTTCTTGTTTAGATGAGAAGCCATCAGATCTATTTCTGGGAGTTCCCACATTTGAACAATCTGAAGAAATACCTCTGGGTGAAGAGACCATTCGCCCGAATGCAACGTTTGGCGACTGAGATAATCCGTTTCCCAATTGTCTATACCTGGGATATGAACCGCAGAGATTAGACAGGAGCTGGATTCCGCCCAAACCAAAATTCGAGATACTTCTTTCATAGCCAGAGGACTGTGAGTCCCTCCTTGATGATTGATGTATGCCACAGCTGTGACATTGTCTATCTGAAAACAAATGAACAACTCTCTCTTCAGAAGAGGCCAAGACTGAAGAGCTCTGAAAATTGCACGGAGTTCAAAATATTGATCGGTAATCTCACCTCCTGAGATTCCCAAACCCCTTGTGCCGTCAGAGACCCCCACACAGCTCCCCAACCTGTAAGACTTGCATCTGTTGAGATTATAGGCCAGGTCGGAAGAACAAAGAAGCCCCCTGAACTAAACGATGGTGAACTGTCCACCATGTCAGAGAGTGTCGTATAATCGGTTTAAAGATATTAATTGAGATATCTTTGTGTAATCCCTGCACCACTGGTTCAGCATACAGAGCTGAAGAGGTCGCATGTGAAAACGAGCAAAGGAGATCGCATCCGATGCGGCAGTCCTAAGACCTAAAATTTCCATGCATAAGGCTACCAAAGGGAATGATTGTGACTGAAGGTTTTGACAAGCTGATATCAATGTTAAACTTCTCTTATCTGACAAGGACAGAGTCATAGACACTGAATCTATCTGGAAACCTAAAAAGGTTACCCTTGTCTGAGGAAACAATGAACTGAATGGTAAATTGATCCTCCAACCATGATCTTGAAGAAACAACACAAGTCGATTCGTATGAGATTCTGCGAAAATGTGAAGACTGAGCAAGTACCAAGATATCGTCCAAATAAGGAAATACCAAAACCCTGTTCTCTGATTACAGACAGAAGGGCACCGAGAATCTTTGAAAAAAATTCTTGGAGCTGACGCTAGGCCAAACGGTAGAGCCACAAAACTGGTAATGCTTGTCTAAAAAGAGAATCTCAGAAACTAAAAGTGATCTGGATGAATCGGAATATGCAGATATACATCCTGTAAATCTATTGTAGACATATAATGCCCTTGCTAAACAAAAGGCAGGATAGTCCTACAGTTACCATCTTGAATGTTGGTATCCTTACATAACGATTCAATATAGATAGATCCGGAACTGGTCTGAAGGAATTGACCTTCTTTGGTACAATGAAGAGATAGAATAAAACCCCAGCCCATGTTCCAGAACTGGAACTGGCATAATTACTCCAGCCAACTCTAGATCTGAAACACATTTCAGAAATGCTGAGCCTTTGCTGTGTTTACTGGGACACGGGAAAGAAAAAGGAGGCAGGAGGCCATAACTTGAAGCCAATTCTGTACCTTTCTGAAACAATGTTCTGAAACCAGAGATTGTGAACGGAATTGATCCAAATTTCCTTGAAAAAAACGTAAACTGCCCCATACCAGCTGGAATGAGGGCCGCACATTCATGGGTATTTAGGAGCTGGCTATAGGTTTCTATAAGGCTTGGATATATTCCAAACTGGAAATGGTTTCCAAACTGAAACCGCTCCTGAGGATGAAGGATCAGGCTTTTGTTCCTTGTTGTGAGGAAAGGAACGAAAAATGATTATTAGACCTAAATTTACCTTAGATTTTTTATCCTTTGGTAAAAAAGTTCTCTTCCCTCCAGTAACAGTTGAGATAATAGAATCCAACTGAAAATCGAATAATTTATTACCCTGGAAAGAAAGGGAAAGCAAAGTTGACTTAGAAGACATATCAGCATTCCAAGTTTTAAGCCATAAAGCTTTTCTAGCTAAAATAGCTAGAGACATATACCTGACATCATCTCTAATGATATCAAAAGATGGTATCACAAATAAAATTATTAGCATGTTATAGAATAATAATAATGCTATAAAATTATGATATGTTACTTGTTGCGCTAAAGCTTCTAACCAAAAAGTTGAAGCTGCAGCAACATCCGCTAAGGAATAGTAGTACGTTTAGCAGGAGTAGAGACAGCCCCATTAACCTTAGAGATTTTGTCCCAAAACTCTAATCTGCCAGATGGCACAGGATATAATTGCTTAAACGTTTAGAAGGAGTTAATGAATTACCCAAATTATTCCATTCCCTGGAATTACTTCAGAAATAGCATCAGGGAGAGAAAACACTTCTGGAATAACTACAGGAGATTTAAAAACCTTATTTAAACGTTTAGATTAGTATCAAGAGGACCAGAATCCTCTATTTCTAATGCAATTAATACTTCTTTAAGTAAAGAACGAATAAATTCCATCTTGAACAAATACAAAGATTTATCAGCATCAACCTCTGAGACAGAAACCTCTGAACCAGAAGAACCATTATCAGTATCAGAATGATGATGTTCATTTAAAAATTCATCTGAAAAAAGAGAAGTTTTAAAAGACTTTTATGTAAACTAGAAGGAGAAATAACAGACATAGCCTTCTTAATGGATTTAAAAAATAAAATCTCTTATGTTATCAGGAACACTCTGAAAATTAGATGTTGACGGAACAGCAACAGGTAATGTAACAGTACTAAAGGAAATTTTATCTGCATTAATAAGTTTGTCATGACATGCAATACAAACAACAGCTGGAGAAACCGATACCAAAAGTTTATAGCAGATACACTTAGCTTGGTAGCTCCAGCACTGGGCAGCGATTTTCCTGAAGTATCTTCTGACTCAGTTGCAACGTGGAACATCTTGCAATATGTAAAAGAAAAAAACAACATATAAAGCAAAATTGATCAAATTCCTTAAATGACAGTTTCAGGAATGGGAAAAAAATGCCAGTGAACAAGCTTCTAGCAACCAGAAGCAATAAATAATGAGACTTAAATAATGTGGAGACAAAAATGACGCCCATATCCGGAACGCCGACACTTTTGACGCAAAAAAACGTCAAAAAATGACGCAACTTCCGGCGACACGTATGACGCCGGAAACAGAAAAAAAAAATGTTTGCGCCAAAAAAGTCCGCGCCAAGAATGACGCAATAAAATGAAGCATTTTCAGCCCCCGCGAGCCTAACAGCCCACAGGGAAAAAGTCAAATTTTTTAAGGTAAGAAAAAAATGATTGAAACAAATGCATTTATCCCAAGTATGAAACTGACTGTCTGAAAATAAGGAATGTTGAACATCCTGAGTCAAGGCAAATAAATGTTTGAATACATATATTTAGAACTTTATAAAAAAGTGCCTAACCATAGCTTAGAGTGTCACAGAAAATAAGCTTACTTACTTACCCCAGGACACTCATCTACATGTTGTAGAAAGCCAAACCAGTACTGAAACGAAAATCAGCAGAGGTAATGGTATATATATAAGAGTATATCGTCGATCTGAAAAGGGAGGTAAGAGATGAATCTCTACGACCGATAACAGAGAACCTATGAAATAGACCCCGTAGAAGGAGATCATTGCATTCAAATAGGCAATACTCTCCTCACATCCCTCTGACATTCACTGCACGCTGAGAGGAAAACCGGGCTCCAACCTGCTGCGGAGCGCATATCAACGTAGAATCTAGCACAAACTTACTTCACCACCTCCATAGGAGGCAAAGTTTGTAAAACTGAATTGTGGGTGTGGTGAGGGGTGTATTTATAGGCATTTTAAGGTTTGGGAAACTTTGCCCCTCCTGGTAGGAATGTATATCCCATACGTCACTAGCTCATGGACTCTTGCTAATTACATGAAAGAAAACGTTGTTTGGTCATGTTTTGAAAATTCTAAGATAAGTGAAAAGAGTAGTAACTCACAGAACTCTAGAATTATCTCACTAAATGGGCTGGAGCAAAACCTTGAGAGTTGTGTTAATCAGCTACTTACAGTTGTGCTCATAAGTTTACATACCCTGGCAGAATTTATGATTTCTTGGCCATTTTTCAGAGAATAGAAATAACACAAAAATGTTTCTTTCACTCATGGTTAGTGTTTGGCTGAAGCCATTTATTATCAACTGTGTTTACTCTTTTTAAATCATAATGACAACAGAAACTACCCAAATGACCCTGATCAAAAGTTTACATACCCTGGTGATTTTGGCCTGATAACATGCACACAAGTGGACACAAAGGGGTTTGAATGGCTATTAAAGGTAACCATCCTCACCTGTGATCTGTTTGTAATTTGTGTGTGTATAAAAGGTCAACGAATTTCTGGACTCCTGACAGACCCTTGCATCTTTCATCCAGTGCTGCACTGACAATTCTGGATTCTGAGTCATGGGGAAAGCAAAAGAATTGTCAAAGGATCTATAGGAAAAGGTAGTTGAACTGTATAAAACAGGAAAGGGATATAAAAAGATATCCAAGGAATTGAGAATACAAATCAGCAGTGTTCAAACTCTAATCAAGAAGTGGAAAATGAGGGGTTCTGTTGAAACAAAACCACGGTCAGGTAGACCAACTAAAATTTCAGCCACAACTGCCAGGAAAATTGTTCGGGATGCAAAGACAAACCCACAAATAACTTCAGGTGAAATACAGGACTCTCTGAAAACATGTGGTGTGGCTGTTTCAAGATGCACAATAAGGAGGCACTTTAAGAAAGATGGGCTGCATGGTCGAGTCGCCAGAACAAAGCCATTACTATGCAAATGTTACAAAGTATCCCGCTTACAATACGCCAAACAGCACCGAGACAAGCCTCAAACCTTCTGACACAAAGTCATTTGAAGTGATGAGACCAAAATTGAACTTTTTAGTCACAACCATAAACGCTACATTTGGAGAGGAGTCAACAAGGCCTATGATGAAAGGTACACCATAACTACTGTGAAACACGGAGGTGGATCACTGATGTTTTGGGGATGTGTGACCTATAAAGGCACAGGAAATTTGGTTAAAAATGATGGCAAGATGAATGCAGTATGTTATCAAACTGAACCCCTCATTTTCCACTTCTTGATTAGAGTTTGAACACTGCTGATTTGCATTCTGAATTCCTTGGATATCTTTTTATATCCCTTTCCTGTTTTATACAGGTAAACTACCTTTTCCCGTAGATCCTTTGACAATTCTTTTGCTTTCCCCATGACTCCGAATCCAGAAACGTCAGTGCAGCACTGGATGAAAGAAGCAAGGGTCTGTCAGGAGTCAAGAAACTCATTGACCTTTTATACACACACACTAATTACAAGCAAACAGATCACAGAGGAGGATGGTTACCTTTAATAGACATTCAAACCCCTTTGTGTCAACTTGTGTGCAAAATCACCAGGGTATGTAAACTTTTGATCAGGGTCATTTGGGTAGTTTCTGATGTCATTATGATTTACAAAGAGTAAACACAGTTGATTGATAATAAATGGCTTCAGCCAAACACTAACCATGAGTGAAAGAAAAGTTTTTGTGTTATTCATATTCTCTGAAAAAAGGCCAAGAAATCAAATTCTGCCAGGGTATGTAAACTTATTAGCACAACTGTATATAAAATATACAAAGATGTTGACATACCTTTAATACCTTCCCAGAAATCATTGCGATCTCGTCTCACTGATGTAAACTTGCTTAAGTCATGGTATGTACTCCAGATATAAACATATTTGTCTTCTGAACCACTTACAATATATGTAAAATCGTGACTGAAACAGATAAATAAATAATATAAGTCGCACATAAAACGCCTTGACTGAGGATTAAGGTTAGACTTTACAATAAGAAAGGAAACTGTACTGGAAACACATTCTCTTTATAGACAAGTAAAAGCTAGAACTGTTCGTCTAATAAAGACAAGCGTCAATATGTGTTATATGATCCATGAATAACTAAACCGTATAAGGATAACTTGTTCAGTACCTGAAACTTGCTTTTATTTGGCTGCTGCTGTTGACACAACCTTTGTACTTCATGGAAAGAGACAAATCTCTTAAATCATACAACCTTATCCTTGAGTCATTGGATGTCACCAGAATCTAGAACAGAATAAAATAATAAGCCTCTTTTTTTCCTTTAGTTAAAAAACAAACAAACATTTTAATTTTACTAAGCCCAGTCCTACCTTATTTTCTCCTGGCAATGGCTCAATGCCTGTGATTTTTCTTCCAACTCTGTTCCTCCCTCTTGTAGAGCGCACATGTATCTGAGTGTGGTATTTTAAATGCTATAAAACAAAGGACAAAACAAGCACATTGTCATTTATTAATCGGCTAAATAATCTCGTCACAATTGTAGTCCCATAATAAAAGGGTGGCCGCCATGTACTAATAGTCTTAACATTAAATAGCTCATTTTAGATTTCTCTGTGCACCCAGGCGCAACAGGGTCCCACCATTAGCTACTTTAATTTAATAAAGAAATGCATTTGCTATAAATGCAGTGCATAAATAATTATAACTATATAGTCTTCAATGTTCTCCACAGAAAATGTCAAACGGGTGGGGATAGTGTAATACAGTACTGTAAAATTTTCTGCTATCAAAAGCACAAAATAGAAGCATAATTTAACATACATTTATTTAAAGAGGATTTATACAATAAACAACGAAAACATTGTAATATTAGCTCATTGTAGCTTAATATTAGATAAAATGTTAGGAGGGTTTGTCAGTAAATTCAGCAGGGTGGTGCACCCATTAAAAAGGTCCTGGGGGAACACTGGTCCTAATCAGAGCAGCAAAGTAAGACAAGTAATATGGGGAAAAGGAGGGTCAACTGAAATTGTGAAGCTAAAATCATTAGAATAGAATATTAGAAGAAAATAGACACCGAGATACAATTAGTGCTATGCTTCAAACGACTGTAAAAAACACTTTTCATAGAATTCATAGAAATACAAATATCAAAAAGTATAAATTTAAAGCCCCAGCAATCATTTTAAAGTTGTACTGTGTTGAGAAATGTTCAAAGCATCTTATGTAGGCTGAGGAAATTATAAAGGAAGGAACGGTGGGACCTAATTCCTAGTGACACTATGTGAACCGCATTTCAAAATTTGTATACAGTGGAAAAAAAATAATCTTGTGGGATGTATAAAAGCACATACCTCCGTATCATAGAAGATGCAGCGTCCATCGTATGTGCCAATTACAGCATGTTTCCCATTCTGACAGAAGTTTGCTGCTGTAATGAGTTTCGTTTGTCCATCAATCTCATTCCACAAGGCAACTTTTTTATCAGGAATGTTCCAGAGTCTGAGTTTTCCATCCAGTGAACCACTCAGGAAGTACCTGTCATCCTTAAAAAGGAGTAATACAATTTTTGGCTATATGATTATGGCACATTATGCAATAGTAAAACTATGAATTGTGTACCTTTCCTTAAAGGGACAGTAAACACTTTGAGAGGGTAATATAAAATTATAAGTTGTATAAATAAAAAAACTTTGCAATATACTTTAATTATTTATTTTGTCCTGTTTTCCTGTAATTCCATTCTGAAGTTGTGAACCTTTTCAGTTCCTGTTAGAAATGGAAGTGCAGAGCACTGTTATATTCCACACAGCCATTGGCTGCACACTCTAGTGACCTATTTATAACTGTCCCTAATTGGCCACAGCAGAGAAGGTAACCTAGGTTACAACATGGCTACTCCCATTGTTTTATAAACACTAAAACTTTACTTATTGTGTCAATATTTAAGCAGCTAATGAAAGAGTAAAAACATAATTTATGCTTACCTGATAAATTCCTTTCTTCTGTAGTGTGATCAGTCCACGGGTCATCATTACTTCTGGGATATTACTCCTCCCCAACAGGAAGTGCAAGAGGATTCACCCAGCAGAGCTGCATATAGCTCCTCCCCTCTACGTCACTCCCAGTCATTCGACCAAGGACCAACGAGAAAGGAAAAGCCAAGGGTGAAGTGGTGACTGGAGTATAAATTAAAAAATATTTACCTGCCTTAAAAACAGGGCGGGCCGTGGACTGATCACACTACAGAAGAAAGGAATTTATCAGGTAAGCATAAATTATGTTTTCTTCTGTTAAGTGTGATCAGTCCACGGGTCATCATTACTTCTGGGATACCAATACCAAAGCAAAAGTACACGGATGACGGGAGGGATAGGCAGGCTCTTTATACAGAAGGAACCACTGCCTGAAGAACCTTTCTCCCAAAAATAGCCTCCGATGAAGCAAAAGTGTCAAATTTGGAAAATTTGGAAAAAGTATGAAGCGAAGACCAAGTTGCAGCCTTGCAAATCTGCTCAACAGAGGCCTCATTCTTGAAGGCCCAAGTGGAAGCCACAGCTCTAGTAGAATGAGCTGTAATTCTTTCAGGAGGCTGCTGTCCAGCAGTCTCATAAGCTAAACGAATTATGCTACGAAGCCAAAAAGAAAGAGAGGTAGCAGAAGCTTTTTGACCTCTCCTCTGCCCAGAGTAAACGACAAACAGAGAAGACGTTTGTCGAAATTCCTTAGTTGCCTGTAAGTAAAATTTTAGAGCACGGACTACATCCAGGTTGTGCAGTAGACGTTCCTTCTTCGAAGAAGGATTTGGGCACAAGGAAGGAACAACAATCTCTTGATTGATATTCCTGTTAGTAACTACCTTAGGTAAGAACCCAGGTTTAGTACGCAGAACTACCTTATCCGAATGAAAAATCAAATAAGGAGAATCACAATGTAAGGCTGATAATTCAGAGACTCTTCGAGCCGAGGAAATAGCCATTAAAAATAGAACTTTCCAAGATAACAACTTTATATCAATGGAATGAAGGGGTTCAAACGGAACGCCCTGTAAAACATTAAGAACAAGGTTTAAACTCCATGGTGGAGCAACAGTTTTAAACACAGGCTTAATCCTGGCCAAAGCCTGACAAAAAGCCTGGACGTCAGGAACTTCTGACAGACGTTTGTGTAACAGAATGGACAGAGCTGAGATCTGTCCCTTTAATGAACTAGCAGATAAACCCTTTTCTAAACCTTCTTGTAGAAAAGACAATATCCTAGGAATCCTAACCTTACTCCAAGAGAAACCTTTGGATTCACACCAATATAGGTATTTACGCCATATCTTATGGTAAATCTTTCTGGTAACAGGCTTCCTAGCCTGTATTAAGGTATCAATAACTGACTCGGAAAACCCACGTCTTGATAAAATCAAGCGTTCAATTTCCAAGCAGTCAGCTTCAGAGAAGTTAGATTTTGATGTTTGAAGGGACCCTGTATCAGAAGGTCCTGTTTCAGAGGTAGAGACCAAGGTGGACAGGATGACATGTCCACCAGGTCTGCATACCAAGTCCTGCGTGGCCACGCAGGAGCTATTAGAATCACTGATGCTCTCTCTTGTTTGATTCTGGCAATCAATCGAGGAAGCATCGGGAAGGGTGGAAACACGTAAGCCATCCTGAAGTCCCAAGGTGCTGTCAGGGCATCTATCAGGACTGCTCCTGGATCCCTGGATCTGGACCCGTAACTAGGAAGCTTGGCGTTCTGACGAGACGCCATGAGATCTATCTCTGGTTTGCCCCAACGTCGAAGTATTTGGGCAAAGACCTCCGGATGGAGTTCCCACTCCCCCGGATGAAAAGTCTGACGACTTAAGAAATCCGCCTCCCAGTTCTCCACTCCCGGGATGTGGATTGCTGACAGGTGGCAAGAGTGAGACTCTGCCCAGCGAATTATCTTTGATACTTCCATCATAGCTAGGGAGCTTCTTGTCCCTCCCTGATGGTTGATGTAAGCTACAGTCGTGATGTTGTCCGACTGAAACCTGATGAACCCCCGAGTTGTCAAATGGGGCCAAGCCAGGAGGGCATTGAGAACTGCTCTCAATTCCAGAATGTTTATTGGCAGGAGACTCTCCTCCTGACTCCATTGTCCCTGAGCCTTCAGAGAATTCCAGACGGCACCCCAACCTAGAAGGCTGGCGTCTGTTGTTACAATTGTCCAGTCTTGTCTGCTGAATGGCATCCCCCTGGACAGATGTGGCCGAGAAAGCCACCATAGAAGAGAATTTCTGGTCTCTTGATCCAGATTCAGAGAAGGGGATAAGTCTGAGTAATCCCCATTCCACTGACTTAGCATGCACAGTTGCAATGGTCTGAGGTGTAAGCGTGCAAAGGGTACTATGTCCATTGCCGCTACCATTAAGCCGATTACCTCCATGCATTGAGCCACTGACGGGTGTTGAATGGAATGAAGGTGCGGCAAGCACTTTGAAGTCTTGTTAGCCCGTCCTCTGTCAGGTAAATCTTCATTTCTACAGAATCTATAAGAGTCCCAAGGAAGGGAACTCTTGTGAGTGGAACGAGTGAACTTTTCTTTTCGTTCACCTTCCATCCATGTGACCTTAGAAATGCCAGTACTAACTCTGTATGAGACTTGGCAGTTTGAAAGCTTGAAGCTTGAATCAGAATGTCGTCTAGGTATGGAGCTACCGAGATTCCCCGCGGTCTTAGTACCGCCAGAAGAGCACCCAGAACCTTTGTGAAGATTCTTGGAGCTGTAGCCAATCCAAATGGAAGAGCCACAAACTGGTAATGCCTGTCTAGGAAGGCAAACCTTAGGTACCGGTAATGATCTTTGTGAATCGGTATGTGAAGGTAGGCATCTTTTAAATCTACAGTGGTCATGTACTGACCCTCTTGGATCATAGGTAAAATTGTCCGAATAGTCTCCATCTTGAACGATGGAACTCTTAGGAATTTGTTTAGGATCTTTAAGTCCAGGATTAGTCTGAAAGTTCCCTCTTTTTTGGGAACCACAAACAGATTTGAGTAAAACCCCTGTCCCTGTTCCGATTGTGGAACAGGATGGATTACTCCCATTAACAAGAGCTCTTGTACGCAGCGTAGAAACGCCTCTTTCTTTGTCTGGATTGTTGACAACCTTGACAGATGAAATCTCTCTCTTGGAGGAGAGTATTTGAAGTCCAGAAGGTATCCCTGAGATATTATCTCTAGCGCCCAGGGATCCTGGACATCTCTTGCCCAAGCCTGGGCGAAGAGAGAAAGTCTGCCCCCCACTAGATCCGATCCCGGATCGGGGGCCCTCAATTCATGCTGTTTTAGGGGCAGCAGCAGGTTTCCTGGTCTGCTTGCCCTTGTTCCAGGACTGGTTAGGATTCCAGCCTTGTCTGTAGCGAGCAACAGCTCCTTCCTGTCTTGGTGCAGAGGAAGTTGATGCTGCTCCAGCTTTGAAATTACGAAAGGAACGAAAATTAGACTGTCTAGCCTTAGCTTTGGCTTTGTCCTGAGGCAGGGCATGGCCTTTACCTCCTGTAATGTCAGCGATAATCTCTTTCAACCCGGGCCCGAATAAGGTCTGCCCTTTGAAAGGTATATTAAGCAATTTAGACTTAGAAGTAACATCAGCTGACCAGGATTTTAGCCACAGCGCCCTGCGTGCCTGAATGGCGAATCCTGAATTCTTCGCCGTAAGTTTAGTAAGATGTACTACGGCCTCCGAAATGAATGAATTAGCTAGTTTAAGGACTCTAAGCCTGTCCGTAATGTCGTCCAGAGTAGCTGAACTAATGTTCTCTTCCAGAGACTCAATCCAGAATGCCGCTGCAGCCGTGATCGGCGCAATGCATGCAAGGGGTTGCAATATAAAACCTTGTTGAACAAACATTTTCTTAAGGTAACCCTCTAATTTTGTATCCATTGGATCTGAAAAAGCACAGCTATCCTCCACCGGGATAGTGGTACGCTTAGCTAAAGTAGAAACTGCTCCCTCCACCTTAGGGACCGTTTGCCATAAGTCCCGTGTGGTGGCGTCTATTGGAAACATTTTTCTAAATATCGGAGGGGGTGAGAACGGCACACCGGGTCTATCCCACTCCTTAGTAACAATTTCAGTAAGTCTCTTAGGTATAGGAAAAACCTCAGTACTCGCCGGTACCGCAAAATATTTATCCAACCTACACATTTTCTCTGGTATTGCAACTGTGTTACAATCATTCAGAGCCGCTAACACCTCCCCTAGTAATACACGGAGGTTTTCCAGTTTAAATTTAAAATTTGAAATATCTGAATCCAGTCTGTTTGGATCAGAACCGTCACCCACAGAATGAAGTTCTCCGTCCTCATGTTCTGCCACCTGTGACGCAGTGTCTGACATGGCCCTAATATTATCAGCGCACTCTGTTCTCACCCCAGAGTGATCACGCTTACCTCTTAGTTCTGGTAATTTAGCCAAAACTTCAGTCATAACAGTAGCCATATCCTGTAATGTGATTTGTAATGGCCGCCCAGATGTACTTGGCGCTACAATATCACGCACCTCCCGATCGGGAGATGCAGGTACTGACACGTGAGGCGAGTTAGTCGGCATAACTCTCCCCTCGTTGTTTGGTGAAATTTGTTCAATTTGTACAGATTGACTTTTATTTAAAGTAGCATCAATACAGTTAGTACATAAATTTCTATTGGGCTCCACTTTGGCATTGCAACAAATGACACAGGTATCATCCTCTGAATCAGACATGTTTAACACACTAGCAAATAAACTTGCAACTTGGAATACAATTCAATTAGAATAATATTAAAAACGTACTGTGCCTTTAAGAAGCACAGAAGATCTATGACAGTTGAAAATTAATAAATTGAAAACAGTTATAGTGTAAACAACACAACTTTAGCAAAGGTTTAATCCCATTAGCAAAGATAACAAATTCTGAAAGCAGGAAACAAATTACAGAATAAACGTTTTTTATCTCAGTCAACTATAATTCTCACAGCTCTGCTGAGAGAAATTACCTCCCTCAAAATAAGTTTTGAAGACCCCTGAGCTCTGTAGAGATGAACCGGATCATGCAGGAAATACAATGAGCTGCTGACTGAAATATTTGATGCGTAGCAAAAGCGCCAAAAAACGGCCCCTCCCCCTCACACACAGCAGTGAGAGAGAACAGAAACTGTCAGAAAAAAGATTAAGCAACTGCCAAGTGGAAAAATAGTGCCCAAACATTTATTCACTCAGTACCTCAGCAAATGAAAACGATTTTACATTCCAGCAAAAACGTTAAGCATAATTTCTAGTTATTAAACAGCTTTATGTAATTCTTACAGTGTAATTCTAGTGAAGTACCATTCCCCAGAATACTGAAGTGTAAAGTATACATACATGACATTATATCGGTATGGCAGGATTTTCTCATCAATTCCATTGTCAGAAAATAAAAGCTGCTACATACCTCTATGCAGATTCATCTGCCTGCTGTCCCCTGATCTGAAGTTTACCTCTCCTCAGATGGCCGAGAAACAGCAATATGATCTTAACTACTCCGGCTAAAATCATAGCAAAAACTCTGGTAGATTCTTCTTCAAACTCTGCCAGAGAGGTAATAACACACTCCGGTGCTATTTTAAAATAACAAACTTTTGATTGAAGATATAAAACTAAGTATAATCACCATAGTCCTCTCACACATCCTATCTAGTCGTTGGGTGCAAGAGAATGACTGGGAGTGACGTAGAGGGGAGGAGCTATATGCAGCTCTGCTGGGTGAATCCTCTTGCACTTCCTGTTGGGGAGGAGTAATATCCCAGAAGTAATGATGACCCGTGGACTGATCACACTTAACAGAAGAAAAACTACATCTACATGTTTTTCTCAGACTATTTTTTTTCTATGAATGCATCATTCTATCTAGGATTTATTTAGTGTTCAACGTCCCTTTAAAGGCAGCATACAATATAAACTGTACTGGCAGATTAAATATATAGTTTAGTACCATTTGACGTATGTATAAACTTCATAAAATACTCTACTCCTCCCTCAAAAAACCCCTACTGATCTCCAAAATAGTTTTTATGGCTTTATCATCATCCAACCTAAGAGGAGCTACCTTAATCTTAAAATATATACTCTGAAAAACATATCTGAATGTAGAAAATAAGTAGATGTAAACATTGAAGAAAAAAAAGATCACAAGCAATTTAATTCTTATGGCATTTGACAGACACCAACAAATAATAAATAACCAATAATACAGTCATATATATATATATATATATATATATATATATATATATATACACACATATATATATATACATATATATACATATATATATACACATATATATATATATATATATATCAGGGGCTAAACTACAGGGGGTGCAGAGGTTGCAATTTCGACTGGGCCCCCAATGGTGTATGTATGTATGTCACTGTGTGTGTATTTATGCATGTATGTGTGTGTGTATGTGTATGTATGTGTGTGTATGTATGTGTGTGACTGTATGTGTGTGACTGTATGCGTGTATTTATGCATGTATGTATGTATGTTTGTGGAACTAGCAAATTACAGACCTTGTTACTACAGCATGGGGGGAGGGGGTAAACAGTGTCACTATACAGTACCACTATATACAGTATGGGGGGGGCTGGACCGTGTTACAGACTACTGTGGTCACTTTATAAAGTACTGGGGCAGGTAGGGTCAGGCCAGCCATTTCCCCGGCAGATTACAGACTGTGTCACTGACTCACTATATACAGTACTGGTGGGTTAAACAGTGTCACTATATACAGTAATAGGGGGTCAGACCATCTCACAGACTGTGGGCACAGGGTACCTCCTTTTGCAGACATGTAATCTGATTCACATTTTCTGTGTTAAATGTAAAAAAAAAAATGTATCAAATTCAGTTTTGTGTGTGTGTGGGGGTGGGGTTCCTTTTTAGATTCTTGCACCTGGGCCCTGTGGTTTCTAGTTACACCTCTGATATATATATAGATATATATATATATATATATATATATATATATATATATATATATATATATATATATATTTAACAATGTTATATTGCTGCTTAATACATAATTAAACATCTTTACACATCTTGATGCCATAGATATATACTTTGTCAGTATATGCTCTATGTATCATATCTCTCCCCTGTCTGTTTTTATATTATATATATATATATATATATATATATATATATATATATATATATATATATCTATATTTATTAATAAAAAAGAGAGAAGCGCTCAACCTGAGAACGAACAATAGCATAATAGCTTGTTCTATCGCTAGTTACCACCCTAGAAGCAGCCTCTTTTTGCTCAATATGTGCCTTTCACAGAGAAGAACTTTCCTGTAGTATATCATTCTGATCCTGACTTAACAGTGCAGTCCAGCCCCAAAATACCAGGCAATCCCTCTCTGAACGAGAGAAACAGCAAAACTCCAGACGTACGTTTCGGCCTATTGTGGGCCTCGTCAGTGAGGTGCAGCCATATCCCTCTAGGCACACTGAGCAACGGGTCCACGTCTGGATTCCCGCATCACACTTAGGGAGACTTCCCCAAGTGTCATCATTTGCATAAATAAAACGAGAGAAGCGCTCAACCTGGGAACGAACAATAGCATAATAGCTTGTTCTATGGCTAGTTACCACCCTAGAAGCAGCCTCTTTTTGCTCAATATGTGCCATTCACAGAGAAGAACTTTCCTGTAGCATATCAGTCTGATCCTGACTTAACAGTGCAGTCCAGCCCCGAGTGCTTCTCTCTGTGTATGTATATATATATATATATATATAAAACAAAATGTAGGTTTACCTGATAAAGTAATTTCTTTCATATTGGTGAGAGTCCTAGGGCCATCAAATGTGGGATTAAACTCCAGTAAGGAGGAGGCAAAAAAATACCCAACATACGAGAGCTTTTAATCCCTCCCACTTCCCCTCTACACCTCAGTCAAACATATGGCCAAGAAAGGAGAGTAATAGAAAAGCAGAATAACTCAAAGCAGGGTTAATTAAGTGCAAACTAGAGCTGTAGTCAACTGGATAGCGAAAAGGGCGGGTGCTCAGAGTCCACGAGCCATAACACATGGGATCTAATACCCAAGCTGTGGCGTCCATGAGATCACCATGAAAGGGCAGGACCACTATTGACCAGACACTGCTGAAGAAGAGCCCATCCTGTGCAGTATGCACACTTTCACAGGATCTGCATCAGGAGTATGTAGATGAGGCCGACAGGAGGAGGATAAATCCCAGCAACACCTGAGTCAGGCTAGTGACAAACTATCACTGCCAGTTTTACTCCTGTACACACACCCCCATCTTTTTCATGGCTCTCTAAGGGGGATAATGAGTCTCAAATAGATTTAAGAGCCCATTTCTACTATATATTCAAAGCAATTCAGAATTTTCATCTTCTCCTATGGAGGCAATAAATAAGACTGAGGTATACAGAAAGTTGGAGGGATTTAAAGCTTTCAGTATTTTTTTCCTTCCCCTATTGGACTGGAGTTCAATCCCACATGTGATGGCTTGTGGGCTCTCACAACCTTATGAAAGAAATCAATAACCCTGTCAGGACTTGAGGAATATGAAACTAATATAGTAATTAATATTTGTACAGCATGGGCACCCAGGTATTTTATACAAATTTACTTCAGGATTGCCTATCTATTTACAACTAAATAATAAAGTAATGGAAATCAGGCATTACAATGGTTGTTGCATCTTTTTTTTTTTTTTTTTTTTTAAACTTTGAGGTTTCGAAAAGCAAATCACAAAATGTAAAAAGAAGAAACAGTATGCACAATTAGTCATTGCAAAGAATGTCAAGTGCATTACAATGTTGAGTGTATACAAACAATCTAGAAAGGAGAACAAGCATTAGTTTACAGTTGTGATTTGCCAATTTAAAGGGACAGTCTACACCAGAATTTTTATTGTATTAAAAGATAGATAATCTCTTTTTACCCATTTCCCAGTTTTGCATAACTAACACATTTATAATAATATACTTTTAACCTCTGTGATTATCTTGTATCTAAACCTCTGCAAACTGCCCCTTTTTTCAGTTCTTTTGACAGACTTGCAGTCTAGCCAATCAGTGCCTGCTCCCAGATAACTTCTCGTGCACGAGCACAGTGTTATCTATATGAAATATGTGAACTAACACCCTCTAGTGTTGAAAAACTGTTAAAATGCAATCTGAAAGAGGTGGGCTTCAAGGTCTAAGAAATTAGCATATGAACCTCCTAGGTTAAGCTTTCAACTAAGAATACCAAAAGAACAAAGCAAAATTGGTGATAAAAGTAAATTGGAAAATTGTTTAAAATTACATGCTCTATCTGAATCCTGAAAGTTTATTTTGGCCTAGACTGTCCCTTTAAATATGTACCTTCTAATGAACTCTAGAGGCCTCTCTTGGGCCTCAAACATATGCAAAATAAAACAGCTAGCGAAGGTTAGTATGGGGTAAGAGAGACCACATTTGGGCCACAAAACAAACCTCTTTTTTATATTGATTATAGGTAGGGTTGAATATAAGTATGTGGGTATGTTGCGTCTAGTAGGATATATTATATAGATAGTTATTGTAGTTAGGTATGTGGGTATGTTGCGTCTAGTAGGATATATTATATAGATAGTTATTGTAGTTAGGTATGTGGGTATGTTGCGTCTAGTAGGATATATTATATAGATAGTTATTGTAGTTAGGTATGTGGGTATGTTGCGTCTAGTAGGATATATTATATAGATAGTTATTGTAGTTAGGTATGTGGGTATGTTCCGTCTAGTAGGATATATTATATAGATAGTTATTGTAGTTAGGTATGTGGGTATGTTCCGTCTAGTAGGATATATTATATAGATAGTTATTGTAGTTAGGTATGTGGGTATGTTGCGTCTAGTAGGATATATTATATAGATAGTTATTGTAGTTAGGTATGTGGGTATGTTGCGTCTAGTAGGATATATTATATAGATAGTTATTGTAGTTAGGTATGTGGGTATGTTGCGTCTAGTAGGATATATTATATAGATAGTTATTGTAGTTAGGTATGTGGGTATGTTGCGTCTAGTAGGATATATTATATAGATAGTTATTGTAGTTAGGTATGTGGGTATGTTGCGTTTAATGATATAACTTAGCAAGTGGTATAAATAGTATGGTAGAAGTGGTATAAATAGTATGGTAGAATATGTAGGTGTAAATAGGTAGGTTAAGGCATAGGCAAGATAAGCCGTATAGTTAACCCTCCTAAGTTAGGAGGTGTATTATTGAGGGGGGGGGTGGCAAATTAAATATGATGTGAGAGAGACATGTAGCTTGGGAAGCTTCCCCCCCCCCCTTCTTTAGAATGTAGAATGGACATATTGGCACTTAGATCAAGAGGACTTCTTTAAACACGTATTTCAGTATTGGTTTTATTTTACAAATGCAGGTGTGTGTCCTGTGCTGAGATTTAAACATTTTTTGCTCTTATGCTTGTGGGATGTGTCACGGTTTACCAATAGAGCTGACAGACTGCTCCTCATCAGCCAGTGGAACATCTAGCTCACAAACCAGTTGTGTACTTCCTGTTAAAGGGACATGAAACCCATATATTTTCTTTCATGATTTAGAAAGAGCACGCAATTTTAAACAACTTTCTCATTTACTTCTATTATCTAATTTGCCTCATTCTCTTGGTATACATTGCTGAAAAGTATATCTAGATAGGCTCAGTAGCTGCAGATTGGTTGCTGCACATAGATGCCTTGTGTGATTGGCTCACCCATATGCATTGCTATTTCTTCAACAAAGGATATCTAAAGAATGAAGCAAATTAGAAAATAGAAGTAAATTGGAATGTTGTTTAAAATTGTATTCTCTACTTGAATCATGAAAGAAAAGTTTTGGGTTTAGTGTCCCTTTAAGTTTCAAAATCAGCAGCTTTAACAAAGATTTTCATGCATAAAACTTATTATTATTGTTATTATATACTCACCCTTGGATGGAAAGCTATTGCTGTAACAAAATCTATATGCTGAAAGCAGCATAGACACTCTCTTCTGGATATATGCCATAGACGGACTGTCTTATCCATTGATGAGGACAGTAGGAAGTAATTCTGTAAAATAAAAAAATAAAAAATATGTTTTAATCTTTAAAAAAAAAAAAATTTGCAACTAAAACATTGCAAATGAACTGTAAAAAAAAAAAAAAAAAATTTGCGACAGAAACATTGCAACTGAAAATGCATTTTCTCTCATCAGACCTGTGAAGGCATATTCTTAAACCCTACTGAAAACTGTCACTGTGAGCTCTGAAAATTAAGGTATGAATCAGGCATTTCTTGCTAGCTTCAATTTAAATAGCATGTATGTAACCTTTATCATCCAAATATAATTACAATGTATATAACTGCTGTTATTGCAAATTCATATATAACTTATTTGTATATAATGGCCTTTTAATAGCATATCCCATAATGCCCTACTTTATAAGCTCAATTATTAAAGGGACATAAAAGTGGAGCGGTATTTAAGGCTCTCGCTTGAACATTAACTGGGCTAGAAGTAAGCTTTTTGCTCGCTTTGGATTGCGCTCATACTATGAGTTGAAAGTAAACTGTTTTCACTTGTGCACTAACACGACGAGTGCAAAAAGCCAAACCTATTCCTCCATAGAAGTCAATAGAGCAAAAGAAGTGGAAAAAACGAACGCCCAACCCCCAAGGCAGAACATACAGTGATCTGAGATGTCATCGCAGAAAGTGCAGCATGTCTGCAGAAAGAACAGAACCCATGCAAAAACAGTTAGACAATGCTTTAACTTTGCAGCTCTACTCTTCAAACAGAGCTGTGTTCTGGTTGCACTGTTTAAGTGTTCCAGTGCATCAAGAGAAAATTGCTGTTTGAAGTTAACAGACAAATATGCATTAGCACTGTAAAGCAAGCAGTGCATTGATTATTAACTAGCTTTTTTCAAACACTCCCCTAGCCTTTCCCAATCTGCAAAGCTGTTTGTTCTGAATGTAAGACATTCTTATGAGCATTGCACCTTTTTATTACTACACTAGTCCTAAAGCCCGTTCACACGGGCCATTTTTTGCAGTACAGTGGTCCCACCCCTGGCGTTCTCTCCCTCCCACTCTCTTTTGCTTTCTCTCTCTCCCCCCTCTCTTTTGCACTCTCTCCCCCTATCTCTCTCTCGCTCCCCTCTCTCTCTCCCCCCTCTCTCTCTCTCTCTCTCCCCTCTCTCTATCTCTCCCTCTATCTCACCTCTCTCTCTCTCTCTCTCTCTCCCCTCTCTCTCTGTCTCTCTCTCTCCCCCCTCTCTCTCTCTCTGTCTCTCTCCTCTCTCCCCTCTCTCTCTGTCTCTCTCCTCTCTCTGTCTCTCTCCCTCTCTCTCTCCCCCCCTCTCTCGCCTCTCTCTGTCTCTCTCCCCTCTCTCTGTCTCTCTCCTCTCTCTCCCCCCCCTCTCTCTCTCACCTCTCTCTCTCTCCTCTCTCTCCTCTTTCTCCCCCTCTCTCTCCTCCTCATCTGTCTCTCTC